>NC_054842.1:45833079-46152079 GCF_018345385.1 Vulpes lagopus | reverse complement strand
GCTCTCTAGACCCTGTGGGAACCCTCACATCCTCCTCTAGCCAGTCAGTGCTGGCCGGCCCCCCTATCCCACCCTACCTTCTCCAAAGTCCCATTATCCCTCCCTAATTCTCGTTTGCCTTGCTTGGGTCAACAAGTCCAGTCAAAGTCTATGTCTAATCAAGGACCTCAGACAGTGACTGGCTGAATATTGGTTCCCCGATGTCCATGTCCTATCCCTGGAAGCTGTGAACACGTTACTCCCTGGGGTGAAAGAGACTTTGCAGATGTAGTCAAATTAAGGATCTTCCGATAGGTAGAGACTACCCTGGATGACCCAGGTAAACCCAGTGTAATCCTATTGGTCCCAATGAGAAGGTCAAAGCTAGGAGAAGGCCACGTGAAGATGGAACCAGGGTGAACCAGGGTGAGAAGAAATGGAGCCCTGCCCACACCTTGACTTTAGCTGAGATTGACTCAAATTTCCAAAGGTGTATAATAATAAACGTGTGTTAAGCTACTAAATTTGTAGTGACTCATTGTAGCAATAATAAAAAACTAGTAACCCACCCTTCCTGTAGGATCTCCATCTTCACGTGACCCCCTTGGGATCCCTTCCCTTGACTTTACAGTTGAGTAGGAATAGCCACGACACCCCCATAAACTGATGGCTCACAACTACAACTGTCTTTCTCCACTGCCTGCCCCCCCCCCCAACTCCTCCCCACTGCTGAAGGTCTGTGGCCAATAAGGATGGGAGGAACACTGGCGTGATGGCCAGGGTTAGCTGGTGACTGGTCCTAATTTTTGCCATTTCCTTGGCATCCTTCTCTGCAGAAAATGGGGAATATATGGCTCCTAGGTCTTCAGTTTTGGCCCCAGCCACCAATTCCCAAGCCAAGGAAAAGTCCTGCTCAGGATCTTGTTACTTTGGGAATCCAACCCTGAGGCAGTAGGAGGCCACAGCACTTTTCTCTGAAAAATCTATTGTTCTACAGGATTAGATCCCACTCCCCTCATTCCATATCTGGGTGTCCTTTTTAGGAATTTAGAACTCTTCTTTATGAGAAGATATAAAATATCACCTTGATGGGATGAGCCCTGAGTGTTATACTATATATTGGCAGATATAAAAATAAATAAAATTAAAAAAAATAAAGTGTCTGCTTTAAAGGGCAACATGTTGAACCCACCCCTTTGTTCTCAGAATCTAAAGGATCACCCATAAGGCTCGGTTTCCTTTTGTGCCTCTGATGCCTTGCTTCACCTTGCATCGGGCCCACAGGAATTAAATCCAGAAATTAAAAGCCAGAGCACCCAAAGCTATGCAGGGCATGTGCTCAGTGAAATTCATTCTGCCACTAAGGGGGTTTGCTGGTGCTTCTCCTTCACCCTCTGCCTTGGTACTGGTATATCACTTGGGATGTATCCCACTGCAAGTAATAATTAACGTTGCCAAACAGTGGCGCCTATCAATTGTGGTACATCCACTGCTATGGTCTGAATGTACCCCTGCAAACTCAAATGTTGAAAGCCTAAGGCCCAGTGGGATGGTATTAGGAGATGGAGCCTCCGTGGGTCCTCTCGGTGGAGTCCTCAAGAACAGGATTAGTGTCCTTAAAAAAGAAGCTGAGAGACCTCCCTTCCTCCCTCCATCATGTTGGGGGGGGATACAAGGAGAGGAACATGCCCTGGAAGCAGGCCTTCATCCGAACGGGTCAGCGCCCCCGTCTCAGTCAAGCTCTCCACCTCCAGAGCTGTGAGAGGTAAATACCTGCTGCTTATAAGCTCTTCAGTCAGTGATATTTTGTTATAACAGCCTGAATGAACCAAGACATCTGCATAATGGAAAAATCACATGGCTGATAAATGGAACGAGGAGGCTAAATGCTGAGATGGAACCATCTCTGGGACACAACAATGGGTGAGAAGCCAGCTGGTGCCATCTGGCTAAGAAAGGGGAAACATACACCTTTGCTAACATTTGCCCTAAAAACGCTGAAGGACCACCGCAGCAGTGGTTATAGTTGCCTGGCAAAGAAGAGGGGACGAGCCGGACAGTACGGAGAAGGACGGGGTGAGAATGACACCTCTCAACGTGTAACCCTAGATGCTTTTCATTTTGAGACTGATGAACGTATTGTCTATCCATGCATTCTTTAAACATATATTAAAACCTTTGATTATTAGGATGCTCCTATTTAGGGGATCTAGGTCTTCATCTAGATCCCGAAATTTTTTTTGCATTTTTTTTTTTTTTGCCACTGTTTTCGGTACGTGAAATTATCTCTGAAGCCAGAGTTTTAAAATCTCGGAGATGGTGCCAGAAGGGTGACGAATAGAAAGACTTAAAAACTAACAGAACAGGAAGCATGAAGTTGCTGAGAGAGGAAACGGGAAAGAGAAGGGCGTGGGGTGGGGGGCAGGGGTGTAGAAAGTCAAGTGACCAGAGAGAACCAGGGGAGGGCTGATGAAGAAAAGCGGGCCCTCTAGGCTCCTTTGCAAGGGTTCCATTGCCACGTTCCCAGATGACTGCTAAGAAAAGACTCTGCTCCTGCAGGTGCACGAGTGGTTCTTGACAGCCACCCAGGGCTACCGACTTCCAGCTTTGCTTTCCTGCGAGAGGCTTTTCCTCCCTCTCTCGGTTCCCCCAACCGTGGGCAGGGGCCCTGGCTGAGAAGGTAAGGCTGGAGTGCTTGCAGCAGGATTTGATTTCTGCCTTTTAGTTGGAAGCACTTAACACAGGCTGCAGCTGCTGGCAGGATTCACAGACTTCCCACGCAGGAGGGATCATGCAAATTAAATCCTCTCCCTGCAGGTCAACAAAAATAAAAGCCTTTACTGCAGGTGAAGTGCTTACCCACCCAGGTTCCTGGCCACCAGAGGCCTGCGAGCCTGGCTACAGCAGTGCCCACCAGAAGCCCCCTGGAGGTTTATGGAGGGAAGCCTACAGGGCAGCCTACCCACGGTAGGGCTCACCCCCTCATTCTCAGGACTTCCGTGTGCACGGAGATCGTGCTAGCCCCCTCCCAGCCTCAGCCAGTCTATGGGAGTGCCCAGAAGAGTGATGTGAGCATAGTGACAGCATCCAGACAGTAGGAACCAAAAGCACAAAAAGGGTTGATGGTCCTGACACCCTGTATTCAGATTTCTTTAGCTCTAACCCTCAAAGTAATCGCCTTGATTTAGTTTGGGGTCATTTTTTCCAGAGGAAACTTGGTAAGGTTGTATTTGTCATCTTCTTTAATAATGGGGTGGCAAAGGTGGCAGCGGAGGGTCGGATCATTAGAGACTGGGTAAGTTCCAACCCAAGTAGTAATAACTTCTATTTGTACAATCATATTATTTCACACCACTATTTATTAAGCAGTAACTAAATGCTTTGCCTAATTAATCTTGTTTAACCATAACAACCAGGGACTCCTGGGTGGCTCAGCGGTTGAGAGTCTGCCTTCAGCTCAGGGCATGATCCTGGGGTCCTGGGATCGAGTCCTACATCGTGCTCCTTGCAGGGAGCCTGCTTCTCCCTCTGCCTGTGTCTCTGCCTCTCTCTCTGTGTGTCCCTCATGAACAAATGAATAAAATCTTTAAAAAAAAATCATAACAACCATTTAAAATACTTTTATCCCCAAAAAGTAAGAAAAAGAGGGAAAAGATAAAGTTTAAAGGGTTTAAATCACTGGCCAATACCACTCAGTCACATATGTCACCAAATCTAAGATGCCACTATTAATTTAAGTACTAGTAAGAAAGAAAAAAAAATATATTATCAATTAAAGTATGACACGCCATCAATTATGAGACACTTCTCGAGTCAGAGGTGCCACCCGGGAAAGGATAGGGCTCTAGATTCCGCATGCAGTGGTGGGAGGCAGGGCCCCTTGTAGAGTCATGATTGAACTGCTTGCTCAGAACAATCCTGAAAAAGGCACAGATAATTATCCCCATTTTCAGATGAGGAAATAGATTCAGAGTAGGGAAGCAATTTGCCCAAAGTCACACAGCTTGTAACTCAGAGAGAAGTCCTGGCTCCTACTGTAGTAGCTCCTTTGCTGTGTCATGCAGCCTCCACGCACCTCGAGGAATGCCTGTATCTCTTAGTGGCTTCCCCATGGAATTGCCTGAACGAGGACAGAGAACGTGCAGGACAAGATCTCTTCCTATTATATTACAACCCTCACCACATTATCCTGCTGGCTTCTTTGGTTGTGAGGGAAATGCTGCCCTTCATTCAATTTAATTCACCCAACACTTACCAAGTGTACACTATACACCGGTGGTCACTGTGCCAGACGGGAGATTGGGGCTCCTTCAGTCCACAAATCTCACCGTGAAAACTTGCAAACATAGGGAAAAATCGAAGAATAGCACAGCGAACTCTCAGATACCTCCATCTACGTTGCACAATGATTAGTTACCCTTTTGCCATGTTTGCTCTTTTTTTTTCCTTTTCTGGTTTAAAATATTTTATTTTTTTAATTCTTTGTTTTTAAAGATTTTTATTTATTTTTTTATATATTTATTTTTTTATTGGTGTTCAATTTACCAGCATATAGAATAACACCCAGTGCTCATCCCGTCAAGTGCCCCCTTCAGTGCCCGTCACCCAGGCACCCCCACTCCCCGCCCACTTCCCTTTCTACCACCCCTAGCTCCTTTCCCAGAGTTAGGAGTCTCTCATGTTCTGTCTCCCTCTCTGATATTTCCCACTCATTTTTTCTCCTTTCCCCTTTATTCCCTTTCACTATTTTTTATATTCCCCAAATGAATGAGACCATATAATGTTTGTCTTTCTCCGATTGACTTAGTTCACTCAGCATCATACCCTCCAGTTCCATCCACGCCGATGTTTGCTCTTTCTTAAGGTGTATTTTTGCAAACTAATTGAGCACAAGTGGCCCGCATCTTGAGACCTCACTTTAAATATTTCAACACGCGTCTTCTAAGGGCAAAGATGTCTTTCTACGCAACCACAGTACCATGCTACTTGCGATGGTCCGTTGTGTGTGTCAGCTTGGCTAGGCCGCAGGTAATTCAACCAAACGTGGACCGCTGCCCTGGGTGCTGCTGTGACGCTCCCCTCCAGATATGACTGAGGCCCGTAGTCAGTGGAGATCCTGGCTCACCTGGTAGGCTCAGTTCCACCAGTTGAAAGGCCTTAGGAAGAGAGCGAGGGTTTTCTTGGAAGAACGAGTTCTACCCCTTGGACGGCCGCCCCTGCCCCCTGGCCCAGCCTGCCCTTCCTGACGGCCTGCCATACAGATCCTACACTTGCTACCTTTGTCTCTTCGGGCTCGTATAACAAAAAATACCATCAAATGGGTGGCTTAGATACAAGACACTTATTTCATACAAGTTCTGGTGGCTGGGAAGCCCGAGATCAAAGTACCAGTAGAGTTGGCGTGTTGTGAGAACCTGCTTTCTGGTTCATGGACCGACAAGTGGTGCCCCACACAGCAGAGAAACAAGGGCCTTCTCGGGGTGCTCTGCTCCCATTCATGAGGGGGTTACTATCACGACCTAATCACCTCCCAGAGGCCCCACCTCCAAATACCATCACCTATCACCTTGGGTGTTTCAACAGATGAACCTTGAAGAGAGGCAAACATTCAGTCGATAGCATCCGCCTGGCTGGCCCTCGCGATCCCATAAGCCAATTCTGTGCAGTAAATGTCTTCCTGTGTAGCCCTACTCTTCTGTCTCTCTGGTTTAACCCTGGCTAATAGACTACCCAAGAAAATTAACACCATGCCATAGCCTCAACCTCTGTTACTGATTCTTAAGCTGCGGTCACAGGATGTCCTTCCAGGGTCAGGGAAGAGCCTGTAAACGGTAGGCAGTGTTTGGAAGGCTCGTGCCTTTTGCGAACCTGTCCAGGGAAAGGATTTCATCAAACCCTCAAAAAGTGCATTACTCCCCAGACGACCACTGCCTTTACACACATCGTTCTAGACCCAACAGCAGCGACCACAAGAAGAGTGGAAGCCGGCCGGCTTTAGGTGAGGCCCAAGCGAATCCCTGAGACCGAAGAAGCCAGCAACCCTGTGGGGCTTCCAAAGCTTCATTCTCTTTGGCTTACCCCTGAGGTACTTACAATATATTGCAAACCTCTTAAAGGCAAAAAGGGAGTCCCTGTGAGGCTCAGTGTTAGTGGGGATAAGCACAGAGTAGCGGAGACCCAGCTCCCCTCATACAGGCAGATATGGAGACCAAGGCGCACAGTGAGGTTCTCCATTTAATCTTGATCGCCTCATTTTTAGATAAATATCGTGCATAAAACACTGAATAATAAGCTAGTCCTTTGGCCAACCTTCCTTCTTCTCCAGATGATGAGGCAAACGAAAGCAAAAATGTCTGCTATCAATGGCATAAAAAGAGGGGAGCAGTTGTTGATGGACCGGGGTGGAGGGTGCCAGTTTATGTCATTTAAGGTCACAGAGAACAGGAAAACCTTTCCAAAGTGTTTTCAACAAAAGTAGCACATTTGCAAGGAAGAATATGTCCCCCCCCCACCCCCCCCCCCACACACACTTTTGGTTTTAAGAAATCAGCTTCTTGCATATGGGCATTCCTGCTGTTTACAAACTCTGACTTGCCAGCAGCCACATTCCCTTCCTGACGAGGCAGGAAAGCACAGAACAGAATCACCTCATGGTCATGGGCTCCTTTCTGAGCAGGGAGGGGACAACCGTCTCACTCTCTGCTGGCTCCTTCACCGACGAGCTAACTGGGCCCAGGCCCTGGGCCAACCTGTATATGAATAGGAAATGGCCAGCAGCTCCAGGTACACTGTCCTGTGTCCTGTCCGTGGGGCCTGGAGTTGGTCATAGGGCTGTCAGGCTGCTGTCTGATATTGCTGGAATGTTCCCTGGGGCCAAGGTGTAAGCTTCCAGCTGTTTCCTTGCCCCAGTAAGCTGGCCAGCTCCATAGCCCCAGCGTTTCGCTTTTCTTTCCATGCTCATGATTTGAGTTCCCACCTGTGACTGCAACCTTCCTCAGAAAGCCTAAGTGAAGTCCACACAAAGGGATAGAAGATTGCTTGATCTGAGAAGGAAACTCCGTTCCAGAATTTGACCTGCATTTATACCAACCTTCACTATTGCAGCTGGAGAGGAATTAGCGTTTCCTGGATTCTCCTGTGAAAATCTAAATGAGGCTGATAGAGAAAATGTTAAGACTGTCAGGAGAGAGGGGCCTGGATGGCTCAGTGCATTAAGCATCTGCCTTCGGCTCAGGTGATCCCAGGGTCCTGGGATGGAGCCTTGCCTCAGGCTCCCTGGCCAGCAGGGAGTCTGCTTCTCCCTCTCCCAGATGCTCCCCCTGCTTGTGTTCTCTTTCTTTGTGTATCAAATAAATAAATAAATAAATAATCTTAAAAAAAAAAAAAAAAAGACTGTCAGGAGGAATTCAAGTATTGTTCAGGGTCAAGATGCCTTAATGCTCCCCTGTCCTGCTTGCCACTGAGTAAGCCAAAGCGAGTTGACGCTTAACAACAAAAATTTATTAAAAAGCAGTGAATAAAAGAAATACAAAAGATGGTTAAAAATCATTAAAAAAAAAGAACAACATCTAATAAAACAGAAGGGGGAAACAAGAAAAGCAATGAGAGAAAAGGAGACAAAATAAATATAAGCTGAGAAAAACACAGAGTGAGCTAAAAGAAGGTCACATCAAATAAGAATAGTACAAGGGAGGAAAATGTAACTTTTCCCCTCCATCTTCCTAGGTTCTCGGGCTACAGCCTCCAGATAAGTCTGACAAAAGATAGGTTAACAAGAGCAAGACAAAGAGACGTGTATGAACGTGCGTGGTGCACACACACGAGTACTCAGCAGCGAGTAACTCAAAACAGTGATTAGAACGGGAGCTTACATAGCCTCATAAAAACAAAGAAGAATAGATTTTTAAAGAGGTAACAAGACAAAGGGAAAGCTTTGAGTTTCTAGGGTGGCACGTGTGGGAAGGTAAGGGTGTAGGGGAACTGCTGGAAGATAGGGCCAGTTAGTAAGGTTTGTTATGTAGGTTCAC
The DNA here is from genome assembly GCF_018345385.1 of Vulpes lagopus. Classification (NCBI taxonomy): domain Eukaryota; kingdom Metazoa; phylum Chordata; class Mammalia; order Carnivora; family Canidae; genus Vulpes; species Vulpes lagopus. The sequence goes on along the minus strand of NC_054842.1, from coordinate 46,144,073 downwards.
CGGGTGTGCTTCCTAGGCAAATGGTGGAGGGCAGAGAGCTTTTCTTGGGTCTGCTTCTTCTCCACTACCATCAGCTCAAGATAAAAAAAGAAAAAGAGTGAGAGAGAATTAAGATTTTATTTATTCCTGAGAGACACACAGAGAGGGGCAGAGACACAGGCAGAGGAAGAAGCAGGCTCCCTCCGGGGATCCCAGGACCCCAGAATCACGACCTGAGCCAAACACAGATGCTCAACCAATGAGCCACCCAGGTGCCAAGCTCAGCATAATTCTTATGCATATGTTTGGGTGGCACCTTCTGGTATCCTTCAAAAGCAAGCCATGACTATCCAGACATAGGTTGAATAAAAAGGCTCAAACACAGAAAAGATAACACCATAAGACAAACTGGAACCTGAATAAAACAGGGTCTCCACGTCCCAGCCTTAGGCCGGAATCGCGTGGACTCGCATCTAGAAGAAACCCAAGTTCACCTGGAGGTGGAATGAGAGAGAAGTGGACGCCCTGCCACAGGCCTCACGAGGAGGCCAGACAAGGGGAGTTCTAGAGCACAGGGCAGCAGGACCAGGGTCTCGGAGGCCTCTTTTGAAGCATCTCACTGCGAAGAGCCCCTCTGTGAGGAGCTACTAGGATCTCCATCACAGTCCTCCACATGGTCCCCACACCACCAGGCCTGCTCTTTTGTTTCCTCCTTCTCTGAGGTACCCCTCTTTCCAAAAGCCATACAGCTTTATAAGTGACCACCCTGCCATGTGTCTCCTTTCCTCAAAAGGAAGAAACACTCCCCCAATCTAGAATTCTAGGGAATTATATTCCCTTTATAGAATGCAAATAACACAACTATAAGGTGTCTTATTTTTTGAAAAATTTTAAAAATTTATCTTAGAAAGAGAGCAACACTAGCAGGGGGAGCGGCAGAGGGAGAGGGAGAAGCAGGCTCCCCACTTGGCAGGGAGCCCAACACGGGGCTCCATCCCAGGGCCCCGGGGTCATGACCTGAGCCAAAGGCAGACGCTTCACTGAGCCACCCAGGCGCCCCTAAAACTAGAAAGTATTTTAATAGGGAAGTCAACCCTAAAGACTGTTTCCAACTGAGATGACCGCAGTGGAGGGTCACGTCTGAACACCAACAACCCAGGTTCTGGAACCTCTGGCTGGCCACCAACAGGCTGTGCCAAGTCCAGGCTGGGCGGAATGTGGAGACAGACAAGTGAGGGAGGCCTGAGAGTTGTAATTGGTCGTTATCTCAATACAAACTGACAAGGCAAAGCAACTCCTTAAAAAGGGAAGAGAAAAAACAAGACTACATCTAGTTACACTAACACGCCACGTTGGGTCCACCCCCTGTGCCAGCTCCAATCGGCCGGCTGTGGCTCACCTGCAGTGCCGCGTTGGACACTGTGAGACCACATGTGGATTAGGCAAGGAGGAAGGCCACGACCGAGTAGGGGGCCTGGCTGCGGGTGGAGGAGCACGCAGTACGTACGCTGGCGCCGGGCCCAGGAGCCCGTTCTCAGGACAGCTGTTCTTACCAGATAGAGTCAGGTTTAGAAAGTCATCAACTGAAAGGCCTGCAGGAGCCAGTCAGGTGCCATGAAAGAAAAACAAGTAGGCAGGAGGGGCCTGTGCAGCTGCATGTGGACGTGGACAGTCCGTGGCTAGTGTTCTGGGCAGCAAGTCATAGAGAAACCCAACCCAACCCAACCCAACTCAACCCAACACAACACAACTCAACCGGGTTGAATAATGCAGAACTGTAATGTTTCATCTAACACAACTTTGGGAGGTGGGGGGAGCCAGATGTGCCACCCTGCTTGCCACCCTCCTGTCAGCTCTTCCCTCCTCTCCGTGCGCCCATCGCGGCCATCTCAGGCCTGCTGCCAGCTGCTGGTTTAGAAGCCCAGGCTTCACCCATCAGTAGCTGACGGTCCCAGGGCTGGTGCAGGGGTGGCCAGGTGAGCCAACTGCCTGTTCGGACTGCAGGTGACACCTTATGTTATGCTCGCGGGACAGGTCTTCTTCTCGGCCCCACGGATGTAACCGAGGAAGCTTATTGCCCAGGGGCTGATTATCATCTTGCCACCGTGGGAGAAAGTCAGCATGCACACAGTTCCACAGGAAGGAGGGAAACGTCAAGCGAATGGTGGGAAACCGAACCTGCACGTAGCGCACGTGGCTTACCATGCCTCCTGAAGTCTGGCGTGGGTCTTAAGACGGCAGAGCTGCATTTCTTCTGGAGGCTCTCGAGAAGAATGCAATTTCTTTCCTTTCCCAGCTTCTAGAGGCTTCCTGCATTCCTTAGTCCATGGCCCCTTCCTCCATCCCCAAAGCCTGCCATGTTGCATTTCTCTGGCCATTCCTCTGCAGTCACATCCCCTAAGAACAGCCAGGAAAGGGTTTCTGCCTCTAAAGACCCATGTGACGAGATTGGGCCCCCTCCAGTGAAGGATAGCCTACCCATCTCAAAGCCCTTCCCTGAGTCACATCTGTAAAGTCCCCTTTGCCATGTAAGATAATATAGTCACAAGTTCCAGGGATTCGACAGGGACCGCCTTGGGAGGACATTATTCTGGCCACCGTAATGCCTCATTATTCCTTCAGGCTCAGATTCACACGTTGTGATTGTATGTTTCTAGACTGTTGATAGAGGTCAAGAATGTCAGGGGGAAAAAAAAGTATTTCCCAGGAATAAAAAGAAGAAATTAAGTGAATACAGCAAGGTGTTCCGTTTGATGGGTGACAATCTGCTCCCGGATTAAAATGATGAACCATTTCAAAAGAGATCACAGGTTAACTTTAACCAAAAGAAGCCTGAGCAAAGCCCAAATTAAACTGTGTAGGTCCCATGAAGTCTTTGGAGAGCCTGCAGTATGAAAGGGAGGTCACGGGTGAGATTATATTTCTTATAACCCCAAGGACACAATCACTTTTATGTCAGGCTGGAAATGAAATAAAATGCTGGCTTCTGAAAAATTGTCAGATCAAGGAGAACATCTTGACTGGACAATGAGAAAATATATAACTCTTCAGACACCTCCTCAATCCTTGCAACTCCGGGGATTGCCATTCACTCGCTAACCTAGTCATGGAAATTAACTTATCCAGTCAAAAGGAAAGTGCCTGAGAATGAACATCAGAGGACCTGGCTGCAATGAAAAGACTCATCCTCGATAGAGAAGGGAGGGGAGGGCCGAAAACATCAAATGGAAGCCTAATAAGTTTTGCCAGTTACATTTTTTTTTTATTATTTTTATCAGCAACCTGGGCAGAGGATTGAACACAGGGGATCTGGGCTCAGCAGACCTGTACCGTAGCGAAGTCGTTAAGACTCTGGTCCGTGGCCTTAACCTTGCCGGGACCATGTTTTCTTATCCAATTTTTAAATTAATTTACATGAATCTGATTTTTTAAATGCATTAAAGAGAAAATTCATGATACTCACACCTTATACACACACACTTCCTCTTATCCCACATCCCAAAGCTCAAAAAGCTAAGTGGGCACCCTCCTCCTAGAACTTTCATCCTGCTGTGTACGTTTATTCCTACATAGAGAGTTTGACGTTTTTGTTCTCACAAAAACTGCCTCATGCTACATTCAAGATGCCACAGTTTCCCTTTTTCATTACAGGTTCCACGGATCGCCTCTAGAACGATTCATATAGATCTAATTCATTCATTCACACTCAACTGAAATTGAAATTATGGATAGACCAAGTTATACCAAAATATACCCCATTTAGGTGGTGTCTCAATTTGGTTTGGTTTTGCCATTAAAAAGTAGGCAATAAGCCTCCTCGATTGTTTATTTTTATATTCTTATGCTCCTATCTCTGAAGAATATATGAGATTTGAGGCAAAAATATCTTTCTATTTTAATAGACATGGCCATAATATCATCCCCAAATAGTAATAATTCACATTCTTAGCTACAATGGGTGAAGAGGCCTGTTTTCCCACTCCCCACCAGCACCGTATGTTCTTAGTCTTTTTAATTTTTGTCACCCAACGAGGAAAAAGTGGATATCTTGTGTTAATTTGCACTTCTAGGTGCTTAGTTTAGTAAAGCGGCTCATCTCTTCAGTAAACTTTGGTTAGAAGGTCTGACTTTTACTCGGGACACAATATGCTCACGACGAAACTGGAGATGTTGGATGAGGTCTCTAGCCACATGACCGGTACCTGTTATCTGGAACACCATCCTCGCTGGAAACCAGTCAGTGCCTGCAACTACTCCATGGTGTGGCCATCGTGTCATAACACTCCCACCACATTTTAAGGAGGACTCTCAAACTTCCAGAGACCTCACAACTGCAAACGATGACCACACAGGCAGGAGCGATGAACGTCGATCAAGTTTGACACAAACTTGCTGACACTTAGGCAATTGCCAAACCTGGAATAGAGGCGAAGTCTACGGTGACAGCCCGAAGCTCTGGGCTGAGAAGCATTCCGAGGCTTCCGAGGCTGATCAGAGCTCACTAGAGAAGAGTGTGAATAGCGATGTGTGCCAGAGGCACAAGAATCTGGAGGGGCAACAGCCCCAGAGGGGAACCCTCTTATTGTCCCCAGGTGAGAAGAGAGTGGGATGGGCACTTGGGGTTCAAAGGTGCCTGGAGCTCTTTGGTCTGGGTAGGAGGAAAGACATCACCCTCATCCCCACCTGCTCATCCTTCCTCCTCACGGAGGCTGCAGACATCAGCCTAATCCTACCGTTCTTCTTCTCCCCATGCACCACCCCTCCCGCCTACTCCCTTCTTTGACCCTTTTTCATTTTACCCAGAATTCACCTGCATAATAATGTTGTGGGAAATTGGACCTTGAGGTTTGCTACACCCTACGTCCATCAGGAATGGCCAGATGTGGCTGGTAAGAGAGACATATAATGATGTTTGAAAATGTGCAGAGAAGAGAAATTGTAGGCAAGATGACAGGCCTGTGGTTTTCAGAGAATTGGCTTTCAAGACCAAAAAAACAAAACAAAACAAAACAAAAAGTCCTACTGCTCCAGCTTGGAATGGCTACATCTCAGTTAAAAAAAAAAAAAAAGACTTTATTTATTTATTCATATGAGAGAGAGAGACAGAGACAGAGAAAGAGGCAGAGACATAGGCAGAGGGAGAAGCAGGGTCCACGCAGGGAGCCCGACGTGGGTCTCGATCCCAGGGCTCCAGGACCATGTCCTGGGCCGAAGGCAGGTGCTAAAGCACTGAGCCACCCAGGGATCCCCTACACCCCTACATCTCAGTTCTATCCAGGAACGGGGTACCCCTCTCTCTAAAAATGCAAGCTGGCCAGAGAGAGGCTTCTCCCCCACCTGCTCCTTTCTCCCCAGACTCTGCCTCCTTTATCAGGACATCACCTGACCCCTAGTGGTCACACCGCCTTCAGTTGCACCAGATGAGCTGCTTCTATTGAAAGGCTCGTCCAAATTCTACTCTGCTGACAGGTAAGCAACGTTTCCTTTGAAACACTGACGTTCGTTAAGTTACCAAAGCCATGGGTCTTTGACTTTAAGGGGGTCTTTGTATCTAGTAGACCTCAGAGAAATTACCAGAGAGGCTTAAACATCAAAGAACACAAGCAAGCCTTTGTGTGTGACAGTGCTACATGGCATTTCTCCTGAATTGATTTTCTCCCGTGACGGTCAACTCAGGTTCCAAGCCCTTAAGGTCTGTCTTTAAAAAAAAGGAGTAAATAATTGCATTCAAGATAAGGAATTATTCATGTGTCCACACATCCATCCAGGCCCACCTTGCTCCAGGCGAATGTGAACTCGGAATGCCTAGAAACCAGGATACTTTCACAGGCCTGTGACGCTTACGTGTCTTGTGGCTGAAGCTGCCTAAATCCGTTCTAAACAGTGGGCAAAGGCGGTGGATGTTTGTGGGATCGTGAAATATTTTAGATCCTGGTCTATTTCAAGAAGTATTCGACGGGGGATAGAAGGAAGTTGAAAACGGAGGCAAATGGTTTTGACTGAACCCCTCCTAGGTCTATTCCAGAGTCTACCTCCCAACTCCACCCTGGTCTGCTCAGATCGGACCTAGGATTGGGTGGGCTGAGCCTCCAGAAGAGTCTCAGAAGCCACAGCTGAAGAAATCTAGGGTTGGCAGGTTTTTCACACACACACACACACACACACACACACACCCGGCCTCAAGTCCCAGATCGACCTCAAAAGGAGGCAAGATTTGAACACACACCTGACCAAAGAAAATATACAGATGGCAAATAAGTATGTGAAAAGATGCGCAGCGTCGCCTGTCATTAGTGAAGTGCGACACAATAGGTAAGGGAGTACTGGGCTATATAATCCCAAGTATACAATAAATGTGAGTCCATTCTGATAGCAATAGATGGACGGACGCATAAACCAACTGGGGGGAGTATACAAACCTCCCATGACAAAGAATTCCAAATAATTTATGGAAACACTTGTTGACCAAGGAGGTAGAGCACAGCCTCCCACCCCCCCCCTCCACCCAGGGTGAGCTGCCCACAGCGAATCGCTTCCAAAGAGCGTGACATGGAAAGTGAGAAGAAAGGATGTATGACTGGACAGTGGAGAAACCTGACAGACAGACCTACAGCAGGTGACTAAGGTTAGCATCAGCAGTGACAAGGTGATGGTATGTGTCCTTGATAAGATACGACGACTCCGGCACTTCACCTCTGTGATCTTACTCCCCAAAACGCATAAACCCAGGTTCGTCATGAGAACGACATCAGACAGACCCCTATTGAGGGACATTCTACAACAGACCCAACCAGTACGACTCAAATTTGTCCAAGTCATCGAAAACGAGGAAACTTGGAGAGACTTGCAAGGCCAACAGGAGCCTAAGGAGGCATGACCACGAGTCCTGGGTAGGATCCTGGACCAGAAAAAGGACATTAGATAAAAAAAAAAAAGAGAGAGAGAGAGAAGATCTAAATAAAAGATGGACTTTAGTTAATAATTATGTGTCAATATGGGTCTATTAATTGTGACAAGCGTTCCATGCTAATATAAGATATGAATAGTAGGGGGAATTGGGTTTGGGGTATATAGGAACTCTGTTCTATTTTTGCAGTTTTTCATTTTTAAGATTGTATTTATTTATCCATGAGAGACAGAGAGAGAGGCAGAGACACAGGCAGAGGGAGAAGCAGGCTCCCTGCAGGGAGCCCGATGTGGGACTCGATCCCAGGACTCCAGGATCACGTCCTGAGCCGGAGGCAGACACTCAACCACTGAGCCACCCAGCAGTCCCTACAAATTTCCTTTAAATCCTAAAGTAGTTTATAATCAAACGTTTATTTAAAAAAAAAAAAAGTAAGGGATCCCTGGGTGGCGCAGCGGTTTGGCGCCTGCCTTTGGCCCAGGGCATGATCCTGGAGACCCGGGATCGAATCCCACGTCGGGCTCCCGGTGCATGGAGCCTGCTTCTCCCTCCGCCTGTGTCTCTGCCTCTCTCTCTCTCTCTCTCTCTGTGACTATCATAAATAAAAAAAAATAAAAATAAAAATAAAAATAAAAAGTAAGATGAGCATCTCATCCTGGTTTGCCCAGGACTTGCCCGGGTTTCAGTCCTGGAAGCCTGGCATCCCTGGGACCCCGAGTCACAGCAAAACATGAGGGCTGGTCACCCTATGATACTCCTGCCCCCTCCACAACACAGAGTCCCATGAGACGCTAAGATTACATGAACCAGCTACCCTAAATTTCCCTTTCTGAGGTTTTTGGTTATTGGTTGCCTGATTTCTTTTAAGCCTGGAGCGCTTACAATAAACTGACCTAAAACCCAGCAAGGCACAGTAAGGACTTTACTTCAGTGGAAACATCCATGGTGAGAAAAGAAAACTGTCTCAGACACAGTCAAGGTAGCGCCTCAACATTTCCGAAGCTAAACGTTCTGTGGCTTGACAAATCATGAGTAATTCATAGAAACATGGTTATGGCAGCTCTGGTGGGTTCTCACAGCAGGAGACCTGTATGACTGGCAGGATTTCAGCGATGAATCACCTCTAGACACAAAACAAGTCAGGGCTATCATTTGACACTCTATGAGAAACTGAGGCACAGTATGGCCAGAGCTGGCCCGGGCAGCAGTTCAGCAGCCAGGACACATCTAAATCTCTTCAAAGGCACTAAGATGTCATTGAAAATATAACCAGGTGGGGAAAAAATAGAATTCTCTATAAAGTTCCTTCTAAGGAGATCACTGATCGTGGCTGGAAGAAGTACAAATGCTACTCACCTCTAGATCTTTCCTAGACAGACAAAAAACAAAAAACAAAAAAACAAGCAACAAAACAAAACAAAAAACAACAACAACAAAGGTACATGTCAGGGGACAATCACCCATCTGGTATTGGGGCAGCGCGTCCAATGAATGTCTTCTTGGCCCTGTACACCAACGGACTCAGCGCTACCTTTCAACCATCTGTAAATAACGAAGCATCTGCAATTTAATAAGCTCCTAGGTTGGGAGGGTGGAGAGGAGCCCCACACTTCCTCCCACCCTCAAAATCCTCCCTCAAAAATCACCCCAGCCAGGCAGGCATCCAATTCCAGAGAGGCCCTGTGAACCGAGTCCTCAAGAACAGCGGGTCCAACTGACCTGACACCTTTCGTTGTACCGAGATGTTCATGCCAGTTGGGGACTACTGGGCTCTTCTCCGCAAGTCCCTGAGCACAGAACTCCACCCTCCCTGCAGATAAACCTGAGGCAGATTTCCAACACGTGTAGGTTTTAAGGGTAGACAAATGCTTAGTCTGCCAAGGCACCCACTAGTTTGATCCAGTCTGGGTTGGGGACGGCATGGGCGAAGGCTTTAAGGATTCTGGGTTCAAAACCTGCTTGGGGGACTTACAGGTCATGTAACTTGGGGCAGCATTTTGACTTCTGGGTCCCTAATTTCTCACCTGCCAAACAAGGTCATTGTACCCACCAGATTTTCAACGGTGTTTGTCACATACCTGGGACGATCTGGCTCAGGATGGGGCCTCAATCCCTCCAGAGGTCGCAGCTCTCAGGGAGACCGGCCTCCTACTCCTCACATCTGCGATAGGACATAGGACACCCACCAGCCAATGGCACCCCCCGTGAGGTCTGCTGGTGCCCTCTCCTTGCTCTCGGAGTAAGGAAGCAGCCAGAAAGCAGCTCCCTCCACCTCCTGCATCTGCACCTGGCCCTCGCCTTCCCTGGCTCCTGGGCTCCTGGGCGAGGCCCAGCTTTGGCCAGGGCAGTGGAGCCCTCAACTCTGGCCTTGGAGACTGGGTTCTCCTGATGATCCCCTCCTGATGACGAGCCTGCCCCTTTCTAATCAGCTTTCAGGTTTGTTCAAGCATCCTATGTGTTTTCTTTTAAAAAAGATTCTTCTGGGCCTCTCTCTAGGTTCTGGTCTTCCTACCTAGCCAAGTGTCTCGTAAACCATGTCTGTCCCGCCACCTCCAGCTTGGCAAGTGCTGCAGCCTGGACCCCTTCCGATCACTTCCTTGCAAGTCCTGTCCGAGCTCACAGGCCCACGTGGCCCACGCTTTTAGCCTCAGACACAAGGATCACTCCCTGCCCTGGGCTCCTGTGGTACCAGGGATCCAGGTTCCTCTCTGACTGGTGCAGAAATGATGGCCTTCTCAGCATTTATGCCTAGCGCTCCTCTCTTCTCCAGCCATCCACAGTGGGTGACCCCATCCTCTCATAGCTCTAGCTATGTCTGTGTGCCGAGGACTTCCAACCCCTAGATGTAGGCCCTCTCTGCAGAGCCCTGTGTCCGGCTGCCTGTGCATATCTTCATTCAAAAAGAATTAGTTGAGGGGCACCTGGATGGCTTAGGGGTTGAGCGTCTGCCTTCAACTCAGGGCATGATCCCGGAATCCCCGGATCAAGTCCCACATCGGGCTCCCTGAGGGGAGCCTGCTTCTCCCTCTGCCTCTGTCTCTCTCTGTATGTCTTTCATGAATAAATAAAATCTTCAAAAAATAAAAATTAAAAAATTTACAAAATTAAAAGAATTATTTGAAAAGGAAGTCAATGATCAACTTGTCTGATGTATTAGTCTGCTGCGGATGGCGTAACGAAATGCCACAGAATGGGTGGCTTCAACAAAGCCAGTTCAGTGGCTCATGGCTCTGGAGGCTGGAAGTTCAACATCAAGGTGTCATCAGGTTAAACATGTGTATCTCTTTGTGTTTCCAATTTTCCTCTTCTTATAAGGACACCAGACAGATTGGATTAGGGCCCACCTTAACAGCCTCATTTTAATTTAATCACCTCCAAATAGAGTCACATTCTGAGGTACTGGTGGTTGGTGCTTCCACACATGAATCTGGAAAGAATGCAACTCGGCGCATAACAGGCATCATATGGTAAGTCGATTTACGATGTGTTGTGAGGGGCCCCTGGGTGGCTCAGTGGTTGAGCACCTGCCTTTGGCTCAGGGAGTGATCCTGGGGTCCCGGGATCAAGTTCCACATCAGGCTCCCCCAAGGAGCCTGCTTCTCCCTCTGCCTATGTCTCTGCCTCTGTCTCTCATGAATAAATAAATAAAATCTAACAACAAAAAAAAAAGATATGTGTTTTTGAATCCAAAAGGCTCTTCTGCATCAATATGTCCACCATCATCTTCGTCCCTACTCCTCAGACCTCATCTTTTGTCTCTGGTTCCTTCCCAAGATATGGTGCCCATGTGGATCTACCTCCCATGCCCATCCATCAGACACACCTCTGACATCTGCCCACCTCTGTATCCCCTCTGCAACAAGCTAGGTCCAAAAAACAAAAAACACACAAGCTAGGTCCAAGCCACCATCCTCTCTCATCTAGATTATCACAAGGGACTCTCAATTGGTCTCTCTGCCCCCTGTCTTGCCCACCTCCAACCCGTCTTCCATGTGGCAGTAAGAATGAGCTTTCTCCAGTGCAATCCTGATCATGTTAAAATCCTGCTGCCACTTTTCAACAGATCCCCACTGCCCTCGGAACGAAGTCCACATTCCTCAGTATGGCTGACAAGAACTAACCTGATCTAAGCCCTGTTTCTCTCCCCCTCTCTGAATTTCTCTCAGTTCTTCAAATGTACCGCTCTCCTCTGCCTGGGGCCTTTGCACATATTCTTTGCTCTTTCTTGGATACTCTCTAGCCCTCCCCTAGCAAACTCCTACTTGTTCATCAGTTTTTCGTTTAACCATCACTTCATCAGGAATTCCTCCTTGATCTTCCTCTCTGAGGGGGTTGGGTGCCTCTCTTTATACTGCTCTGCAAGGCCAATTAGGTGTCTCCTCAACGAGAGATCATAAGAATGGGGAACAGGTCTGTGTGTTGCTCTTCTCCCAATGCCCAGCACCGTGTCTAAAATATAATAGATGCTAAAGAAATACTGAAGGAAGAAATGAATAAGTGCAAACAAAGAATGTGGCTAAAATAACGCACTCAGAGAATACCTGGCCCTTGTCTCAACTCTCCCACTAACCACTACATCATGGTTCCTGTAGGCCAAGATGAAAATAAGGCTGGGTCAGACATCTCTCAAAGCCTCTCCGGATTCTGGATCACTATAATTCTTCATTTCTGTTTCCAGATAGACTATACTGTGCTGCGTATCTGAGAAAGAGACCTTTGCCTGCTATTGATTCAGACAGAATGCCAATCGCCTGATGGAAATATAAGAGGCCCAGGAAAGGCCAGCAGAAGACAGAAGTAATAAAAAAGACCACTCGCTGACACTAAAAGTCTTCTAAATCAAGATGATTAAATCGGTCTTGACAACAACCCAAAGAGAAAATAGAGACACCGAATGCAATGACTTTTGGCTTCCCCTCTCCTTTCTGTGTCTCTCTTCCCGCCTCTCCCCCTATACAAACACAGAGATTCTCATTCTTAATAAGAGGTGTGCAGGGGGTGATGGGTCTCTTAGATGAAGATGATTATGATCAAGTCCCCAAACGTTCTCTTAGCTTGGCCTTAGCTATTTCCAGCAAGGAGAACACAATCTAAGTAGCAAAATCTCCTTCTCAGTCTGCAAGAAGCAGGATGGCGGGGAGGCTGGTGGAGAAGCTTAATTACTAGGTCACATCTAGGAGAGCTTTAGTCAGCCAGGGAAAATCGTGGGTCCTTGTACAGCCATCTTTCTCTTGTTTTCTTTCTCCTCTTCCATTTGGTGTAGAGGCAAGACTTTCTACTGAATGCTTGGTGCCTCTACCACCAAAGGAGAAATAAATATGAATAGGGCAGAAATATATGCTCATAACTAAAAAATTTAAGAGGTCTATCACTACACGTACATGATAGGGAAAGCTGGTTTTGCTACAGACCCACAAGTGCTATGCAGAAATAAAACGAACACAACCTGGAGCAACTCCACTCAGCACGAAAGCCATGGTGTAGAGGGCTATGGCCGCAACCGGAAATAAACTAGAGTCTTGTCCTTTAGGAGATCAGTCTCTTACAGGGGTTCTCAATCTTGGTTGTCTGCAGGAATCACTAGGGAGCTTTAAAAAAAAAAAAAATCTTGATGCACTGTTGGTCGAAATGTAAAGTGGTACAACCAATATAGAAAACCACATGGGTGGTTTCTCAAAAAACTAAAAATAGAATTACCATATGATCTAGCAATTCCATCTCTGGATATTTACCCCAAAGAGTTGAAACCAGGGTCACCCATGTTCATAGCAGCATTAGTCACAATAGCCCAAAGGTGGACGCAACCCAAGTGTTCATCAACAGTGAATGGACAAACAAAATGTGGTATAAAAAACTACAAGGAGGGACGTCTGGGTGGTTCAGTGGTTGAAGTACAGCCTGGGCCTAGGGACTTTTAAAACCTCCTGACAGTTTCTAAAGTGCAGTCTTGCTTGTGAACCACTGCTATTGATTGTAAAAAAAAAAAAAAAAAAAAGGTAAAAAAATGGGGGGGAAAGAAGTAAATTTGGCATTAGAATACCTGGTTCTTCATCAGGTAAAGCCACATGAGCACTTTAAACTTTGCTGAGCCTCAGTTTACACTTCCTGTGTAAATTTACAGGACAAGCCCACCCCCACGGAGGTGGGGTAAGGATTAAGTTAGACTACAGGAAAGGGTTATATATTTTAACAGTCCTAGCATATAATTAAGTGAAAGAAAATAGCAAGCACAAACAGGGAGTGTTTGCTTTTCTCCTAGACATCGAGAGGCCTCTATTCAACACCCAAAGAGGAATGAATCCCTCCTCAAAAGTCTCACGGAACCTTACCAGCATCTTTATCATAGCACCAGACCTGTATCCAAGTGACCCGAATATATGTCTGCTGCCCCCCAGGTCTTGAGACCCCAAAAAGAGGCCATGACGGACTCACCACCTCAGGCCTCACCGTGCCCGGCACACAGTGGGCGTTCAGTAAACATTCGCTAAATGGGGTTGGATTGCATTATTTAACACCATGAAAACCTGAGGCATTCAGTGCATTTCAAACAGTATGTCCCTGTCACCAGCAGATTCCTTACTCCGAGGACAAGCTTTATTTCCATAAATAATAAGACGCACAGGCATAAAGCATGGTGCCCCCCCAAAACAAAGAGATGCTGCGATACGTACACAGGATCACAATTCACACAAAGGCCCTGCTGTTCCTGACACCGAAGCCACTCAACCATACTCTTCTGCTTCAGTACAAATATTGGTGCTATTGCTATACACTCGAAGGGTTAGAATATGAGCCTAACGAAATAACATGTTTTTATAAAATGCAAAGGTATTTTTCCAGAAGGCTTTGGGAGGTATTAAAGCAATGAGCTGGGTCAACCCTCCCAACACATAAGCCGTCTGCTGCTGAAATGGAAAGAAAGGCAAAATTCACTGTTCCTTCCTATTATTTGGTTATCTTTCTCTCTTTTTAAAAATATTTTATTTACTTATTTTGAGAGAGATAGAAAGCAGGGGGAGAGGCAGAAGGAGGGAGAGACTCTTAAGCCGACTCCATGGAACCCCATGTGGGACTCGATCCCACAACCCTGAGATCATGACCTGATCCTAAGAGTCAGAAAAAGCTTAACCAGCCAAGCCACTCAGGTGCCCCTGGTTATCTTTTTCTTAATCAAGGCATTGGTTCAAAAATATAAGAAGCTCAGAAAAGGCTACTTTGACATATAATATACAAAGGTATTATATAATTTTATTTGGCCTTTCATAAACTCCAACCAGGAAAATTAATTTGGATAGAGATGAGGGGCATTACAATTTTTTGAGTGCTTGCTGTATACTAGATCCTTTACTTTCTCATTATATTCTCATGGCAACTATATTAGATAGTAATGTGTTCAATGGCAATTAAGAGAAACATGGAGTTAAGCAAACATAATTGTTTTTTCTCACATATAAAAGTCTGGACGTAGGAGCTGCTGGTACTAGCTCTAGGACTCTTTCGGCCTTTCTTTTATGTCTATCGCCTCTTAGCCGCAAGATGGAAGCCCTGGATCTGGACATCACAGCAATGATCTAGGCAAGAGGAAGCAAGAGAGGCCAAGCCCACTGGATAGGTTCCCCTTTCCCTTTTGTTCATCAAGAAAGCAAATGCTCTCCCAGAAAGGCACTCCCACTGACTTCTGCTCACGTCTGTCTTAAACTGGCTTCTCCAGAGCCTGAAATGGAGGTTCTTATGTGAGTATGTGATTGAGGGAGTGTTTTTAATAAAACTTGAAGGGAGTAAAGAAAGCAGTATAAAGCAGAAGGAAGGAGCACGGCAAAGATGTGGGTTCCACTGAAGCCTCACCTCAGCCTAGGGTATGTGGCGTACCCAGCCAGTCATTTCACAGCAAGAAGGAAGCCTTTGGTTGGAGGTAGCTCCCAGCAGCTGGGCGATAGGTACGTTATCCCAGTAGGGAGAGCAGGACAGGCTACCAACAGCACCTTCTACAATTTTATTTTCCCAAACTAGGTCATGTGGCTGTTTTTGAACACAGTAGATGTTTGGAAAGTATTTGGCTTTTCAGCCTCTACAGTGAAATGGGAATAATCCCCAGTTATTGAATGAAGCCAGTCAACAGTGTCTTCCAAAACAACTCTTGAGATGGGCTTTAAAAAAAAAAAAAAAAAAGATTTTATTTATTTATCCATGAGAGACACAGAGAGAGAGGCAGAGACATAGGCAGAGGGAGAAGCAGGCTCCGTGCAGGAAGCCCGATGTGGAACTCGATCCTGGGACCCCAGGGTCACGCCCTGAGCTAAAGGCAGATGCTCAACCACTGAGCCCCCCAGGCATCCCGAGGTAGGCTTCTTTTTGTTAAAGAGGGCAACCTTTTTTCCCTACTCATGAAATTTCCTTCCACATGAAAGGGATTCCACTAGAATAGCAGTTGTCAAACTTTTTGGTCTCAGGACCCCTTTAAATTCTTAAAAATTATTGAGGATTCCAAAGAGCTTTCATTTACCTGGGTTATACCAACAGCTATGTACCACAGTAGGAGTTAAAACTAATAAAGTTTTAAATATTTATGTATTCATTCATTTAAAAACAGTAAGTCCATTGAATATTAACATAGATGACTTATTTTGTCAAAAATAATTATATTTTCTTAAATTAAAAAAAGTAACAGAATAGTTGTTATATATTTTTACAACCTTAATGTCCAGCTTAATAGAAGATGGTTGGGTTCTCATAGCTGCTTCTGCATTTAGCCTGTTTTGCAATCTTTTTTTAAGATTGATTGATTGATTTTTAGAGACACAGAGAGAGAGAAAGCGGGGGGGGGGGGGCGGGAGACAGAGGATGAGAGAGAAAGAGAATCTCCAGCAGATTCTGTGCTGAGCATGGAGCCCAGCGCGGAGCTCAGTCTCACGACCCCGAGATCATGACTTGACCCAAAACTGAGAGTCGCACACTCAACCGACTGAGCCACCCCACAATATGTTTTTTTGGTTGACATATATCAAGAGAACTCAGCCTCATGGAGATAGAGGGAGGACTATTTTAATATTTTCAGATAATTGTGGATATTCTGCTTTGATACTACACCAAAACTCAACAAGTGGTAGTTTCTTTCATTGCAATGTACAACACAAAACCACATCAATGAACTTTTCAAACTCTGTTACATTAAAACTCTCTGACCAGCCTTGCAGTTTGAATGGATGTTGGTAACATGGTGCACTGAATGTTTAGGGAGCTTTGGTCCACTGGGTGAAGCAGACCTTCCAGATGTTGCCTCACTTCATTATACAATATCCAAAACCACATTCATTAACGTCACCACCAATATCATCAGAAAAGTCTTTAAGTATTAGAAACCAGCCAGGCCTCTGGTAGTGCATACAGGTTTTCTAAACTTCTCTCTCCCCCCCTTTTTTTTTCTTATAAGCAAAAATTGTATCCTTAGCATCAGGTACTGTCAGTTACCCTGAAACGACCATCACTCCCTTAGAGAAAACGTTTGCCAGATGCCCAAGTCTGAATAACCATGGTTGTTTGCCAGCAGTGACTAGCAAGGAAAATGGTGTCCTGGAGGGAAAAAATTGACTTCAGCTCACAACGCAAGCAAACACCACCACAAGTGCTGTTCCTGTAGACGAGGATGCTGTTCCAGGATGCCGCAGCAGTGCACACAACGGTTGGTGCGATAAAATTAACCATAAAGATATACTTAAACTCTCATTTTTGGCTTTTTTTTCTTCCTGCCCCTGAGTGTGGGGTAGGAAGGAACAGTGACTACTAGTATAGTTTCATGTCTCCACCCTGCTTCATGCTAAGACACCAGCAGTTTCACACACACACGCGCGTGCACACACACACACACACACACACACCCCAATCAATGCATCTTAGCACTGCTGTGAAAATACTTTTGACCTTGTTGACCGTCTGAGAGGGTCTTGAGGGTCCCCAGCGTTCTGGAGACTACACTTTAGGAATCTCTGTACTAGAACGCGTTGTCGGGTTCATTCCGGCTTCCTGCCTGCCACTGGCTTCCGGAAAGGGGAGGCCGAACTCAACACGCCCAGCTCCTTCTCAGTCTCCACAATCAGAATCCAGGTTTCTTTCCCTTCAGGAGATTGGAACAGGGTTGCTGCCAGTACTGAAAGTCCTCTCAGTTTATTACTGGTTACCCTGCTTGCAGTTTTTTAATCGCTGTTTACCTTTCTTGGTAACAAGCTGTTTATAGCAGTGACCGGGGACCAAGAGGGGACAACTGACCTGATCTTAGAAACTGGGATGCTCTTCCCTGGGAACTGACATATGTCTGGCTGAATCCTGCCCCCCTGACCAGCAGATATTTGTCTTAGGGTGTTTAGCCAGTGGACCTGGGGAAGCAGTTCTTCCTGGAACAAAGGGAAGGTCTGGCTTGGGGCAGATGTCTTCTTGGCATCGTGCCCCCGTCTTCGGGAATCAGCAGGAGGATCTGACTATCCAGCTCCACGGCTGGCAGTTGTGGCCCGACGGCCAATCGAAGTGCACTTCCTCCCAGACATGAGTACGAGACATGTTAGAAAATCAAACGTTCTTCCCTAGAATCTGAACCTTGAGTTAAGCAACTCAAGAGGTTGAAAATAAATGACCATTCATCCTAAAAGCAGACCCAAAGAGGCTGTCTGGTTGCTGTTGCCATCTGATTCCTCGTTCTATCAAAAACCATAGTTCATCCATTTTTATTCCTGTTCTCTGAGGTACCCCATATCCTCCCAATAAAACCCCTTTTGCTAAAATCAGCCAAAGTCTGTTTCTGTTGCTTGCACCAAAGGACTCTGATTGATATAGCCCCGAAGACAAATTGGCAAGCTCTACCCTAGGAAGCATAAACTGCTTACAGCTCCCCAAATCATAATTTTCCGGGCTTGAAAATGTTAAGATCCACCAGCTGCCCATTATATTTCATTGAGGCTCAGGATTCTGGGACTCGTGCATATTTTCATGGCCACTGCACTCATTTCCATGCCACCTACTGTCGAACCACAGTGGGAAATCTCTCCACAGCTATTTCCTGGGGAAGCAATGATATTTCCAGAACCCCTGCGATATAACCTTTTAATTATTATTTGATAAGGAAACACTGTTTGCTGGATTTTTTACATCATGCTTTTAGCACAGAATATGCTGGGGGAAGTGAGCGTTTATGCTTTGGTGCATGGCCAACTGAAGCCATATAAGGCTATTAGATTATTTAAATATCATGGAGAGCAGAAGCCAGAGAAGTCTGAGATAGGACACTCTTGCTGAATTTACTATCATCCTGATTGCAGTAGTTAGCCTCTACACGGGTGCTAAGGTCTCTATCGATTCTCCACAATCAGCACTATGAAGCTTCATATCACCGAACAGAGCTTGACGCACCAGGGATCGCAAATACACCACACAGCACGCAGGGGCAGGTGAATGTGCCATATGCCAGTGGCACAAATTCGGTTAGCTATGGAATCAGGCAAAACTGAGAGGAGCAGACTGATGAGGACAATGACTAACTGAAGAGCTCGTGTCTCCTACCTACCAAGAGAGGAGGCTGACGTCCCACCCCGGACAACAGGAAGCTCAAAAGGGATTTGTGCACTTCGTAACCTTAGGCAAGCCTTGTTTCTCCACTACATGTCACTTCTCACGTCACAAAGGGGGATAGGAACACTCTGGTCTCCCTTCAGATGGCAGGAATCTTTCGCCTTTTACAAAGGGGGGTAGAAACAGAGTTGCTCTGAAGTTCCAATGACATAGGAATACCGAGACCCGCCTTGTAAAACCCTGAAAAGGATGGGTTACTGTAAACGGTCTAGTCCCACGCCGCAAAGTTGACATGTCCTCGAGGTAGTGACTCAGTAAGGCAGAGACGAAAGTTGCCATGGAATTCTGCTGTTTAAGCAGAGACACCCCGAGGTTTTGATGGGTAACAAACAACTTAGAAGGTCAAAGTGTTAACATATCTGCAGGTAGGCAGGGAGACAGAGGGCAAAGCCTTCGACATGCTGACATCAGGTTTAAAATGGTCCAGTGGCAACGCCTGCCACAGTAGCCATCACAGTAGCTGGCTTGCAGCATCCAGAGTAGTCGGTTGTTGTTATAACTTTTCCTTCAAACATCACATGAGCGACTACAGTTCCAAGGAATTGACATCCTAAAACATAGCCAGATCCTGGTGAGCAAGGAAGAGAAGACTGAAGTTCCTCTGGACAAGCTGTGCTGTTCATGCTCAGTCTTAACAGTAAAAGGGCATGCTGAAAACCCAGGGGAAAAGAAATCCCCCACGCAGAAGTTTTTTAAAGGATCTGTCCTAAAAGCGATCATCAGAAGGAAAAAAAAAAAAAAAAAAAAAGCTCGTAACTATGTAGGTGATAGATGTGAACTAGGCTTACTGTGTGGATTCCTTTGCAATATGTACAAATATCGAATCACCATATTGTACACCTGAAACTAATATGATGTTACATGTCAATTATAACTCAATTTTTTAAAAAAAAAAAAGGATTTGTGGCTGGATTTGACCTGTGGGCATCCGATTTATAACCGTCAGTCTAAAGGGTATATAGGAAAAGAACAAACACAAGTATTGTGTTTATTGAACTAAATGCCAGGTGACAAGGTATACATGTCTTGTCAAATAAATACCTTCTCTCAGTCAACATTCACGATAACCCCACCAAACATGTAAAGTATTCTCATGTGCACATATGAGAAAAATAAGATCCAGACATCTTAAATACCTACCCGATGTTGCCTAGCCAGTAAGCCGTTTTGCTGAACTTTGTTCCCAGGTATGTCCAAAGCCCTTGTTTTGGTCCCCATGAAAAATCAATGACCTAAATGTCCACATTGCACAGAGATGTTTGTTCAGACTACGAAGCTTCAAAAGGCTGAATTCATTACAAACCCTCCACAATCAAAACTGTCACATAAAAATCTGGATTTCCAACTTTAGCGGAAAACAAAATATTGCACTGTCTGGCCACCCTGGACATGCTGTTTGGCTGGTAGCCTTGGATGTACAGACGCCACTGGCACTGGCTAGAGGTGCTGGTTGGTGGCTTTCCCTCTGTAATGGGGCCAGGCCTGTCCCATCATATACTATTAACTCATATCAACTGACTTCATTTGCTGACTTTACCTGCCTGGCTCCTGTGGACACTGCAAGTCTGTCCCTTCCCCCTTCTGACCAGCATGTGTTTTCATCCCAGACAAAGGGCAGCTGTTACATTCTCCTCTACCACCCGTGGGCAGGAAGTCTGGGAAGTACTGTGAACTACACACCCTCAAAGTACAGCTAATTTGCTTGTAGGGTTTATTTAAGTCGGGTGCCTGTGGCAATGTTTAAAATGTGAATGCTGCTTTAATCAGGGTCTATGAAATCAGTATGTTCTTCCCTTTGCTTCCCAACCAGAAAGGAATGTGCATCATTGTTCTGACTTTAGTCATGGAAATAGCCATGTTACTCCACGTCTCCCTAGTGAAGAGCTTAACTGGTGGGACGCAGGACTCTTTGGCCATTGAAGCACTCGTCAACTTGAAGCAAGCAAAACCAACACTCCACCTCCTCACCAACTACAAGTTCTAAAAGCCAACAAGATCATTTCATAGAATGTCTAATGTTCTAAGTCAGGGGCTCAGAGTGTTAAGAACCATTTTGATCTACATAGGTCAGTGGGCTTATATGTTAAAACGTGCGCGTACACACACACACACACACACACACACACACATATATGTTGTCGAATGAAATAATTCATGGGTAACTGGCTTTGCCTTACTTCCCCAAAGTCCTCCTTAACTAATCCAATCCCACCTTCATATCATTTCCTCCGAGGAGCCATGTATTCACTCTGTATTATGATTTCATACTTGTTGAATTATTAGCTCTTGGAATTGAATTGTAGAATTTAAGTGCTAAAGGGAACTTAAAGGATCATTTAATCCAGGCCTTTCATTTTATAGATGAAGAAACTGAAACCCGGAACATTTAAATGCTTTGCTCAAGGTTACAAAGATAGCTGATCAAGGGCACACTTGACCCAGTTCCATGGTCTTCTGCATCCATTTATTATGGCCCCTCCCAAGCACAAGTCTGAAAATAGGGTGGCCTGGTTATGATGTCTGTAATTTACTCTTAAATACTTAAGCTCAGACAGTGTGATGCAAATGTGTGTGTTTGTTACTCTCAGTGTACACTCTAGGGACAGTTGGTTGCCCTAATCAAGAATTCACAGCTAGCACTTAATCAAAATGCCACACACCAAAGAGGAGTATCACAAGGCTCCAGCTACCTTCAATCAACACCAGAGTCTTAGCTAATTATAATAAATGTTATTAATAGGCTTCCATTGGTGAAATTAGTGACTCATTTATTAGCATAATGGATACTATAAATGGACTGCCACCGGTAAAATTGCTGAGGTTCAAGATAAAATGTTTTAGAGACATTCTTCACCTTTTCACAATCAAGGCGAACCCTTCACCTTTGCCCATAAGGTTGGCATCCAGGACTAGAAACAGAAATGGTCCTAGGTCCAGCCCCGAGTTCAGATTCTGGTTGGTTGATAACACCATAGCGATAACTGAATCCTGCCTCTCTAGCTGGGGCATCTGCCTCAGATGAATCCTTCATATAAAATGGGGTTAGGGCCCTTAAAGAGAAGAGAACCAGGACTCCCTAAGATTATAGAACAGATTGTGTGAACTGTTCCTGAGCCCACTTACTAATGCACGTTTATTAAATAAATGCACAAATGTGTGTGGGCTATGGCTGAACACTCACTTTATATAAAAACTTGTTATAGTGAGATTGTCAGGAAGTATCCATGGTCACTTACCCCCATGATTGGCAGCTACGGACACCAGAAACAGTCTAATAGTTGTGAATGACTGTTACGAGTTGAATTGTAGCCTTAAAAAAATTCACAGGTAGGGGCCCCCGGGTGGCTCAGCAGTTGAGCATCTGCCTTTGGCTCAGGTCATGATCCTAGGGTCCTGGGATCGAGCCCCACACTGGGCTCCCCTCAGGGAGCCTGCTTCTCCCTCTGCCTGTGTCTCTGCCTCTCTCTCTGTGTCTGTCATGAATTAAAAAAACAAAAAACAAAAAATACACATGTTGAAGTCCCAGCTCCCACTACTTCACAATGTGACCTTATTTGGAGACAGGATCTTCACAGAAGTAATCGAATTAAAACGAAGTCATTAGGGTGGGCTCTGATCCAATACGACTGGTGTCATCACATAAAGGGGAAATTTGGAGACAGATACAAGCACAGAAAGAACCCATGTTAATCAAAGGCAGAGAACACGGTGATGTATTTATAAACAAAGGAAAACAAAGATTGCCAGCAAACCACCAGAACCCAGAAAGGCATAGAGTGGATTTTGTCTCACAGCCCTCAGAAGGAAGCAGCCCTGCCGATATTTTGATCTTGGACTTTAAGATTCTAGAATTGTGAGACAGCTGCGAAATTGTTGTTTAAAGCCACTCAGTGTGTGGTACATTTTACAGTAGCCCCTGGCAAATTAATACAATGACCAAATAGGTCTGTTTGTACAAAGACTTCAGTAATTGGACTGATAAGTTCAGTTTCACAAGGGTTGCAAGTAGGGACTAACTGTGGATTGACAAAACATCTAATTGCATCAAGTTGTACCCCTTTCTTAAAAATCTACCCAACAAACCCGATAGGGGAAGGAGGAGATTGACACTACCTAAAGCCATGGTCAATGCCCTCCAGCCAAAGTTTGCCAGAAACACACCTGTGGTCAAAGTTGTGCCTATCGTCTTATTGCAATGAGAGAGAACGCACACCGAAGGGAGCCATGGAGGTCTCAACAAGAGGGTGTTAGAAAGAACTTAGGAGGTTTGGACTTGGGGGGGGGGGGCACCTCGGTGGTGCAGTTGTTTGAGTGTCCGACTGTTGATTTAGGCCTAGGTCTTGATCTTAGGGTCATGAGATAGAGCCCCTCATCGGGCTCTACACTCAACACCAGTCTGCTTGAGGAGTCTCTCCCTCTGCTCCTCCACGCCCCCTCCTTGCTCACTCTTTCTCTCTCTCTCTCTAAAATAAATCAATATGTGTTTAAAAAGCAAAAAAAAAAAAAGTTTTGGGCTTGGTAATGATGTGGCGGAGAGTTCAAGGAAACAGAGCTTTGCCCTAAATTGGATGCTGTCAGAAAACAGGGTGATTCTATTATTGGGTATTTTAATAATTCTCATCTATGAAGCAGAAAGAACAAAATGAAGCTAAAGCTGTAATTGGTAAAGAAGCAACAGCCACTCGTATTTGCCCATAAAGGGGGAGTTTTGTGGTTTAGACAATGTTGTTCTTCTTTTTCTTCCTTTTTTTTTTTTTTTTTTTTAAGATTTATTTATTTTAGAGAAAGAGAAACAGAGAGAAGAGAACATGAGTTGGTGGCGGGGGTGGGGTGGGGGGAGGTTGGTCAGTGGCAGAGGGAGAGAGTATCCACAGACTCCCTGATGAGCACAGAGCCCGACTCGGGGCTCAATCTCAAGACTCCGAGATCATGACCTGAGCTGAAACCAAGAGTGAGATGCCTAACTGACTAAGCCCCCCCACCCAGGCACCCCAACAATGTTCTTCCTTTTACACAGATGTGATTATGAAGCTGTCATGTTTTTCTCTTGCTCCATTATGGTCACAGAGTGTTTGGCGTGCCTCGCATAATATAGATGTTATGTGAAATTGTTGATGTTCCACAGAAGAACACAAAGTCTTAGCTGTGTGTGCCACCCAGTCCCACTCCCAACAGGACTTGTTTTTCTCTTTCTCACCACCCATCAATCTTAACGTCGTTAAAAGTTAGGGCAGCTGGATAACATGTGTTGTCAGATGTGATGCAAGAAGAGATTCACCACATTATCTCATCGAAAAAGAAAAAAAAAAAACCTGAATCTAAATCTAATTAAGCCTCTAAACCAGCACTGTCTAGTGGAAATATAATACAAGCTATGTATGTGATTTTAAATTATTTTTCCACTCTGATTTTAAATTTTCTAACTCCTACATTTAAAAAGACAAACAATAAAGAGGCGAAATTATTATCATGATTACTATTATTTTTAGAGAGAGAAAATATGTGAGAGGGGTGTGGAGCACAGGGAGAGGGAGAGAATCTTAAGTAGGCTCCATGCTGAGCTGGGCTCGATCCCATGACCCTGAGGTCATGACCTGAGCCAAAAATCAAGAGTTGGATGCCTAACCAACTGAACCACCCAGCTACCCCAAGAGGGGAAATTAATTTTAAAATACATTCTATTTAGCCAATATATCAAAAATATTATTTTAATATGTAATCAATATAAAATGTTAATAAGATATTCTAATTTTTAGTAATAAGCCTTTGAAGTCTGGTATTAATTCAGATAAACCACATTGAAAATGTCCAGTCACCACCTGTGGCTGGCTAGTACTTGCCATATGGGCAGTTTAGCTCTAGACGTAATTCCCGGTTTCGTGGAAATATGAGAAATAGAGGAATGCCTCTCTCTCTCCATCAAAGAGCACAATTAGCCTAACCTAGAATTTGTGAAATTCTACACAGAGGATTCAGTTTCTTCAACTAGGAAATGGTAAGGGAAAATAAAAGGCAAGACAAACTTGTACAGATTAAAGGATGCCTGAGGGATATATCAACCAAATGCAATCTTTGGACCCTGTTTGGAATCGGAGTCAAAAAATAAAACCGTATAAAGATATTTTTGCAGTCATTTGGGGGCACTGAATACAAGAGATTGTCTTTTATTTTTTTTAATTTTTATTTATTTATTTATGATAGTCAGAGAGAGAGAGAGAGAGAGAGAGAGAGAGAGGCAGAGACATAGGCAGAGGGAGAAGCAGACTCCATGCACCGGGAGCCCGACGTGGGATTCGATCCCGGGTCTCCAGGATCGCGCCCTGGGCCAAAGGCAGGCGCCAAACCGCTGCACCACCCAGGGATCCCAAGATTGTCTTTTAAATGATATTATGAAATTACGATTAATTTTGTTGGATTATGTGATAACATTATTATGCTTATCAGAAAGAAAAAAGTTCTGATCTTATAAAGATGTATACTAAAGTATTTATGTGTAAAATTGTATCGTATCTGAAATTTGCTTTAAAATAGTCCAGAACAGTGTGACTGCCTGGCTGGCTCAGTCGGTACGGCATCCAAATCTTGATCTTGGGGTTGTGAGTTCGAGCCCCATGTTGGGTGTACAGATTGCTAAATAAATAAAAATAAGATATTTCAAAAAAGTAAAAAAAATTAAAATAAGAAAAGTAGGAGGGTGGTAAATGAAACAAAAATGGCCAAATGTTGGCAGGATGGGTGATGGGCACCTGAGAGTTTATTATACTATTTCCTTTATCTTTACTATTGTGTATGTTTTAATACCTCCATAATGAAGTGTTAAAAATAAGTGTGACGAAAGGAAAAATAATCTATCTTTAGCGTTAGTAGTGATAGTGTTGTACTAGTGTACTAGTGTTGTACTCGTGATAAAGTTTCACTAATACAGACCCAGGTCGAAACTTATCGAATTGGGATCCCTGGGTGGCGCAGCGGTTTAGCGCCTGCCTTTGGCCCAGGGCGCGATCCTGGAGACCCGGGATCGAATCCCACGTCAGGCTCCCGGTCCATGGAGCCTGCTTCTCCCTCTGCCTATGCCTCTGCCCTTCTCTCTGTGACTATCATAAATAAATAAATTTAAAAAAAAAAAAAAGAAAAGAAACTTATCGAATTACACACTTTACATATGTGTGGTTTACTTCAATAAAGTTGTTTGACAAAACCATCTATTATAGGACCGTGGATACCTGGGAGCCCAGTAGAGATTACAAGTTTTCACATACGTTAGCTCAACTGACATGACGAGAGAGACCATTCGCGGGAACTTTTTGTGGCTAGAGACAGAATCTCAATTCTTTCTGACTTAAGACCCAAAAATGAGAAGAGAATTACCGTCAGACCTGGAATTTGATTGAACCCTACTGGTAAGCTAGTAAATTAGCCTTTTCACTATTTCGTGGATGCTGGTAGAAGACACGAAACCCCTGGATCAGAGATACAGGACGTTATGACTCACGGCGCAATAAGCAGCAGGAGCATCAGCAGGCTCATTCGGTGACCCCGAGTCCTTCAGGGGTTACACAGCGTGGCTCAGATGGATGCTCTGCACGTGGGAGGTCTGCATCACAGCTGAGGAATACTGAGCTGGGGAGATCTATCGCTTTTCTAGCAAGCGAGAAGAGAGCCTGTTGGTTGTTGTGGACGCAGACGGAAACTCATCTTTCAAGGCTGTTGCCTGCAAACAGCAGTACGAGAAATGGTCCAGTAAAGAGTGGCCAGGGCCTTGGGTTCTTGGCAGTAAAAGGTCTCGTAGTAACAGGGACCCACGGAGGACTGTGTCTCTCCACAAATTTTAGGCCATATAGCTGATCATTCTCCTAGAGACAGAATTCCATAGCTTCAGGATCAAGGAACTCACATGATGCATTTACGCCCCTATCTCTGAGCCCTTGTGTCTGCGGTGTTGGCATTACTCTCAGACTAACTCTTTTATGTGGTACAAACACCTCCCGTTGGCCAGACTTGGGTCAGCCCCCTTTTCCCTGATCTGTGGCCAGGGGGCTGGCTGCTTTAGTTGGCCAAGGTCCGAGCAACACTGTATACTCTGTACATTTGGGCGAGTTATGCAGTACACGAAACACCACATGTAAGGAGGCACCATTCATACCAGACCTCAAAGGTCTGTATGCGAATCACAACAACTTATAACAGATGGAAATAAAATGCCCTGAGGAAGGGACTGCATGGTTGATCCTGGCCAGGGCCGTGTGTCCATCCCCAAATTGGGAGGTGAGGTCAATCCTACCCAAACTAGAGTGGCCATGTAAAGTGACGCTGAGGAGCATTTATCAGGCGTGGGCATGGATGCCGGGCAGACGCAAACAACAGATGCTTACTAGAAGCCAAGACTAGTATCCCTATTTTTCAAGATGAGGATACAGAGGAAACTGTCCAAATCACATAAAACTGTAAGAAAGGACAGACCCAAACAGAGATGTGTCTGATCCCAGAATGCACTCCGTTTCCACTTACCCATTCTAATTCAGTGTCCTTAACAGGACAAGTCTGAACCTATTTGGTGTTGGAATCCTCCAATAAACCTCCCCCCCCCCCCCCATCTCATCTCAACCCTCACCATTCAAAACCGAATTGGCCCCAGGAGGCAGTCTTTACCGCTCTCACACCTTCCTGCTAGGAACCAACCCATCTGAAATAACCATTCTCTGCACAACTCAAAAAGCCTTATGCTTCCTTAAAGTCAAGATCGAAACTTCCATCACAAACTCCAACTTCTTTCCACAAAAGCAAAGATTTTATTACATCAGTGTGAAGTAACCCCAACTCCCCACTCAAGTTCCCCAATGGGGCTTCCATGCTAAGAAGCTGGAGGTCGTGTCTTTCCTTATAACACATAATAGACAGCTTTTAGGACATCTAGTCGGCCCCAAACTCCACTTCTTAGAATTCTTCCTACCCCTCAACAAGATGGGCAGCCAGCAGCCACGTTTGCATTGACGTAGGCTGCAGCCCGGCCCTGGTCATTGGACAGGACATCTCCAGCTGACCTAAGCTGCGCCAATCAGATTTTCCTGAGACCCGGACTTGAAGCCAAGTTCTGGGAGGGCTTCATTCTCTAGTGGTAGGAGCTGGAATAGAGAGAACCCTAAACTCAAAACGTACAGGCTGGCTACACCTGGCCCTACGCTATGGAAAGCAATGAAAGCCAGTTTGCAGGAAGAGGAGGAAAAAGAAGTACATAGTCTTCGCGAGGAAGAATTAAAGAGCGCAAGTTGCCTCTTCCTGGAGCCTCTCCAGTTCCGGATTCCCAGGGCAGGGCCTGCCAGCACCGCCTACCTTTTGTTTCCATGTGAGACCCCCTGGATCCCCACGAAGGAAGTTCCCTGTCTGCCTTCCAAGAGCCTACGCAGACCTGACCCCACGCAGGGCACACAGTAAGTGCTTAATTTTACACCTGCTGAATGCAATCACGGGGTAAACGATTTGCATGTTATTTCTCATTACGTGGTTATCCAGACTTGCATTTACCAGGGTTACTTATGTTAGAGGTGGCCAGAGAGGTGCTGGAGGTGTGAGGCTGGTGGCACCAGGCGGGTGCCCAGGCGACGTACGCAGAGCCTCAGTAGAGGCCGGGCAGCGGGGATGGCACAGTAGGAGTCTCCCTCCTACAGGGCAGGAGACTAAGGGGACAGAGCTAGGGAGAAGGGAGCGTGACTCCCCAGGCCCTCGCCAGGCAGATAGGGGTGGTATCAGGGCCACTCACCCAGGCCAACCAAAGGGAAGGGGAAGGAGCACGTCCACAGGAAGCGAGGAGAACCGGGGGGAAGCTACGTGCCCAGGCTTTTCTACCTTCTCTGAATCTCCGGAGCACAGACAGCTGGAGAAACCAATTTTAAAAAATCACCTGCTTTCCATTATGGAGTCAGATTCCCCCTTTTATTACCATCCTTTTCTCAGCCTCAATGACAGCCTGTTATTGGATTTTTAATCTGATGAAATTGATGTTGAAGGAGAGGAATGTATTCGAGGCCTCAAGGTTATGTCAATTTTGCTGGTTCTCAATGATCCACGTTCTGGGTTGGGCCCTACGTGAATGAGGCTTTCTGGGGAATCCTCTGTGAGGCCTGGGAGACAGGTAGGACGATCGGGGAGGGTATTCGGGAGGCTCTCTCCTCCCCCCCTCTGCCTCTCATCACTTCTAAGGACTAAACTTAGTCTCACCAACTGAGAGATCCAAGAATAAATAGTCCGGGAGATACACCCCTACCTCTCCGCTAGCTCAGCAAGAGCAGAAGGGCAGGGGTCTGACGTGGGACAGGACGTAAAGGGAGAGGACACAAGCCTCCCCAGGGTACGTAAAAATGTTAAGCCTCATATCTTCATGTGCACTGCTCGCTCGCTCTGGACTGCATCCTTCACCCCCTTCCCTGCTGCTCCTACTCCTGCTCCTGATTCCAGGCCCAACCGAACAAAACCCACCCAATCCTGTACATTGGTAGTTATGTTACGTGAAGACGTATTTTAAGAAAGCAAAACGGAAACACTCAAGTGAAATAATGTCCCTTTTCCCCAGTATCTTCCTCATACTTATCCACGAAACACCTGTTTCATCCTCCTTTCTTTTCCCACCTCTGGGATGGTATTTCTCACCCTGCTGTCGAGTTTCTAAAGGATTTTCGGCGGGACGGCCAAGTGATGATGAACAGCACAGGCACTGGAGTTAAAAACACCCCGATCCGAAGACTGGCTCCGTCACCTACCAGCTGCGGGACCCGGGGCAAGATGTTAAATAGCCGAGACCCTTACTTTCTTCACCTATAAAATGGGATAATGGCACGGACGTGCATCATAGGATTCTTGTAAGAATTAAATGTTACGTGCCTACCAGGGTGCCTGAACGTGCAGTTAGCACTGTGGAAGAGAGAGCTATGGTTACTTTTCTTCCCCTTCTGGGCTACTAGCTCCCCGGGAAGTCAAGCCTGGGTCTGATGGTAGCCTTGGCCTCCGAACTAAATAGATCTTTGCACTTAGCTGACCAGTGGCCGCAAGCACTTGGCCCACAACCCCACCCTCATCTGTGCCCCGGGACTGAATTTTGGCTTGTGCCTGGAAGGATCCCTTGGAGACCAGGCCCCCCAGCCTGTCTGTTTTCTTCTCTCCGTGGTCTCCAAGTTGTCCTCACACCCTCCCTT
This sequence comes from Vulpes lagopus, assembly GCF_018345385.1. Classification (NCBI taxonomy): domain Eukaryota; kingdom Metazoa; phylum Chordata; class Mammalia; order Carnivora; family Canidae; genus Vulpes; species Vulpes lagopus. The sequence goes on along the minus strand of NC_054842.1, from coordinate 46,114,385 downwards.
GGAGTTGCTCTTATTAAACTACCAATTTGAGCAAGTCATCTCTCAGATGCAAGGGCCTGACTGAAGGCCCTGGTCCTTTCCATGCAGTGTAAGGACCACTTTTTCTGGCTGGCTGCACATCACTCATTCTGGCACCAACCCTACAGCTAAAGCAAGGACAGACAGACAAGAACAACACTTTTTTTTTTTTTTAATTACACATGAATAAATTCTCATTGCAAAAAAAGGGAAAATAAAAAAAAAAGACAAAGAAAAGGTGAAACTACAGAAATATAGAAAATACCAAGCAAAAGCTCCCCACCTCCCTTCACACTCCCCTCCGTAGAAACCATCACTGTCAACAGTTCACTATCTCCTTCTAGGCCTTTCTATGCCCTTTGGGCTCCGCAAAGAAATAGTAGTTTGTGTTTTGTTTGGTTCTTTATACTAAACAGGATTCTTTGGGGGTTTCTTGGTTGTGGCTTGTTTTTCCTATTGAGCAATTTGTCTTTGAGACCTTGTCCAAGTTGCAGAGGCTTTTGCAGGATGGCTTTACACAGACGGTTTTCCTATGTGTTGAGGGGCATTGAAACTGTTTCCAAACTAAATGGTGATTTCATTTTAGCACATCTTCCATCCTATGAAATTATCATTTAAAAAGTCTAAACTCAAAGTAGGAAAAAAACATGAATCCTTGATTTTTTTTTTTTTTGGCATTCTGATTTGTTTGTATAGTCGCATATGACATTTTACAATAAAATAAAATACAAAATTTTATTCCTAGATTTGGTTCTATATACTTAAGCAGCATTATAATAAAAATAATTTAAGTTGGGGGGGTCTATAATTTGTGTTTCTTTTTACAGACAAGCTTTTGGGCTTTGCACAAGTGTATCATTAGTTATATAGTGCCATATAACAAATCACCCTCAGACTTAGTAGCTTAGAACAACACACATTTATCGTCTTACCATTCCTGCACATCAGCTTAGCTGGGTCCTGTGTCCTGGGGCTCAGGGTCTTATGAGTACAATCAAATTGTCAGCCGGTCTTGGAATATTCCCTGGCCGTTGGTCAGAGACATCAGTACCTTGTGGTGTGAGGCTTCTCATTGGGCTACTTGCAGGGTGGCAGATGGCAGCTGGCTTCCCCCACAGACAGACAGAGAGCTAGATGGGTCTTAGTCTTTTTGGAACCTACTCTCAGAGGTGACATTCCATCACTTTGGCCACGTTCTAGTCATTTAAAGCGAGTTAGTAGGTCCAGCTGTCACCCAAAGGGAGGGGATTGCACAGGGAGGGCGCAGACACCAAGAGGTTGCATCTTCAAGGCTACTTACTACAAATACCTTGGCCTCTCCGTACCTGTTTTATCACCTGTAAACATATACCTTATAGGTCATGGTGAAGTTTAAAAGAATTAAGACATGTACAGTGTTTGGAACAGTGGCACAGGATGAGCACTGGGGAAATGTTAGCTAAGTATGGATGCAAGAAGAAAAAAAAACCAATGCAAACACATATACATGCGCTGTGCAATACACGGTACCAAGTCCATGCCGGTTGTTCAAGAAACACCCGTAATTACTCAGAAGTCTGAGCATGTGGAATTACCCCAGAAACAAAAGTATTTTATAAAAGTAAAAGTCTCTACCTCGGTCACCTCCAGAATTTCCCACTAGCTTTCCCCTCGTCAGAAATTTCCACGCAGCAAGCTTCAATGCACTCCTGAGTCATCTTTAAATCTCAACAGAAAAGGTCGACCACACTTTGCTCTGAAAGCGCAAAAGTGCAGTTTGCGAAACCACACCACTTGTAAGTTATAGAAAGAAGAGCAAGAGCTTGTCTGTCTACCTGGAGCATTTTTCATTGTGCTCAGCAGTTTGAGATTAGGGACTCAGCTGGGAGTTTTGTTTTGTTTTTTTTAAACAAGACCCATCCCAGTTTTGTTTTGTTTTTTCCCATCCCAGTATTTTAAAGGAAAAAAGGGGGATCCCTGGGTGGCGCAGCGGTTTGGCGCCTGCCTTTGGCCCAGGGCGCGATCCTGGAGACCCGGGATCGAATCCCACATCGGGCTCCCGGTGCATGGAGCCTGCTTCTCCCTCTGCCTGTGTCTCTGCCTCTCTCTCTCTCTGTGACTATCATAAATAAATAAAAAAAAAAATTTAAAAAAAAAAAAAAAAAGGAAAAAAGGTTACTCGGTACAGTCCTCGTCTTTAAACAGTAGTACAAAGGGGGAGGAGGGTTAAGGAGAGGTGTCCCGCTTCATACGTGTCCCTTTTGCGCAATCCGGACTCAGGGAGTGGGGGAAGGAGGCCAACCTGTGATCCAGCAGATGTGGTAAATGAGTCATGAATGAGGAGATAACAAAAGACTGGGCTTCCCCTCCACCCCCAATCCCCCCAGGCCACGAGGTCACCCATGAAACACAAGCCTGGCAACAGCAGCAACTCCCAAGAGCAAATAAACACAGCTCAGCATAGCACACGTCCCCTTGCGGTACAGAGTGCTCTCACTCCCAGTGCTCACTGCAAAGGCCACCCTTCCCCGATTCAAAAGCCCCAAGGAAGGAACAAGAAAGAAGCAGGACTAGAAAGGCCAGTCCGGCAGCCTGGAGGGGGTCATCCATGTGGGTCAACCAGCAGGCCTGTCCACTCTTGTCCCACCTACCTTCAGCAACTGCCCAGAGGAGATTTTTTTTTTCTTTAATTACCCCGGTTGACCTAATCAAGAGTGCAGTGACGTAAAGAAGGAAACAAAAAGAAATTTCTTTATGCCATGGGAGGCATCTGACGGCGTAAGAGCGGATGGGTTCGTTGGATTATCAGAAAAACAAACCAGTTGTCTCTGCAGAGAACTGTTTTTCTTGTTGTTTCCACGTCTCCAAAACCAAATTGCTTCCTGAACCACCACGGCCAAGGGCAGGGAGCCTGGTTCTCAGGCGAAAGCCAGCATCGGGCTGGGGAGTGGCCAGCACCTACACCGAGAGGCCAGAGGGGGAGGCAAGGAAGATAAATTCTGGTAATCCGTTCTACTCACATGGGCTTTAGATATTAAAAGTGGAAAACATTCTATTTTCGCCAATAAAAACGAAACCGTTGGGTGATTTTTGTTGTTGTCCCTCTTCCGTTCTATGTACTCTAAAAAGGTAAAAATGAAATTAATTTTTCCCCCTTTCAATTTTAGCTAGGGAAAGAATTTATGGAAAGCGCGCCCACAAAATCCAGTTGTTTCATTATTACAGGCCCTACGACTGTTTTCTGACCGTGTTGAGTGTGCTAATCTCAACTCTTTCACCAGACTGTAAGTAGGAGTTGGGTCTAAATGAAAGGGATATGGACTAGGAGATAAAAGGGAGCTCTGGAGCGTTTTCCAGAATCATCAGCTGTTTTATCTTGAGCAGATTAATCTCCCTGCGTCTCCTCAACAATAAAATGGAGAAACAACAGTACCTGTCACTTAGGTTGTTACAAAATCCTCAGAATCATGCTTGTCTGGCGCAGAGTGGACACTCCAAAAATACTAGTTATTACTCTGTATCCCCCCAGGGTTCCCTTCGGAAGAGGCATTCAGCCACGGCGCGGTGCTATTCAAAAATCTAGGGTGGCCACCACTTGTCATTCAGGTAAAGCACTGACCAGGCCTGCTGGGGTTCCCCCAAGTCTCTGTAAACCCCCAAATGCCTTCCCCTGCCGGCCCTTAGCCCCCATACAATGTCTGCACCCCCATCCCACCCCAGCTAGGCAGCTCAGGAGGGAGCACGTCTTGGCATCGCTCCCTCACTGGGATGAAAACCCAATCAAGCCATTCTCAGGGCCCAAAGACAAGGGCTGGCGCATAATAAATGTTCAGGAAAAAGTTCACTGAGAGATCGACTTGACATCACGTCTATTCTTTTTTTTTTTCAAGATTTTGATCAAATTTCGCCAATTCTATGCATGTAGTCCTCCCGGAGGCCCGTGCAAGAGGGAGCTGTGTTCCTCCCCGGCTCTCACGGCCTATTTCTGAGATGATTTTGTGCATTCAACATTCCCCGATAAGACTTAAAAAAAAAAAAGCTGACACGGAGCAGCGCTTCGGGCGGGCCTGGGGGCTCCTCCATGTGGGTGGGCCAGGGGCGCGGGTTTACCAAGTCCCTAAGTCCTGCGGTCCCGCCTATCCGAGGGGTCCTGTTTCTCTCCCACTTTTACTAACCGGACAGGGAAGCGCCGCGAGGTCGGGGTCGGGGTCGGGGCGGCCAAGCGCAGGCGCCGCCCCCCACCCCCCCTCGGCGGGGTCCACAGGCTGCCGGGGCCTCCACCCTGCCGGGGCCTCCCGCCTGCCCGGCCCCGCACCGGCGCAGCCCAGCGTCGCCAGGTCGGGGCAAACCCCGGGGAAACCCGTAGGGCGCGAGCCCCCCACCCCGGGGACCCCCCAGCCCGGGGACCCCTCACCGCCCGCCACAGTCCGGGGACCCCTAGCCCCACCTCAGGGATCCCCCACCCCGAGGACCCCCCATCCCGAGGCTCCCCTATCGCGAGGACCCTCCACCCCGGGGATCCCCCATCCCGAGGACCCCCCACCCCAGGGATCCCCCATCCCGAGGATCCCCCCATCCCGAGGACTCCCCAGCCCGGGGACCCCCCACCGTCCCCCCACACTCCGGGGACCCCTAGCCCCATCTCAAAGACCCCCCACCCCGGGGACCCCCCATCCCGAGGACCCCCCAGCCCGGGGACCCCCCACCCCGAGGACCCCCCAGCCCGGGGACCCCCCAGCCCGGGGACCCCCCACCGTCCCCCCACACTCCGGGGACCACTAGCCCCATCTCAGAGACCCCCCACCCCGGGGACCCCCCATCCCGAGGACCCCCCAGCCCGGGGACCCCCCACCCCGAGGACCCCCCAGCCCGGGGACCCCCCAGCCCGGGGACCCCCCACCGTCCCCCCACCGCCCCCACAGTCCGGGGACCCCTAGCCCCACCTCAGGGATCCCCCACCCCGGGGACTCCCCACCCTCCAGCCCAGGTACCCCCCGCCCGGGCACCAGGACTAGAGCCGCCCCGGCCCCCTCGCGCCCCCTCGCGCCCGCCCCGCGCCCGCCCCGCGCCGTGACTCAGCCGGGGAGAGAGGGGCCCCGGGGTGTTCCGCCCCCGCCCGCCGGCCTGGCTCCCGGGTCGGGCGGGAGGACCTGGCGACGGCGGCCGCGGCGGGCGGAGCGGACGGAGCGGGCGGAGCGGGCGGGCGGGCGGCTCGGGGCCTGGGCGGCGGCGGCGGAGGCGGAGGCGGCCCCGCGGGTCCCCGCGCGCCGGGCGGCCGCACACGTGTCCCGGCGTCACGTCCGCGCGCGCCCCCGGGGCCTGCGTCAGCGGCCGCTCGGAGCCGGGCCGGGATCGGCGCGGCGCGGCGCGGCGCGGGGGTCGGGCCGCCGGGGGCCGGGGCGGGGGGCCGGGGCGGGGGGCCGGGCCGGGCCGGGCCGGGGCGGGGCGGGGCGGGGGCGAGCTCCGGCGCCGGGAGCCCGGCGGCCCCGCGGCAGGCAGGCGGCCGCGGCCCGATGGTGGCTCGGGAGCGCGATGAGCCGCCCGTCCTCCACCGGCCCCAGCGCTAGCAAGCCGTGCAGCAAGCCGCCGCCGCCCCAGCACGCCCCGTCCCCGGCTGCGCCCCCGGCCGCCGCCACCATCTCGGCCGCGGGCCCCGGCTCGGCCGCGGTGCCCGCCGCGGCGGCGGTGATCTCGGGCCCGGGCGGCGGCGGCGGCGGCGGCGGCGGGGCCGGCCCGGTGTCCCCGCAGCACCACGAGCTGACCTCGCTCTTCGAGTGCCCGGTGTGCTTCGACTATGTGCTGCCGCCCATCCTGCAGTGCCAGGCCGGGCACCTGGTGTGCAACCAATGCCGCCAGAAGCTGAGCTGCTGCCCGACGTGCAGGGGCGCCCTGACGCCCAGCATCAGGAACTTGGCTATGGAGAAGGTGGCCTCGGCGGTCCTGTTCCCCTGCAAGGTAAGGGGCCCCGCGGCCTCGGCCCGCCCGCTCGAGCCCCGAGCACGCGGCACCGTCTTGCTTAAAGGGGGGGGGGGGCCGGTGCGTGCGCGCCCCCGCCCGCGTGCCCACCTGAGCCCGCGTCCCTGGGTGCGGCGCGGCTCCTCGAGTGCAACTTGGAGCTGGAGGCTGCGGGGGCGGGGGGCTGGGGACGGAGGCAGGACGGAGGCAGGACGGAGGGAGCGGGCCCGCTGGAGGCTCCGCGGGGTCCCCGAGGCCTCGCGCACCCCGCGCCCGCCCGACACGTGGGAGCCCTCGGGAGCGCCCCTAAAAACAGGGCGCCCGCAGCCTGCTTTCCTCCAGCAGCGAGAAACCCTGCAAGCCACGCCCCCCCCTCCCCTCGCCCTCCCGGGACCTGGGGAGACCTGGGGAGACCTGGGTGTGCGCGCCGCGTGGGGCTGGCGACCCCGGGCCGTGGCACCGCAGCGGGGGGGGGGGGACACGCGGCAGCTGCTGCGCTTCAGCCAAGGCCACCGCCTGCTTTCGTTTTAAGAAAGTTACCGGGGCTCTTGCAAAAAAAAAAAAAAAAAAAAATGCAAACCACTCTGAGTCTTAGGAAGGGTCAAGGGAGAGAGCGAGACCTCTCCCCACCCACCCCCCACCCCACCCCACCCCACCCCACCCCACCGCTGTTTGGTTTCCCCGGAGAGCCTCCCAGATTTTGTTGCTTTTCTTTTTCTAGCAACATTGAAGTGCATGTTCACAGCTGAACCTGAAGCCCTGGATGTCAGTGTGTGTCGGGAAGGTTCCTACGCACACACAGTACACACACATCCTCCAGGCACAACTTGTACAAGTTGCTGTTCCGAAGTCATCACGCGTGTTTTTCTCTGTCTGGAACTTGGCTCTTCTCACTGTATTTTGAAGGGCTGCATAGTGTTGCATGGTGCGGCCCCATCATAGCATCTGCTTACTTACATCTCCCCCTTAAAAATCCTCAGGAGCAGCTCCAGAGACCCGTTTCCCTACAGTGCCTCATTAGAAACTTAGAGCCAGACCAGAAAGTCCATTTTTGCAACTTAGAAATGGAAATAATGTCATTAATACTTTTGAGTTGAGGTTGTTTTTTTTTTTTTTTTTTTCTTTTTCTCTTTGTAAAAGTAACTGTTTGCCTCTTGGGCCATCTGAGCTGTCTTGCGTTTCTCCTCGATGCTGCTTATTTTTATAGGGCAAGAGCTTACTTTTAAATTAAAAATAATCCACCAGAGAGTTGAAGCTTGGGACTCGAGTCAGTAGAATGAGTGTTTTAATTTGGTCTGTGCCCTGCCACAAATCCAGTTTAAAATAGCATATTCAAATAAAGGTTTTGAAGCTGTGTTTGGGCTGTGGGTTTTCAGTTAACCTTAATATATAACTCTGCTTCCAGCTACTTCTCATATAATGCTAACTAATTCACCCAACCCAGTAGGTGTTTCTCATAAAATTTGGATGAAATATTTCTGTGATTTTTTAGGGTCATGAAGAAGGTGGCAGGCAGCCTAGTGATCAAGAGAGGGTTTGGTGTTAGTTGGCATCACAGAGGGGCATTTGCTGTTTGAGATACGTTGTGGGGGCTGCAGGGGGTGCCCCACAAGATTTCTGGGGAGCTATCTTTTCAGCTCACGTTCTCCCAGACCTTCCGTGGCTAAAAGAAGAAATGGCTTTAGGCGAACTGCAGTTCACAAAGGAACATTTGGTATCAGTCAGTATTCTAGAACTTATTTTTAAAGAAGCAATCTCCTAAGAGCATTGTGTTGCTCCCAAGAGGAAGGGAAGGAAACAGTTATGCTCTATAAAGTGTGAGGTTTCACTTTCAGGATCTAGGGGTCCAGTTCCTACTGAAACATCTTTTCTCCTAATGTACCATATGCTAGTGAAACCCTTCTTGGAGAACAGTTCTCTTGGGACTCGGGGGTCCTCCGTGTTTCTGTACGTGTCAGTGACTTTCCAAGTCCCGGTGGCGAACGAAGGCAGGTGGGGCAAGCCATCGCTTTGCAAGCTGCAATTAGGGAGTCAGCCATTCACCATGCCCCTCCAGCCCAGGCGCCATACGGCCTGGAAAGTGATCTTGGGGTCCCTTCCGCGGGTGAGGTTTACAGGGCTGGAGAATGCCTGTTGCCTCCACTTTGGTTGACCGGTCATCCGAACTCCTGACGGCCCAGCTCAGCCTTTTAGCCTCCATAAACCCAACTTGGATGCGTATTTAGAGCAAGCACCAAAGATAGTGTCGGCTGAGGAGGGCCGAGGGAGGTGGCGAGTGCCAAGACCTGTGTCACACTTCAACAAAACAGGCCTGTGTCGCTAGCCCTCGGCTGGCTTGTGCTTGCTCCTGGAAATCAGAGGGACTGCCTTGTCCCTGTCCCTCCCTGCTCTGAGTCTCTCCCACGTGGGCTGCCCCCTGTGAGGAAAACAACGGTGGATGCAGTACCAGAGCCCAGGTCTCAAGGGTAGCACCGGGCTGCCACTGTTGGCTGAGAGACCACCTCTTGGGGACCTTGATTTCGTCACCTGTAAAGAGGGGACTGAACGGCTTGACTTCTAAGGACCTGTAGCTTCTAGAATACCATGAAAAGAAGGGCAGCTGTCTGGAATGGTTATAGGGTGCCCTCCGTGTGCGAAGGTCATGGTTTATGAGCGGGCCTTTCTTCTTTCCAGGTGAAGAAACAAGTGCCCCTAGAGAGATTCCCTGACTTGTCCAGATGAGTAGGCCGGGTCCTGAGCCAGCACCCCAAAGGCTCGCCTCCTTTGTGCTACGTAGGGATTTTGCAACCGACCCTTTACCTCAAGGCTCCAGATTGTAACTTACGGTTGACACCAGCTAACGAAACCATCTGATCGGAGGAGTTTACTAGCTCTGATGGGAATATCCCAGTGCGCTGATGGGAATATCCCAGTGCGACAACATACGTGTCCACTGTAACGTTCACTGCCAGGAATTCTGTGAGCTGTGTGGGAGGGAAAGGCCAGGGGGAGATAGCCTACAATCCTAATATCTGGGGGCAGTCATCACGGCTCTGGACTGCTCGTGCTTCAGGTGGCCCTAAAGTGGATTTGTTGCCAAGTGGCTTCTTGCACAGGGATGGGGTCACTTAACGAAAGGCACGGATGCTGCAGGTGTCTTTGACAGAAGGCACCACAGGCATCGTTAGCTCAGGTCTCCTTTGAAGAAAAGGATCTCTAGCAGCCTAGGGCTCTCTTCCACTTGTGATATTTTTAGTCCATTCTATGGCTTGCTCTACGCCCGAAAAGTTTTGACATCCTGTTCCCGTATCGCAAACCCACCATCTCTCCGTGGCGCGTGGGTGTAGGGGGAGAAGTGAAGGTTGACACATTGGGGCCCCCACTCAACAGTGTATTTTATTTTAATATCAGCCAAGTATTTCTCTCCAAACTGTGGGGAACGCTAACCCACTCCAGCCCACTTACACTATGATACATTTTCTCTGCGTTTCTTGTTTTCCTTTGTTTTCTCTAAAAGTTTCTAGTAGCGCATCTTCAGATAATTATTGAACTGGAAAGCCTCAGTCAGACAGTCTTCCTTGCATTTGGGTTGCTTTTGTTCAGCTCTGGATGATTGGCAGGGGTGGCAGTGTGGATGTAGCCTGCTAGACCTTGGGATTTTTTTTTTTTCCGAGAAAAGCCAGAAATCTGAATTTTTAAAATGCTAAATATCTCAATTTTCTTAACATTGGCATTGAATTCATATTTAAAGCCAGAACTCACAGGCCAAACCAGCCACGTCTGGAGACTAAATTCCAACTGCCAGTGTGCACGTTCTGACCTGGTTGTCTTTTAGAAAGCATTTACTGAGTCCTGGAAGTTCTCATTTTACTCTTACCACACATGGACTTTGGAATTCTGAGAGGTCCCAACTGGAGGTGATTTTATAGCTTATTTTCATCTGTATTTTGCCAAGAGAATATTCTGTTCTGGCCCCTGGGGAAACCTGAACTGTTGTCCTAGTGACTGGATGTTTGACTTTCAACAGGTCAGTTTATTTCTTTGGACTCGGGTGTCTTTAAGAGAAGGAGTTGCACTAAATCATTATATCAAGCATCTTTGGGGCGCCTGGGTGGCTCAACTGGTTAAGCGTCTGCCTTTGGCTCAGGTCAGGATCCCATGCTCCTGGGGGGATCAAGCCCTCAGTCCTGGTCCCTGCTCAGCTGGGCATCTGCTTCTCCCTCTGCCTCTGCCTCTCCCCTCCGTCATTGTGCTCTCTCTCTCTCAAATAATCTTCAAAAAAAAAAATTTTTTTTAAAGAATCTTTTTGTGCCCTAAAATTCCAGAATCTAGTAAACTGTCCCAGGGAAGAGAGCAGTAGGCAAGAGACAGACCTGGATTCCCATCCCGGCTGTGTGTGACCTCAGTCCAGTCACATACTCCCCTGAGCTTGCCTGTTCATCAGTTAAAAAGCATGGAGATAATACCTAGCTGGTGGGTGCTCTGAGATCAGATTAGAGCTTTAAGTCTTTTGCTTCACCATTTCAAATGGAAGGTGGGTGTCATCAGGGTGGTTGCTAGGTGATGGGTGATCCGTCACCTAGAAGTCTGAGGGGATACGGCAGTTTGCAGGAACCATTTCGGAGATCTTTTCTTCATCTAAAAAGTTCCCCTGAGACAAGGACCAGCTCCTCTGGACATTGCCCTTGCAGTCTTCACTGCCGCCCAGGGTTGGGACAGGTTTACTCACGAAAGCCTGCGTTGGCAAGCCAGGTACGTGAACAGTGAGGCTCAAGATTTTTCGAGAACACAGTTGACTGAGGTTTTTCGGTATAAAATTAAGAACAGAAACACTGGAACACTCTGTTGGACACTAAAATCTAATGCTGACTCTACACGGAGTTGGCCACCACCTCCTAGGACTAGGAGTAAATCATTGTTACTCAAGGTTGACCTTTGGTACAACCAGGAGGGGGGAGGGGAGAGCCAACAGGTGCAGCAGGTCTGGCCTAGAAAATCCCCAACCTGAGATTAGCTCCCACTCTGCCGTTCAGTGTCAGATCCCTTTTCCTGAAGCTCCATACAAAGTGCCCTAACCATAGGACCACGGGGAGCCCTCCTCATAAAATGTCTTAAGAGCCAGACTTGTGCATCTGATGAAATTTGTGAACAGTGGCATTTCTCACTCAAACTCATAAGGCCCCGCTCCTTGAGAGGGGCACACGGTGTGGCCACACGTTTGCTAAAGTGAGTGCCCGGCGTTCAGGACTGTTGTGTATCGCTGGCGACTTGTGCAGGACGTGATCGTACCCGGGGCATCAGAATGCGACCCCGCTCTGCACATCCTGCACCAGAAAATCAGAAAGCCAAACAGTTTTCCTGATTAAATGTGTCTTTATATTAAACCTGAGGGTGTCCCCTCACAGGCTTCTAAGAGACACTGAAAATCCGCTAGCAGAATTGCATCAGCTTTACCCCAGATGCCCATCTAGCTCCTCATTCTTTTTTTTCTTTTTTTTTTAATTGAGAAACTGTTCTCGTTTCCAGTTTCTACAGTGATTTTTAGACTCTATGGTGTCTGTGAGGAAGGTCACCCTCCCTCCCAGTTTTCAGCCACAGACACTGTAGAGGGATGAAAGCTACACCTGTGTTAAATGTGTGGGCCTGGGCCCCGTTTTAAAACTTGGAATCAACAAAGGTAGTGTCTTTGGGTTACTCCTTCCCCAGGCTCCCTCTTCCTCCAGTAGTTTGGAGGGAGGCCCTGTTCGAACCTTCTAGTCCAGACGCCCACTCCAACCCCACCTCTCCAGACTCTCGGTGGCTCCTTGGTAAAATGGGATACCGACTGGGTTGCTGTGAGGATGGAGCATGGTAATAATTCCTGCAAAGCGCCTAGCACTGCCCCAGCACAGAAGAAACACTAAATAAATGTGCACAGTTAGAAGCTAGCAGAAAACAAGTGGCCAGTGTCTGAGGTCAGGTCCAGGCATAAACTTGAAAAAGAAGGAAAAGAATCTGTTTTCTCCCACAGATTCCCCCACTGAGCTTCTCACTGAGGTTTTTATACACCAGGACGCATTGGCCTTGCCATTGGTTTTTCAGCGACAAGACTTTTTTCATTTCTTTACTGCCTTTAGAAGAGAAAGCCTGGTTAGATTAGGCAGTGTTTTTTACTATGTATATTTTATTTTAAACATTAGAAAATATGGGGATCCCTGGGTGGCGCAGCGGTTTGGTGCCTGCCTTTGGCCCAGGGCGCGATCCTGGAGACCCGGGATCGAATCCCACGTCGGGCTCCCGGTGCATGGAGCCTGCTTCTCCCTCTGCCTGTGTCTCTGCCTCTCTCTCTCTCTCACTGTGTGCCTATCATAAATAAATAAAAAATTAAAAAAAAAAAACATTAGAAAATATGGGGGGATTTTTTTTCAAAGTAGGCTCCATACCCAGCATGGAGCCCAATGTGGGGCTTGAACTCATGGCCCTGAGATCAAGACCTGAGCTGAGATCCAGAGTTGGACTCAACCGACTGAGCCACCCAGAAGCCCTTGTAAAATATGTTTTTAAAAGTCATGATCATTATTTTTAAATGTAGAATATATATATTTATAAAAAGTATGAAAAGAAAATCTCTTACAGTCCTCTCACCTGGAAAAAACCATGACACAAACTTAACCTCTACATCAGTGGAGTTTTACAGTCGAAGAAAAGTAGGTAAGATAGGGAAACCACACACTATTTCATAGCATATTTTTTCATCTAACGCAGTGACTGCTTTTCAACATTGCTAAGTAGCCTCGAAGGTCGTGTTTGATGACTGCGTAGTATTACGACAGTACTAGGGTTACCTAACCAAGCTCCCGTTTGTGGTCGTTCAAATCATTCTATTTCCTTACTGTTAAAAAAAATTTAGCTTTTGAAGTACTGCTGTAACAATGCTCGTGCACAAGAAAGTAATTATTTCCTAATGATAACTTCTTAGAAGTTGGATGGTGGGGCCAAAGGGCATGATTGGGCATCTGCCTTCGGCTCAGGGCGTGATCCTGGGGTCCTGGGATCGAGTCCCTGCATCGGGCTACCCGCAGGGAGCCTGCTTCTCCCTCTGCCTGGGTCTCTGTGCCTCTCATGAATAAATAAATAAAATCTAAAAAAAAAAAAAATCCTTCACAACTGAGTGCCCATCTCTCTCCAGCATCCCCTACAGTGGGTGTTAATCCTTTTGCTTTTCTTAATGCTACTGCCTCCCTTTTCTCCCTGGGGTAACCTCAGGCCAGAGCTGGCTCCTCTTGATTACCTGCTAACTTTTCATCATATCTGCCCTTGCCTGGGAATCTCCTATAGCCTGTCCCTCCTACACACCCTCTGCCCACCCAGTCATTACCTCATCCCCGACCTCCTCCTTCTGTAACTAAGTCCCACCGGGGAGACAGAGGTGCCAGCAGCACCCTTCTGAAGTAGTAAGAGCAGAGAGGAGTCTGGAGACCTCTCCGCAGTGGTGGGGTCAGAGCTGCATTCTGAAGGACAAGCAGCAGGTTGCCGGTGAAGAAGGAAGGGATGGAGGATCCCCATGGGGTTACGTCGGGAGGCCAGGGGAGCTGCTTGTACAGAATGTTGTTTACCTTGTCTGAACTACATATATGATCTTGTTATTTTCCTAGTTACTTTGTAAAGGAAAACAGGCCACAGTATCCTCTCTGAGACATTTGCCCTAAGTCCTGCAGCCTGTAAGTCCAGGAGACAGAAGCTGCAGCATGGGCCTTGTATCACACACATGATGCCTCTTCCACCTCACGCTCCTGCCTTTTCCGCTCCCCGCTGCACCCCACTGAGAAGCAGTGATCGGCCTTCCCATTCCAAATTCACATACCGACTTTTGGAGGGATGGCAGTGGAACCAGAAGGCCCGCTTATTAGGACTGCCAGGTAAAAATACAGGATGCCCACTTAAGTTTGAATTTCAGACACACAACTTTTGGTGTAATTTCAGACAACTTTTTTTTTTTAGTGTAAGTATAACCCAAATACTGCCTGACACATACTGGGCATCTTGTATTTTTAGTTGCTAAAAATCTAGCACCTCTACCACTTAAGTCTGGCGAATTCGATTGCTTTCGTTGAGAAATAAAGACTGTGGAAGGGACATCACACTGTTCGAAGAGCCTCGGGACAGTCAGTGTGATTATGCAGCAGGAGCCTGGCCTAGAAGAGTAAGGACAGACTGAAAAAGTGGGCACCGTACTGGTGCTGTGGCGTAAAGCCTTCAACTCTGGCTCTTCCTGTAGGGTGGCTTTCTTTGCTTGAGCCTACGCTCTGGAGAGACATTACAGACCTGGTTCTCCAGGACAGTGTGCGGTGGCCTGTTGACTCTGGCCATGGTCAGATGAGAAGCATATATTCGGTCAAAACTCAACCTTCGTTTACAGTGTCTAAGTTGGGGACACCTGGGTGGCTCAGCGGTTGAGCGTCTGCCTCTGGCTCAGGTCTCGATCCCAGAGTCTCAGGATCAAGTCCCACGTTGGGCTCCCTGCATGGAGCCTGCGTCTCCCTCTGCCTGTGTCTCTGCCTCTGTGCGTATGTGTGTCTCTCATGAATGAATGAATAAAATCCTTAAAAGAAAATAAATCTTAAAAACTAATAAAGCGTATAAGATGAAAAACAAACCCCTGCCAGCCCAAGGAGTCTTCGTAAGGCCTCCCCCCTAGCAGGTGTCCTCAGATGACTGCGCTAATACGGCACCAAAGTCTTCCAAAGACACCTGTAGTAAAAGACTTGCCTGCAACCTGGGGTTTGTCAGGGTTCTCTTGGGCAGAAGGAAGAATTTTTGAGCCCAAGGTTGTTGTTGTTGTTGTTTTTAAGATTTTACTTATTTATTCATGAGAGATACAAAGGCAGAGACACAGGCAGGGGGAGAAGCAGGCTCCCTGCGGGGAGCCCGATGTAGGACTGAATCCTGGGACCTGAGCCAAAGGCAGACGCTCAACCACTGACCCACCCAGGCACCCCAAGCTCAAGATTTTAATTAGAATTGCCCTCTCCAGAAGCAAGTTCGTGAAGTCAGATGTCAGTATTTTCTTAGTCTCACCACCGCCCGACGGTGCGGGCACTGACCGGACGCTGGCTTCTCGTACTACTTTGGGGAGAGCTTCATGGCACCATTGGTGGAGAAGTCTCTCTTTGGACCTCCTCGTAGTGGAGATGAAGAATGCAGCACCTGGGTCACTGAGGATCCGCTAAGGTTCTTAGAGGAAGGCCGCCAGACGGATGCAGGCTGAGCATCACGGTGAAGGCACCAGAAGAGAGTTCACTTTGCCCTGTTGCCCGAGTGTGAACTTCACGAGAGTCCGGGGGTGAGATGTCGGTATCTTTGTCGACCCGCCCAGAGGTGGTATGGGAGGCTCCATCCGTGTCACACACACACACACACACACACACACACACACACAGACACACACACGAGGTACCTGAGCTCCAGCTGTATCCTGCCAGTGGTCGTAAACCCATTATAAGCAAGAGGAGTACCTAGCTGTCCGAATGACAACGTCGTCTCCCCATCTCTGTGAGGTTTCAGAAGGGCTTCAAACACACCCACCCCAAATAGTCTATGTAAATAAAACATGTGAGAAGCATTCATCAAAAATAGCAAACCCGTAGTGACTGAAGTCGAAAATAAACATTTTCCCTCGTGTGATCTCAAGGGCTTTTGAATTTCGAATTTATTTTTGAAATCTAAGGTCCATCGTAAGACTTTCGACTAAAGGAGAATGAACACAGTAAAAAGAACAGTCATCTTCTGCAGAGAGATCTAATATTTATTCATTTACCGACACATATCAGGTGGGCGGGAAGCAGGCAGTGAATCAGTAAATCAATGAACGAAGTTAATAGACGCATAAGTACCTAGAAAATAACCTGGGATCATCATCCGCTGGTTCTGACAGATTATCACGCTTTGAGGCACAAAGGAGCTAGTTGGAATTGCTAGAGGCCCTTTTAAAAAGTGATAAAGTCTAAGTTGCACCTGTGGCTGAAAGGTAAGTTGCAGCACGCTTCAGTTCTAGGTGAGGTTTAGCCACGACCCCCATATGAGCCAGGTGTCGAGAAGGCTGAGAAGATAGAGCCTCTACCACTAGTCCCCTAATGACCTGCGGATCATACACGAGGCAGTCGCCAGGACGTCATCCTCTACCTCAGTGAGGTCACCTCCCCAGCAGTTAAAAGGGGTTACCTGTTGTAGGCAAAAGGGGGGCGCAGGTAGCTTCATTCCTGGAACCCCTTTCTGACCTGTCTGGAGCCCCAGAGAGGAGTATCCCTTGGACCACGAAGCACGGTGGATCCCGCAACTGCAGTGGCTCGAAACTGTACAGGCCGGGGCCACAGGTGTGTGAGACACCCAGACTTTTATAGGCTCAAAGGAGCAAAGGAGAAAGCTTGGTCCTCCATGGGGGGCAGGAGGGAGGTCAAAGAAGTGTTGGTTCTTAGAACAACCCATGTCGTCTTCGTTGATAAATGTTATGGGTTCAGCAAGATGCATTCCAAGGGCTTCTAGTAAAAGAAAAACTATTGACTGACCTTGCGTTTACCTGTAGGTACACAGTTAAACGTATATTCTCTTTATAAAAGAAAAAAAAAAAGGCCAGGTATGATAAAAACTCAATTCGTGCCACCAACTCCCCCAAAAGAATCTCTGTCGCATAAAGGATAAATATGCTAACTCAGTCCCTGGATTCTTTAACACATTTTTATTTTTATATGATTTCAGATTTCCACAATAGTTGTAATAGCAATACAAAAATATTCTTATATACCCTTTACCCAGAGTCACCAGCTGTTTCCTTTTTGCCCCATTTGCTTTAGCATTTGGGCCGCTCTGTACTCAGACATACATTTATGTAGCCGTTCGCATGGAAATTGGAGGCGTCCTGCCCCTTTACCGCTAAAGGCTGTGCTGTGTTTCTCCTAAGAACAAGGACGTCGTCTTCTGTGATTATGGTCCAGTTACCAAAATCAGGAACGGTGACATGCGGTCGATACTAGTATCTAATCCCAAGTCCATGTCGCTGCCCCCAATAATACCCCCTGTGGCAGCTTTGGTTCCCCAGTCCGGCGTCCCGCACTGCAGTTAGCCACATGGGTGCATTTTGTGATCACTACAGCTCACTGGATGCACAGAAGAGCACAGGTTTGCTCGTGCTCACTCTCAGACAAGGTCATTTCTTGGATTTCATTCAAACGTTTATGAGCATCAACTACAAAATATTTTTTAAAAATATATTGATTGTGCTTTGTTTTTCCCCCCACCTCAAAGACCCCCTCCTTTGAGGTGCTGGCAGGCATTTTGCTAATAGGCCTCGGTTTCCTTGGAGGTGTAAGCAGGCGGAGGCCCAGGGCGGTTACCCCACAGTCCCCGAGCGGGGACGTGCCTGTGGCCCAGAGCTCAGGGCGCCTCCACTGTAGGCGACTGTTGATGGTTGAAGCTCAGGAAATCGTTCTGGAATTGCATGGACTCACATTTAATTAAATAGATTAAGTGACTTGTTCTAAAGCAGTCACAGGAGCCATGTCCTTCACTAGCACCCCCGGCCAAGCAGGGTTATTGTGTAAACAAATATGATGTGACTGTGTGTACTAGGTAAATAACAGGTGTCTCGTGTTTTCTGACGCACCTCATCATATTTGTGTGCAAACGGGTTTCCGTGCCAAAAAAAAGGAAAAGCCCTACCTAACTTCAGCTCGGATACCACCTTCACACCCCGTGCCCAGGAAGAGGACTGGCACTGTCTTACCTCTTTCTACAAAGACTTAAAAACGAGGCACCAGGGCCCGCACTGCCTTGTGGCCGACCGTGTTTGCACAAGACTTTTGAGCCGCCACCGCAACCTGCGAAGTTTCTAAAGAGAAGTCAGAGATGGGGTTTCAACATTTGTTTCTCGTTCTGCTGGGTCATCTTCCCCCTGTCTCCATCGTCGTGAGCTTGGGCTTCTGTGTGTGCTTGGGTCTCTGTCCCCCTCTCCCAAAAGAGGTTTACTGACAGTAAAGTCCCACCACCACCACCACCACCACCACCACCACCCGCCCGGGGGAAAGGAGCCGCCCCTCCCCTGTGGAGGCCCCGCATCTAGAGCCGAGCATGAGTCCCCAGGCCACACAGGCGGCCCCCGGGCCGGGTCTCAGGACTCCAAGTGCACGCTAAGAACTGGGCATCTGAAGGAAAGCAGGTGTCCTTTGAACCCTGCACATTTGGTAGGGCCAGCCCGAGCCAGAGTGAGAAAAGTGAAACCTCAGACCTTTCTTGCCAGGTACCAGGGAAGCTGGGAGGGCCTAACTGCTGGTTATTTATTTGTGAGGTGCTGCTCCGCCTTCCTTGGGGAGAGGCACTTTCAGGGCTGTTTTTCTCCTTGCAGTCGAAGGAAGAGTCAATGTTGGGACCTGCTCCCAGAAGCAGCCTGTCTGGGGACTGTGGGCTTTGTGTGTGGTGGCCTGGGGACTGCCGGTTAAGGCAGATGTGAATTCTTCCTTTTACTTCCAGATAGGGATTCTTGGGCTCCTAAGCTATCACATACCGTGGAAGAGCACTGGAGGAGGAGCACCTAGGGGATTGCAGAGGGCTCTGCCCTCAGTGTGGCCACGACTGGCCATGTAGCCGGGATGAGTCAGTCTGTAAAACAGGTAGAACGAGCACCCTCGCCTCCCTCCACGATCTGCAAACCACCAAGTTCTAGTTGTGGGTCCCAGCTGGCGGCTGGCGTGCCCGAGCTGTCCCGGGCAGCACCCACTGGGCGGGGCAGCGACCAGCCTGACCGGCTTACTGCTGTGGGCCTCTCCTCACAGCTGTCATTGTGGCTGCCCAGCCAGGTTTTGTCATCCATCAAAATCAACCCCCGGGCCATTTTGCCCTTCCCCAGACACTTGGCCATGCCTGTGACATTTCTGGTTGTCACAATGGGGGAGGGGGAGATTGCTACTGGCATCTAGTGGGTAGAGGCCAGGGGTGCTGCTAAACACGGCCTCCCCCACAAGGAATTACGTGGTCTAAAACGTCAGTACAGCCATCCCCGCTTTTTGAACGTTCACTTGACATCACGTTGCTTTTACAAAGGACCTGTTTGTGGTAACCAAAGGAAATCCGAAGGAGACTTCCACCAGTACGAAAAACGGCAGGAAAGGAAAATAGCGTTTGGCCTCTCTTTTGCAGTGCGCATCCTGAACAACAGGAGTGGCCTCGCCAAGCTCCTTTCCTGGGACCTACCCCCAGCATCTCAGCATCAGGACTCCAAAGCTTTGAACTGCATCTGTGCGCATCTGTGCTTTATCTCAGTTGGTTTTGTACCTCCGTTAGCAAGGTGTGTCCGAGGGTATCAGAAAAGCACGAGAGGTGGTTTTTTGGGACTAGGAAGGCTTGGAGACTTTTCCATACAAATTAACGGCCTTTGCTGCTTTGCTTTATGCCATTTTGTCTCATGAAGGGTTTCACAGTTTGGGGAGCAGGGAAGAGCTGTAGTGCCACTGATGAGAAACCCAGAAAATTAACTAAATTGGCCAGGCCCTGAGGCCACCTGGCCCTGCCTCCTCACTTGAGGTTTCATCCCCACGGTTTGCTCACGGCCCCTCTTGGCAGGAACCACGGCGAGGGCAGGACACGCCGCCGATTCTCTTCTGTGGGCTCGAGGATGGAGCGTGGGCCGTTCTTGGGAACGCTTGGAGCTTGTCGGGGAAATGCAAGCCAGGGCTCGGCGCAATCTGGGTTTGCTGCTCAGAGGCACCTAGACGCTTCCACCAGTGTCGGGGAATTCACAGACCCTGCACCCTCCCTCTGATCCCTGCAGGAGAGCCCCTGCCCCAGAGCACTGCTGAGACTGTGACAAGCAGGAAGGGAGGCCTAGGAGTGCGTGTGTATATATATATTATATATATATAATATATAATTTATATATAATATATTTTTATATATTTATAATATATATTATATATTTATATATATTTATATATTATATATTTTTATATATATATTATATTAAGTGCACGCAAATTCAAAGTTTAGACCTTTTCTTTTTAAAGATGGTCTCTCACCCGCTCATCATACAAGTGGCCCCAGTGGCCACAAAGACACGCCCTCACCCACGATGGAAAACAGAAGGAATAGGTTGGCTTCAGAGTTCAGCTTGTTTGGGAAAAAAAGCAGAAGCAGCACCTACCATTTAAAAAAAAAAATCCCTATTTAAGGTTACAGAGGCTGTAGCAAGACCTTTTTTTTGTAAGGTCACTGTCCAGGCGGGTGCCAAGTAATGCCCTTCCTGTGTGTGTGGTTTGGGGGAGGGTCCTCGTTCTCTGTATGTGGCTCGTAAGGCAAAGCAACTCAGGATATAAATACTCCTGCCTGAGCCGCACACGAGGAAGGTCCCCGGTGTGGCTGGAGGATAAATACCTGCGGAACATGCGGGGCCTTGGCTCGGGGGAGGCGCAGGTGTACTTCTCTGGACCCTCTGCCCCAGCTCGGCGCGTCCCTGGAAGCGTTGGTGGGCGGCAGCGGGCAAAGCCCCATCTGAACCCCTCCGGTCCACAGACCCGGGCCCTGTTTCAGCCTGGGACTCATCCGGGCTCTGGGCTAACTCTTGCTATTTTTATGGGGTGTAATGCAGGTTTTTGGGGTGTTGTTTTTTTTTTTTTTTTGGTAACCAGGTTTTTAAGCGAGGCACAGACTACTCACCTTATCACCCGCAGAAGAACCTCGAAGCTTCTGCGTTCCCAGCCACACTCGAGGCCTAAAACACAGTTAATAGGGATTTGGGGTTTTTTAGGGCCTTACTGTGAGGAACACGAAGTAGAAAATAGGGCTACATAAATGGGTTTCTCCTTCTTATTATGAAGGGTTTTTTTTTTTTTTATACCCATGCTTTTTTAAAATTAGGCCGTGGTTTAAGAAGATGAATACGCATTCCCCGTGGGCAAGGTACATACCAGGGAAGTATTTCTGGCAATTTCTATTGAAGGTGGTTATCATTTCCTTTCGGTGCGGGGGAGGAGCCAGCTGCCTTTCTTTGCCTGAGGCACCCTCTTCTTCCTCGAGGGGACACTCCTCTCCCTTCTGGGCTCCCTGTCGGGGCCTGGAGCCCAGGGCCTCGAATGGAGCACGTGCTCCGGGCCTGCGTGTTGCCAGTGATGAATCCACCTGCGGGGATTAGAATTCTGACCGACTGACGGCTTGGGGGGTTATTCCCTGGGCAGGGTCCCCAAAACCAGATGTGAGGCTTTGTTTTGTTAACAAAGGGACACCGCAGCTTAAATGTGGGACCCGGGCCCCAGCCTCATTTGCTGTCCTCGCGTCTCAGCAAGGGCCGGGGGGACCCAGGCGAGGTAACCCGGACCATCGGCCTGCTGCTGCAAGCTCCGACTTCTCGACTCAGCCCATAAAAAGTTGACTCAGGTTCCCTTCTTCTTTACGACAGCGCAGTTCTCTGGGCACGTGTCTACTTGCGGGCTGGTTCCCCAGCTGGCATCCAGGCACCAACACCGCGACGGTTGGGAGCAGGAGTCCAGTTCCTCTGTGTGCTCTTTTTTCCCAAGATCGGTGTGATCTGTTCATCAGGAATGTCACCCCAAGTGCAAGGGAGACAAAGGCCTTGTCCCTGCACCCCTGAGAGAGCACTGGGGGGCTGACTATCAAAAACCTCACCTGGGAGCCTCACCCTGGAACCCAGCATAGTTCCCCTTCCCCCTGGACATGTGGCGAGGGCCTGACATACCTGGCCAGGACGATGGGTGCGGGGACCCGTGGGGGTGTTCTAGGCCCCTTCTCATTTTAACCTCCACTGGCTAGAACCACACTAGCCAGCCCAGAGTCCCTTGGGGTTGCGGGGTTTAAAGGTGAAGGGAGTGAGGTAGTAACTTCTAGCAGCGTGGGGTTGTCCACACCGGGGTAGCCTGGCCCGGCTGGTCCCTCCAGGTGGGAGCGGGGCCCGACGGGCAGCCTTCCCACAGCCTGCCTGCCGCTCACCCCTCTGAGCTAGGGATGGGGGCGGGGGGCCGCCAAGAGGAACGACACTGTCTTCATCATGGTCTTTGAAAACTAGTCTGGAGGGAGCATATCCCTTGCCCAACCATATGCCTAAGCCATTCAAAAAAAAAAAAATTTTTCTTTTTTTTTAAATTTATTTGACAGAGAGAGAGCACAGGCAGTCAGAGTGGCAGGCAGAGGGGGAGCGAGGAGCCTGATGCGGGGCTCGATCCCAGGACCCTGGGATCATGACCTGAGCTGACGGCGGACGCTTTACTGAGCCACCCAGGCCCCCCCCTCCACCAGCCATTTTAAATTTTAAAAAATTCTTGGGGCACCAGGGTGGCTCAGCAGTTGAGCATCTGCCTTTGGCTCAGGTCATGACCCCGGGGTCCCAGGATCGAGTCCCGCGTCGGGCTCCCTGCATGGAGCCTGCATCTCCCTCTGCCTGTGTCTCTGCCTCGCTCTGTGTGTGTCTCTCATGAATAAATCTTTTAAAAAAAATCAAATTTTTAAAAATTCTTGACATTCACAGAAAATATGGGGGAGGCCCGAGTTTCCGGGGCCGGCTCTACAATCCCGTTTGAGGTGTCGGATAGCGAGAGCACTTTGGATCTTAGGTTCTCGACGGTGTTGGAACGGGGGCGTGCGATGCAGGAGGCCCCCGGTTGAGGACACCCCCTGATTTGGTGGATGGCAGTCCTGACGACGAATCCGGACCTCACACTTCTCCGTCTTACATGCTTAAGCCCCCTCGAGCGGAGAATTCAGCGTAGGCCCCGGCGACCTGAGGGGGTGACCCTCTCGGAGGCCGGCCCAGGGGGAGTCTGGAGAAGGCCGCTGGCTCACCGTGTGTCTTTCCGTCCTTGCAGTATGCCACCACGGGCTGCTCCCTGACCCTGCACCACACGGAGAAGCCAGAGCACGAGGACATCTGTGAATACCGCCCCTACTCCTGCCCTTGCCCCGGCGCCTCGTGCAAGTGGCAGGGCTCCCTGGAGGCCGTCATGTCCCATCTCATGCACGCGCACAAGAGCATCACCACCCTCCAGGGGGAGGACATCGTCTTTCTGGCCACAGACATTAACCTGCCCGGGGCCGTCGACTGGGTGATGATGCAGTCGTGCTTTGGCCACCACTTCATGCTGGTGCTGGAGAAGCAGGAGAAGTACGAGGGCCACCAGCAGTTCTTCGCCATCGTGCTGCTCATCGGCACCCGCAAGCAGGCCGAGAACTTTGCCTACAGGCTGGAGCTGAACGGGAACCGGCGGAGACTGACCTGGGAGGCCACCCCGCGCTCCATCCACGACGGCGTGGCCGCGGCCATCCTGAACAGCGACTG
Organism: Vulpes lagopus; assembly: GCF_018345385.1. Classification (NCBI taxonomy): domain Eukaryota; kingdom Metazoa; phylum Chordata; class Mammalia; order Carnivora; family Canidae; genus Vulpes; species Vulpes lagopus. The sequence goes on along the minus strand of NC_054842.1, from coordinate 46,091,146 downwards.
CCTCGTGTTCGACACAGCCATCGCGCACCTGTTCGCGGATAACGGCAACCTGGGAATCAACGTGACCATCTCCACGTGTTGTCCGTGAGGCGCCGGGATGGTCTGGGCACGGCGCTCCATGGTGAATAAAGGCGTTTTGTTTTGTTTTCGTTCTTTTCTATAGATGTTCTAATTCACTGCGTCTTCACAAAATCGAGTGGCCCCCGTGTCCCGTTTGAGCAGCAGCTTCCCAGCGGGCCTCGGCCCAACGAAGTTCGTTAAACAGGGAGGAGTGGGGTCGGCCTCTTAGCCATTTGGAGTCTGTTCTGTGATCTAAAATCAACTTTATTACTACATCCTGTTCCCTTCCTGAACAGCACTTGACAGGTTGCTCAGGGCTCCCGTAGACCAGGGTGTTGGGAACTGGAGGCTCCCTCCTGCCGGACTCCCTCTGTTGGTCCCTCCAAGTTGACGAAAAGCACAGTGACTGTCGATAGAGTCCTTAACCTTACTTTTACCTTGTTTCTAGGGGGGTAGGAATTGTTTCAGTGCATTTTAAACCGTGTCTCTCAAACTGGGTGGCTAACCGGTGTGCGCAGAATCACCCGTAGTACTCCTCTTACGCCTGCACGTCTGGGGAGCCTGTGACGGTCACTGTCCTCAGGTGATTCTGTTCGACAATAAAGTTTGAGAATTACTGGCTTAAATTGTGGAAAGGGTCCAGATTTTAAAGGTGCTTTACGACTGCCCTCTACTGATACTGTTTGTCTTTCTACCATTTCATGCCCCCACCACCTACCACTACGCCCAGATTGAAACCAGAACTGCAGATCCCCGTGAACACACTCCTGGGATTTGGTCACTCTCTTGTGTTTGGGGTGAATTGCCTAGGAAAGCGAATCGTATGGCCGTTGATAGTTGTCCCATGATTAGTTTTTGCTCATCACTAGTACAGATGACCTGTTTACACGTGGCTTCCCTCGGAGGCCACCCTTGACCGTAGATGGTGGGACAGACTAGATCAGTAGAGTTGGAAAAGCTTTATAACCAGTGTCATATGCTTGCTATTTAAAGGTATGTGTTGGATTGTTGTTTTTTGCCACATTCACTTTAGTTTTGTAATAAATATTTTCCAAAAATGAATATTGTGCTGCTTTTTCCCAGCTGAATGATGTTTGTTTGTTAGGCGCCTACTATGTGCAGGTGCCTGAAGCTTCCCCACCACCTTGGGCTTGGAGCCATCCCTATTTCCACATGAAGGAACGGTCATTTGTCCAAGGTCGTGACACAGCTCTGTGTTCGAACTGGAGTCCACACTCACCTCCCTGAACCAGGCAGTGCCCTTGGTGCTGCTGGTCTCGTCCCTGGAGATGTTCTTTCACATGCCAGCACTTGTGGAAGAAGAGTATTTCTCCTGCTTTACAGAATCAGAAGGAAGAGGATTGGCTAGAGCTAATTTACTCTTGTCCTCTACCGAGAGTTCTGGGTTTGGGCCAGGGTGACCCACCCTCTCAGTCCTGACCCCGAACTCTCAAAGGAATTCAGAATACTAGCCCCCTAGGCCTGAGGATCAAGGACTACTTAACTTAGCAGCCCCATGGCATTAGAGTAGCTCCCGATGGAAGGGATGGCCTTGGAGTTGGTTTTGGTTTTTTAGGTGAGATGCAGGGTTGATTTTTTTTATCCAGAATAGAGTTCTGGCAGTTAAGGAAGGTTCTAGAAAGTTTCACTCTACACAGCTCGGCCATAGACATTTCTGTAGCCACAAACATTTTCACTGCATAACTAATCGGCCATAGGGCAATTTTGCCATGGAAGACCAAACCCACAAAAAAACGAAAGTGGGACAGTCATTAAAAAGGACATAATGGGGGGAAAAAAAAAAGGACATAATGGGGGATCCCTGGGTGGCTCAGTGGTTTGGCACCTGCCTTTGGCCCAGGGCGCAATCCTGGAGTCCCGGGATCGAGTCCCACTTCGGGCTCCCGGCACGGAGCCTGCTTCTCCCTCTGCCTGTGTCTCTGCCTCTCTCTCTCTCTCTCTCTGTGACTATCATAAATAAATTTTTAAAAATTTTAAATAAATCTTTAAAAAAAAAAGGACAAAATGAAACATGAAAAGTGACAAAATTTAAAAGTCTTTATTGTGGAATTTAAAAAATATATATATATTTTTTTTTGGAGAGAGAGGGTGCAAGTGGGGTGGGGGGAGGGCGGGGCGGGAAGGAGAGGGAAAGGAGAATTTCAAGCAGGCTCCACGCCCAGTGCAGAGCCTGGCCTAGGGCTCCATCTCACAACCCCACGATCATGACCTGAGCCGAAATCAAGAGTCTGACGCTTAACCGACTGAGCCCCCCAGGCGCCCCAGAATACAAAATATTTGACTATATTTTAAATGTGTGTAGATTCACTGCACAAATAATTGATTTTACTTGGTGCATCATATCTAACCACTGGTCTTCAAGTCTTTCATTCATTGCATTATACCTTTTTTTTTTTTTTTTTGCTTGTGGATTAGTCTCCTTGTTCAACATCACACTTTTTTATTTGCTAAAACTTCTTCTTTCAATAAGAAAGGTTGGGGACCCCCGGGTGGCTCAGCGGTTGAGCATCTGCCTTCAGCCCAGGGCCTGATCCTGGAGACCCGGGATCGAGTCCCACGTAGGGCTCCCTGCATGGAGCCTGCTTCTCCCTCTGCCTGTGTCTCTCTGCCTCTCTCTCTGTGTCTCTCATGAATAAATAAATAAAATCTTAAAAAAAAAAAAAAAAGGTATCAGCTTCCCAATACTAGGATACATTTTTGTAACAGAGCTTTGTATCACGTTGTGAAAGCCTCTACACTGTTTGGTGTTCTTGGCGTATTGTCACATGTTCATTGGTAGACCTTCCGAAGTTGTATGGGAAATGTGGAAGGAATGCTGATAGCACAATGCACCGTAACTGAGCTCTGTTACCATTGAAACTAGCAGGTCATCATTTTCCTGGTGTAGAATGTAATCTGGATTCACACTCATTTCACACTTCCCGTAAGTTTTGTCACCATACCTTCTGTTAGGTCGATATATGTCCTCGTTACAATCCACTGTTTCATCAAGACCACCACATCTACTTTACAGACCCTGTACAGACCATTAGGAGGGCGAGCTAAGATTTACATAATACAAAAATGGGAACTTTGTCAATGGAGAAATGAAACAGACTACTAGTTTGAATACATTAACTCTGCCAATGGAGAAATGAAACCAGTTATTTGATCTTTTAGCAAAATTGGCTTATGGGGCAATTAGTTATGCAGCAAAAAAAATGTTCGTGGCAAAGATGTCTATGGCAAAAATATTTGCGGCAGAAATACCAGACATGGTTATTAATTGCTAACGTAACTTATCTTCTAGGCTATTCTTCAAATAAGGGTGAAAATGGTGCCCTGAGCAAAAGAAGGTGTTTATAACGAGTTTGGTAAATGAATGAGAGCTATAGCTCTCGTCAACAAGAGAATCACACTCGAGCCTGTCCAAGGGGGATCTGTAGAGGTGAAACTAGGATCCAGGAACAGGTGGACTTAGATCCTCAGAGCCCGAGCAGGTCCAGATGTGGCTGAGTGCGGACACAGCACCAGGCAAGGTGTTTTGTGCATAAACCAGCCTAGCCTGTCACCACCACTCCGTGTCCCTATCTAATAAGCCTTCTTGTTCCGTGTGATGGACAAAATCAGGACCAGCAAGGTACCCAAGGTAAAGAGCGCTCTAATCAGAAGCCCATAATGATGGAGATGGTGGAATCAAGTTATTCCTAAAGCGTGCAGTGTTAGCTTTTCAGCCCCAGGAGGTAAAGCGATGGGCCAGCCGCCGTATAGTACATTAGTGGCAGCACTGATTCCAGAATTCAGACTCCTGGTTCAGACTGTTTCCAGAATTCAATAAATGAAAGTAAAGGTTTAGGCAACAAAACTCTGAACTTTTACTTTCCAGAGTTATTTCATAGCTCCCTTTAATCTCTGTCACTGGACATCTGTAAACTTAACTTGTACTGACTTTTTTAAAACAGCATTTTCTGCCCCCAAACAAACAAAAATCCCCAGGTTATTCCCATTTTAAGAGGAAGTGAAAAGAGCAAAAAAAAAAAAAAAAAAGATTATGTAAATTAAAACATCTTTTTATGTAGTTCCAGTTGCAAATGCAGTTTAAAACCCGGCGACAGGCATTTGCCAAAACTCATCACATGAGCCACTTACGTACTATATTGTTTTTTAAAAAACAAAGAATTTCTTTCCCTCTCCTGTCCTAGGTTTATATTCTAATTTGATAGAAATCAGGCTGATCAAGCAAGACGGTAGATTCAGCAGCTAGTGTCTTCCAGTGCCTTCCTAAAGAAAAAAAAAAAAGATGCTCAAAATTCTTTGGAAGAAAATGTTCACAGTTGTTAATTCTGGGTGGCAGGAACCTGAGTGTATATTATATTCATATTTGCATTATTCTGAATTCTTTACTTTAAAAACTTTTTTTTAAAACCAACGAACCTCAAGATCAGAGGTTCTCAGCCTTTCTGTGAGCAGGAGTAGGTCTTGGTTTCCCTGATTCCTTAATATTTAGGGTTTGTTTTTTTTTTTTTACATTTTTTTTTTCATTTAGGGGATTAAGAGGGTGATGTGCCCACAGCGAACCATCCAGTGTACATGATGGGGAATTTCAGAGGCAGGTCACCGAGAGTTCAACCATGGAGTAGGACCCGGAACTACCAGCGGATTCAAACGAATAGCTGAGTGTCTGTCCTAGCAGCAGAATCATGCTACTTCCCTCCAATACCGTCCAGGGAAATCTTCCCTGTACCTAACCCCAGGTGCTTGGGGCTTGCCAAGTATCAGCCGTGTGAGCCTAGGCTGGTCAGTTGACCTTTCTGGTGCCACATTTCCTAACTTGCAACCTTTGAAGGTTTGTTTTCTAAATGCTTCTACTATACAACTAATTTCTGCGAGACAATTGAGCTATTTAAAGTTGAGGCGTGTAAATCATTCCAGCCAAGTTTTATACGAGGTGATTCTGGGATAATTGTGACCCAGCGTGTGTCAGCTGGCGTTAGCTGGTGACTCATGCTCCAGCTGCCTCTCAGATTCCCACGGTCTAGAGCGAGGCACGGTGCCTGGGCATAGAGACCAGTTTTGCTTTGTAGTTCTGTCTTGAGACACCGGTGGCCCTGACCTTTCCTGACTCATGTAGCCTGTGCTTAACGTATGATCATAATTCCACTGACCTGTGCTGGCCTGAACGAGAGGAAGTCAAGAGTTTTTAAAGAATAGGAAATCTAACTCTCTGTAGATCATTAAACCTGCTTCGGCTCCTAATTTGAAGCTTAAATTTTTATAGATAAGAATTCTTTAAATTTGTATTAGAGTCCCCAAATGACAGAGGAAGGAAAAATGTTAGACCCTATTGATACCAACACCTCCTATCACCACCACTATTTTACAGACTAAAGAATGAATGAATGAATGAATGAATGAATGAGACCCACAGAGGGAAAGCCACCCACAGGTTAGAATTTTTCATGATGAGAACATTGTATCTTCTGTATTGAGCAAAAGGGAAAAATTATAAAACTGTTAAAATTACAAGCCAACAGGGGCTCCTGGGTGGCTCAGTCAGTTAACCTGCCTTCGGCTCAGGTCATGATCGTGGGGGTCCTGGGATCCAGCTTCAGCAAGGGAGCCTGCTTCTCCCACTTCCTCCTCTCCCCCTGCTCATGCTCTCTCTCCCTCAAATAAATAAAATCTTTTAAAAAAACAAAACAAACTACAAGCCAACAGTTTATAATAATTAATGCAATTGAAGGGTATTTGCTCCACGTCTTGATTCTAGCAACTTCTCCTGGGCTCCCCTGTCACCACCCGGGCCTGGACTGCTGTAAGCCCCTAACTGCTTGCCCTCCCTCGTGCCCTGCTCCAATCCATTCTACACATGGGCAATCATACGTCCTTTTCACATGAAAGTTAGTTGGTGGTATCACAAGTTCTTTAATATTTTCTTTCAGGGTGCCCTGTCCTCCTCCTCCATAGCACTTTCTACAGTTACAATTGTGTATTTTATTTGCTTAGTGTCTGCCTCCCCTCCACAAACTCTGGGGTGGAGACAGACTGAATTTTTTGTTCAGCCCTGAATCCCCGGTACCTGGGCATGCCATGAATATCTGATGGAATAAATTACTACCAACATCAGGCTGCTGACAGCATTAAAGGAAACACCTCAAGAGTTAACATTTTTGGGGCTCTTGGGTGGCTCAGTCGGTTAAGCATCTGCCTTTGGCTCGGGTCACGATCTCAGTGTCCTGGGATCGAGCCCTACGTGGGGCTCCCTGCTTAGCGGGGAAGCCTGCTTCTCCCTCTGCTGCTCCCCCTGCTTGTGCTCTCTTGCCCTCTGTCAAATAAATAAAATCTTTTAAAAATAATAAATAGACAACATTGTCTGTTTTTTTTTTGTTTTTGTTTGTGTTTCTTTGTTTTTTTATCAAAAATCCCTGGGGAATTTGCCTCGGGTAGACAGAGAATGGATGGGGAGATAATCTAACCATCCAGAAAGGGGAGGAAACTGTCTGCCCGTCATTCCCTAGGCAACAGCAGAAATGCTGGCCTGAAGGGTCTGTGCCCTAAAATTTCTGATGTCATAGTGTCACCTGACATTCATATCAAAGGCAACTCTGCGTCTGATGATCCTTGCAGAGGGCACAGATGAGGGTTCCTTTGACCTACCGGGAACTATGTCATAAGATGGGATCAGCTTGCGAAGTTCAGCAAGATAACAGCAGTTGCCATTTATTGGGCACCTGTTTGTGCTTTGTCTATATTAACCCATAAAACCCTCCCTATCTCCCAATGGGGATAAGGGTTTATTAGCCCCAATTTGAAGCTGAGGAAATTAAAGTTCAGGGAGACGAAGCAGCTTGCCTAAGCTCACAGCAACTGGGATATGAACAGGTGCTGGAGTCCATGACCCTTCAGCATGTGACATGATGCGTCCTTATTGATGTTTGCCTTATGACCACCCAAAGAGACATTGCTTGTTTGTAACAGGTAGGGATGGACAGGATATAGGGATGCAGACGTTTGGTGCCTACAGAACACCTGTGCTTTAGAACCGCTTTCTCTACTGTCACAGTGTGTTAGAAGGGGACAGTAACCTAGGATCATTCAGACCCTCGCTACTCAACGTGCGGTCCCTGGACCGGCAGCATCAGCATCACCTGGGAGCTCGTCAGAAATGTAGCATCTCCGGCCTCATCCCCGACCGACTGGATGGGAATCTGCATCTTAACAGAATCTCAGGTGATTTGGATCCAGTTCCGAGTTTGAGGAGCACTGGCGAGGACCAGAGGTTCTCGACCCGCTTGCCCCTCCGAGGACAGAAGTCTATGAGAACAGAGTTAGACTCCCTGGGCAGCGGGGCTGAGCTCCTGTGGTCTTTTTACAGCTTCCCAGGAGACTCCACCATGCAGCTAGAGTCGAGAACCACTGATGGGGGCCGCACCCCACCCTCTTCTCATTTTTCCCTTGTTTTATGCTGCAGTTACAATAAGCCAAGTGACCTACCAAGTATCATGAAAAGAGTGTGGACTTGACAGACAAAGCGGATCGGCATTTGGATCCTGATTCTACCAGTAATTAGCAGGGGGGAGGCTTTTGACAAATCACTAGCCTTCCTGGGCCTCAGCTCCCACATTTATAAAAAAGGAGCTAACACCCACTTTGGAGGGTCACTGGGAGAAACGTCCATGCGAGGCCCAGGGCCTAGGACGTGTGCACACAGTAGGACCCTGACAAACGGTGGCTACTGTGACTGCACTGTGATCACGGGGGCGGCAGGTGGCTGTCACAGCAGCAAAAGGCCAAAGCCTCGACTCCTTCCCCCAGGGTCCTCTCCGAGGGCGGAGCCAATGTGTTTTGTTTTTTTGTTTTGTTTTCTTTTTTTTTTAAAGATTTTATTTATTTATTCATGAGAGACACAGAGAGAGAGGCAGAGACAGAGGCAGAGGGAGAAGCAGGCTCCATGCAGGGAGCCCGATGTGGGACTCGATCCCAGATCTCCGGGATCACGCCCTGAGCCAAAGGCAGACGCCCAACCACTGAGCCACCCAGGTGTCCCTTTTGTTTTGTTTTTATTGAAGTTCAATTTTCCAGCATATATAGTCTAACACCCAGCGCTCATCCCATCAAGTGCCCCCCTCAGTGCCCGTCACCCAGGCACCCCAACCCCCGCCCACCTCCCCTTCCGCGACCCTTTGTTCGTTTCCCAGAGTTGGGTGTCACTCATGGTTTGCTGCCCTGACCGTGGAACCAGCTGGTGCCAGCGCTCAAAGAGGTCTCTTTGTTTAGCCAGAAGTTTTCTAACATACAAACAAAAACCACTTTCCATCCTGCATGTTGACCTGTATTTACTAGAACAGGAAATTAGCACAGGTGGAAAGAGCCCCTCTGGGAGAGATGCCTACACTGTGATTGAAACTAAGAAAACACAAAATGTGGCTTTGCGTCTCTACCTGAGAAAGTCCAGGGCTCAAAGGGTGTGGGAAAGGAAAGGTGCTCTCACTCCCGTGTTAGCAGTGGGTTTTTTTTTTTTTTTTTTTTTTTACTTTTTTTTGTGTGTGGTAAAATATACTTAACATAAAATTACCATGTTACCCATTGTTAAGGGTACAGTTCAGTGGTATTAAGTCATGCACATAACTGTGCACTTTATAACAATTTTGTTCTCATACTTCCTTCTTGCACACAATATCTTCATGATTTTGTGGCTTTGGAACGTTTCACATTTATAACTAGAAATGATCTGAAAAGGGGGTCCCAGGGCAACATGCCTTTTCTCCTCATTGGAAGGCAATATATTTGGTGAGGGGCAATTATGTGTCGGGAGCTTTCACATACTTTATTCCTAACAATCTGTAAGGGAGGAGGGTGGTGTTATACTCATTTTTTACAGATTAGGAAACTGAGGCTCAAGGAGGCAAATTAGCACCAGCCACAGAGAGAAAAAGATAGAGAAAGAGAGAGAGAGAGAGAGAGAGAGAGGACTCTGGCCAGCATTCATACTCATATCTGCAGGATCACAAAGGCCATGCGTGCTCTTTTTTCCTCTTTTTTTTTTAAGAAATATTTTTTATTTATAGATTATATAAACTATTGCTTTAAAAAAAAAAAAAAAACCTTTTTAGGGGATCCCTGTGTGGCTCAGTGGTTTAACATCTGCCTTCAGCCCAGGGCGTGAACATGGAGTCCAGGGATCAAGTCCCATGTCAGGTTCCCTGCATAGAACCTGCTTCTCCCTCTGCCTGTGTCTCTGCCTCTGTCTCTCATGAATAAATAAATAAAAATCTTTAAAAAAAAAAAAAAAACCTTTTTAATACCAAAAGATATAAAGAAATAATAAAAATCACTAACAAATTCCTCTCCCAGAAATAACCACTGCTTCATATTGTGGTCTTCGTGTCCAATTCTTAATGTATACGAGGACATTTACTTTGCTGGTGTCCCGCTGAAGGTGGGACAGGAGAGGGGGATGGCCGAGGGATGAGACAGGGAGCAAGGAGAACTTCCATGTTTGTTTGTTTTTTTTTTTCCCTCTCTATATGTATATGTTGCTCGAATCTTTTACAAAGATGTATTCACAAATTAGTTGTGCAGTAAATGAATAGAAAATAATTGGAAGTAAAATCCAGAGGGGGGGAATAAAAGAACGTATTGCTCAACAAGGGAGAACTGTCAACCTAGAAACATTGAAAAAGAAAAGCCCAAGAGGCGAAAATTGGCTCATAACCAAGAACTCTTTAGGGTAAACAAGAGGGCTCAAGCTTCTAATATAAAAACGGACGCATCAGGCTTTCAAAGCAGGATGTCACCAAACGTCCCTATCACCTAGTAGTGCGGGTGTGTGGGGTCTAATTCGGGGCCTGCCAGACAGCCTTCTGAATACAGTTTAACTTCCCATGTAATTTGCTTACAGGGTGAGAATGTTCTGGGTGGGTTATTATAAATTTCCCAACTACTTGACAGTTAAACCTTTCTGCCAATTAAATTAATTGGTTTTCAAATATTTCTTCATTCTCTGAGAGCTCCGTTGGCCAGTCAGCATCACTAAATTATGTCAACCCAGGATACTGTCCGTTTGAACTTTCCAAACCCGAAGTCTGGATCTGGCTTATGAGAACGGTCAATTGAATGCCATTCCTTGGAGTACTTTCTAGGCTGAGGAGCGGGAGGACTGCAACAGGCACCCCTGGTCTTACACATCCAATACGCGCTGGAAAATGCCATTATTAGCACCACTGTGAACATCCCTCAGGCTGTGGGGTTAGACAGGGCCAACCTTGGGCCATTGAATAGCAGTACAATTGGTAGTAGGCCAGGACAGGTTCTGAGGAGAAAGACCCAGCCACAAACCCTGGGGGAAAGGCCCATCCAGCAAGCAGATGGAATCTGGCTCAGGCATCGACAGAAGTAACTACCAACTTCAACAAGCTTTCAGCCTCAGTGTAGGTAGGAGTGAGGTGTCACGAGAGCTGAGAAGAGCAATGGTGGAGGGGAATCCAAGAGTAAGTGACAGGCATGGATCCAGGCAGGTGTTGACCTCAGGTGAGTCCAGCTGCAGGCATCAGCACCTGGTACCTGGGCACAAGACAGGGCTACTTTCATTCATTCGTTTGTTCAACAAATATTTGTGACATGCATCTTGGGGGGACGCTCCTCTGTGGGACACTCCTGCTCCTGCATACCTTGTCAGTATACCAGGGATACCAGGCCTGACTGGTCTTTACCTGGCCCATTTCACAGGGTTGTGTTGCCAGCAGGCAAGCTTGAGGGATGAAGTAATAATGCCTTCCCTGGGGATGAAGAGCAGGCTTGCTTACTATAAAGGTCATGAATTCCCCCAAGTCCAGGGTTCCTCATCCACAACACCAAATCACTGGGTGGACAGCCTCCATCTGACCCATGCAGTGTCTCCCATGAGAACTGGAGGCCAGGGAGCCTGAAGCAAGCTTGCTGATGCTATGTGGCCTGCTATCCTGGGACTAATAAGCTCCTGTGTTTTTGACCCTGGAGTCTCATGTCTCCTTCAACCTCCCTGAACTAGGAAAAGGCTAACTTACTAGCTTGTAAATTGGGTAAAACCAAATCCCAGACCCTCAGCCCCTAGTGTGTGCTAGCCCCATGCTAGGTCTTGGGGATAAAGCAGTAAACAAAAATAGCCCCATGCTCGTTCTTAAGGAACGAATACTCAAGTGGGGGGCCGAACAATAAATAACAAAATACACAAGAAAAGAGCAGACTGTAAGAAGTGCTGTGCAGACAGCATAGATGGAGTGAGGTGCTAGAGATGACCAGGCGCCTACGGTAGACTGAGTGGCCACAGAAAGCCAAGGAGAAAGCACCTGGAGGGAAGCACGGAGGCAAGAGGAGAACAGCAAGGACAGAGGTCCTGTGGCAGAACCAGCCAGTGAGGCCAAAGCACAACAGACATGGGGAAGATGGTTTGAGGGCAGGTCGGTGGAGCTAGATCCTTGCCCTGTGAGTCCAAGGCTAGGGGCTTGGATTTCCTCCCAGGTGCAATGGGAAGCCACTGGAAAATTTTAAGAAGGATCTGACTCAGAATTTAAAAACTGGCTCCAGCTGCTCAGCAAAGAAAAATGGTAGTAATGGGCAAGAGTGGGCACATTTAGGATGATATCGCATTAGTCCAGGTGAGACAGAATTATGGCATAGACAAGGATGGGTAGAGGAGAGCTAAATAGAAGTGGGCAGATTTGGGCTGAGTTCTATGGGTTTTTTTTTTTTTAATTTATTTATTTGAAAGAGAGAGAGCATGTGTACTGGGTTGCGGCAGGGGATGCAGAGAGAGAGAGAGAGAGAGAGAATCCTAAGCAGACTCCCCACTGAGCTTGGAGTGGGGCTTAACCCCACAGCCCTGAGATCATGATCCGAGCCAAAAACCAAGAGTCGGACACTCGACTGACTGAGCCTCAGATTTGGGCTGAATTTTAAAAGTAGGGTTGGCAAAAGTTGCTAAAGGACTGGATGGGAAGATGGAGACCTGGACTCAGAAAAGGGGAAGAACCAAAGGTGATCACTCCTAAGTTTCTCCTGGTAGAAATAAGGTAAATTCCAGTTGCTGAGATGAACGAGACCCGAGGAAAGAGCTGGTTTTAGGGAGACTCCAGAGAGTCACATGGGCGAAGGCAGCACCCAGACAGCTGCTTGAGTCTGGAGTTCTGTGGGGAGGCCAGGGTGGAGGTATCGTTCTGGGGGGGGGTCAGCCCCATATGGATGGTGAGAAGACCAGGAGGGATCATCTGGGTGGAGGAGAGCGAGACTCATGCCACATCACACAACTGCCACATGAGGACACATGAGGAACCAGACCCCAGAAATGCCACTTCTAAGAGTGGCTGCAAGGTGGGGGAAACCTTCCAAGATTTGGTGTCACAAACCACCCCCCCCAGGAAAATATCGGGTTCAAGTAGAACCGAGGCGCCACTATTGAGCATGGCTAGAAGACTGTCCATCTCTAATTCCTGCGAGACAAGCCCGAAGTGCCACTCCAGTTACTGGCTCCAGTCCCTGGGACAGTGATACCAAGAAGAGGCCCACTGCAGCTCAAAGGCAGAGTTTCCATTACACCAGACAAGCACACGGGCTACCCGAGCCCTAGAGTTACAGAGGATTCTGCTGACAAGAAGAGATGCCCCCTCCAGAGCCTGGCACACTTGCCACCCTTCTCCCTGGCCAACCCACCCTTCGCCCCTGTCCCCTAAGGGACGGGAGGGCATACATACCCAGAGGTATGCGCTTTCCTCTCTCCAGCTATGCTAATGCTACTCACCGTGCAAGGCCTAACTTGGTCCTCCTCATTCAGTACACACCAACCAATTGTTCCGTGGCTTGGTTCTGTGCTCTTACATCCTTGACATGATTTCGTTCTCATAAACAAGTTGAGGTGAATATATCATTTCCATTAACAAGTGAAGAAAGTGAAGCTCAGAAAGGCTAAGGAGTTTGTTTAAATAAATTCACCCAGCTTGCAAGTGGTGAAAATGGGATTGAAGCCCAGGACTGGGGCCCTTCCAACAGGCCCGCCCACCTGTAAAGGTGGCTAGGACAGGGACTCTCACAGTTTGGCTCAAGGCTGAAAGCAGAAGATATAAAAATAAAAAAAAAAAGGCCAATTAAGATCACAAAATGTGCAACTACACAAACTATGTCATTACCAAGCAAATTACAGTCAGAGGACATGCAAATTGCTATGGAGTTCAAAGTGAGATCGGAAATGCTTCCTGGAAGAGGTGGTGTATGCAATGGGCCTTGAGAGCTGGACAGGATTTTGCAGGATTGAGGCAATTGGGAGGATGTGTAAAGAGAAAGGACCAGCCTCTCCCTGACCAACCTCAATGCACTCAGTGCCTAGGCCAGCCTTGTCCACCTCCCCATCCCCTTTACAGAGTTTTCCCTCTCTCATATTTCCTTTATCCCTACATCCCCAGCCCCTAACCCAAGCTTATCTACACAGAAGGCATCGAGTGAATATTTGTTGAGTGCAACAGTACCCTGTCTGATCTCCTAATTCTAGCCTCTCCTTTATCTGATCCATCCCTGTCCCGGCTAAGTTGCACAGCTAAAGCCAGCCCATGATTAAACCTACTCCTTCCAGAGAATTTGCCTAGTTTCTGGAAAACTCTATGCAAACCCCAATAACTCACACCCCCACAAACTCACAAAGCTGGCCTCAGTTGGTAATGACCTAACCCAAGGCCAGCCCATTCATTGGCTGAGTAGCAACCAACCTGATTCTCTTGAGAGAATGGAAGATTGTCTGTGGTGGGCACTGTACCCACACAGTCCTGGGAAGTGGGGCTGCGCCAAGGTAAGCCCAGCAAGAGAAGCAGAGACATGGGAGCAAGGGGCTCTGAGAGGTGGAGGGAGCAGCCACACTGCCGACCCTTCCAGGTCCCAATCTTCACCCCACAAGGCCCAGTGACACTCCTTTTCCTGTTCTAAGCTTTCTGGGAGATGGCCTGTTATGCCTTCCCAGTGAACCCCCTTTGTTACTCTTTACCCTTTCTCAGTTTTAGACTGGATCGGCTCCCACCACCACCATTACAGAAAGTAACACACACTTCCCCTCTCTGATTTTTATTCTGTGATTATTGTGGCCAAGATTTATAATGTTTTTTAAAAACCTTTTATTATGAAATTTTCATAAGGAAGGGAAGACCATGTAATGAATTTGTTGTACCATCACCAACTCCAACAATTATCCACGCTTGGCCAATCCTGCTTCATCTATACTCTCATCTACATCCACATGTGGATTTTTTTAAGATTTATTTATTTGTTTCAGAAAGAGAGAGAGAGAGAGAGAGAGAGAGAATGGGCGAGCTCAGTAGGGGCAGGGGAAGAGAGAAAATCTTCAAGCAGACTCCCCGCTGAGTGTGGAGCCCAATGCAGGGCTTGATCTCACCACCCTGAGATCATGACCTGAGCCAAAATCAAGACATTCAACTGAGCCACCCAGGTGCCCTCCACATGTGGATTTTTAAAATAAAATCCCAGGTATTTATATCATTTCATCCCCAAAAACTTCAGCATAGAGTATCTAAAAAATAGATACTTTTTTTTAGATACATGACAATACTGTCATCACACCTATTAAAATTAACTCCTTAATGTAATCAAATACCCAGTCAGATTTCTTATTTCTCTGGTTGATGTATTCTGTCTGAATGGGAATCCATGTGAGATCCTACATCATGATTGATAAAGCAGTTACATCTCTTTTAATCTATAGATTCCCTCTCCATCTCTTTTCTTTCTCTGAAACTCTTTTTTCAAGAACCCGGATTTCCGATCACAGTTTGCTGTAGTTTCGTTGCATCTCCAGATAATCACTTAACCGAATCTTCTGCACCTTGTATTTCTTTTAAATCAGTGGTTAAGACAAGAGGCTTAATCAAGTCAGACTTGGTTTTTTCTTTTTTTAAATGAGACTGCTTCATAGGTGGTGAGGGCATTGTGTACTTCCATCACAGGAAGGACAAAAAACAATCAATCCATCGATCTCTATCGGTTATGTTACGAGGCCAGTGATAGCCCATACTCCCTTACTAGGGATGACAGAATGATATTTTCCAAATCCATCACTACATCTTTATTAGCTAGAAAACTTGTATAGTAAAAGAGACTTCCCCTTTTCAACTATTTAAAAGTACATTTGACAAAGGAAAGGTAAGATACATGCTTATTTCCTTCATGAGTTTACAAAGTAGTAAGATAATTTCTATCCTCCAAAGTAACCAATAAAGCAACATTTTGAAAATATCATTATGTATCATGGATTTAAACTTTTTTTTTTAATGTATTTCAATCCATTGTAGGTATTATCCTTATTGACAATCACAGCATTCCATGATGGCCTGGTAAATGCTGATTGAGCTTGATTCCTGGTTTCTTTTAATATGACTTAATAGTCTTTGATGTTCCAGAGTCATCTCATTTCTTTCCTGCCTTCAAGCTAGCATCAACTATGTCTCTGAGGAACCTTCGATTCTTTTAATGGGAAAGAATAATTCAAGATCACAGCCTAACATTCACTGCAGCATTATAAGCATACCTCGGAGATATTACAGGTTCAGTTCCAGACCACCACAATAAAGTGAGTATCACACTGGAGCAAGAAGAATGATTTTTTAGTATCCCAGTGCATATAAATGTTTATACTATACTGTAGTCTATTAAATATGTGATAGCATTATGTTTAAAAAATGTACACAACTTTAAAACGTTCATTGCTAAAAAAATGCTAACCATGATCTGATCTTTCAGCAAGTTGTGATCACTGACTACAGATCACCATAACAAATACAATAATGACAATGAAAAAGTTTTAAATATTGCAAGAATTACCAAACATAACACAGGGACATAAACGAGCAAATGCTGTTGGAAAAATGGCACTGAAAAAGTTACTCTACGCAGGGTTTCCACAAGCCTTCATTTTGTAAAAAACACAATATCTTCAAGACACAATAAAATGAAGCCAATAAAATGAGGTATGCCTGTATTTACAATAGCTACAACATGGGAACAATCTAAATATCCATCGATGGATGAATGGATAAAGGAAATGCGATACACACACACACACACACACACACACACACACACACGGAATATTTATTCAGCCACAAAAAGGAATAAAATCTTGCCATTTGCAACAACATGGATGGACCTTGAAGGCATTATGCTAAATAAAATGAGTCATACAGAGAAAGACAAATACCGTATGATCTCATTTACATGTAGAATCTTAAAAAAAAAAAAAAAAAAGGACAAGCTCATTAATACAGAGAAAAGATCAGTGGTGGCCAGAGCTGGGGGTAAAGTGGGTGAAAGGGGTCAAAGATATGCATTTCCAATTATAAAATAAGCAAGTCATGGGAATGTAATGCACAGCATGGCGACTATAGTTAACACTAACGTATTATATATTTCAAAACTACTAAGGAGTAAATCTTAAAAGTTCTCATCACAAGTAAAAATAATTATATGTAACTATGTGTGCTGACAGATATTAACTAGATATACCGATGGTCATTTTGCAATATATACAAATATCAAAATCTTACATTGTGCACCTAAAACTAATATTAGATGTCAATTATGCCTCAATAATAATTTTTAAAAACTAAAATGTTAAAAAATCGCAATCTAGGCAGTAGAAGCATTTTCTCTATTCTTGAACCAGTTTAAATGGATTTTTTTTTAGTTTAAATGGATTTTATGCCAAATACACTTTGACTAGAATTTTCAATGCTGCCACCGAAATAAATCATAAAGAAGCAAATTAGATCACACAGATCTGATTTAAATTTTCCCATTTTTAGACAATGATGCCAAAACAATTCAATAGGGATAGAATAGGTTTTTTTCAACAAATGGCGCTGGAATGATTAGATATTTATATGCCAAAGAATGAGATTGGTCCCTACCTCACACCACGTGTTAAAATGAACTTAAAATGGATCAGAGACCTAAATGTGAGAGCTGAAGCTATAAAACTCTTATAAAACTCTAAGTATAAATCTTTATGAGTTTGAATGAGGTTATTATTTCTTAGATATGACACCAAAAGTACAAGCAACAAAAGAAAATGGAGGTAAACTGGACATCATCAAAGTTTAAAATGTGCTTCACTGGATACCATCAAGAGAGTGACACACAGCTCACAATTATTTTCTTTTTACAAATCTTACATCTAATAATGCTCTAGTATTCAAAATACAAAAATAATTCTTATAACTCAACAAAAAGACAACCTAAATTCAAAAGCTGGCAAAGAATCTAAACAGATATTTCTCCAAAGATATGCAAAAGGCCAATAAGCACATGAAAAGACGCTCAATGTCATCAGCCCGTCAAGGAAATGCAAATCAAAGTCACAAAGCAGTATCATTTCACCTCTCCTAAGATGGGTATAATAAAAAAGACAGATACTAATGAGCATTGATGAGGATGCGGAGAAATTCAAAATCCCATACATCCTTGGGGGGGTGGGGGGGGCAGTTCTCCAAAATGTTAAACATAGAATATCATATGACCCAGCAGTTCTATTCCTAGGTATACATCCAAGAGAAATGAAAACATATGCCCACACAAAAACTTGTACACGAATGTTCATAGCAGCATTATTCATTATAGCCAAAAGTAGAAAAACTCAAATGTATGCCAACCGATAAATGAATATGGTATATTCATATACTGGATTATCATTCATCAGTATAAAGAAATAAAGCACTAATACATGCTGTAAGGCAGATGAACCTTGAAAATGTTATGCTAAGTGAAAGAACCAGATATAAAAGGTCACATATTGTACGATTCCATTTACATGAACTATACAGGATAGGCAAATCTACAGAGATGGCAAGTAAATTAATGGTTGCCTAGGGCTGGGGATATTGTAAGCCAGTGAAGAATAGACTGCTAATGGGCATGGGGTTCTTTTTAGAATGATGAGAATGTTTTAAAATTGATATTAGTGATGGTCGCACAACTCTGAGTACACTAAAAAGCATTGAATTGTATGTTTCAAATGGGGAATTGTATGACATGTGAGTAATATCTCAGTAAAGCTGATGATAGATAGATAGATAGATAGATAGATAGATAGATAGATAGATAGTTTTTTTTTTTTTTTTTACATCTCCCCCTGGTAACTTCGTGCTTTCAGGACTTGAAACAACATTCATTCATTCATTCATCTGTTTATTCAATACACATTTACTGGGCATCCACTCCTGAATCATTCATTTATTCAACAAATATATGTATTGACTACGTACCCTGTGCCAGGCACTGTTTCATACACAGAGGATCCAGCAAAACATACCAAAAAAACTAGCCTTTGTGTTACTTTCATTCTCAGGGACAAAAACAGGAAATAAATAAAATATACCGGAGGATTTTATGTCGTGTTTTATATAGAAAGTAATTGATGCTATGGAGGAAAATAAGCAGGGAAGGAATAAAAATAAATCACAGTCAGTGGAGGAATAGCGGAGGGGAGGGGTTGCAGTTATAAATGGGGTGGTCGGGGAGGGTTTCACTGAGCAAATGACACATATGAGCAAAAATCTGAAGGAGGTGAGGGAGTGAATCACGCTGACATCTAAAGGAAGAATATTCTAGGCAAGAAAAATAGCAAGTGCCAAGGCCCTGGGGTAGACATGCCTGGTATGTTCGAGGACTATTTGGGGAGCAGAGTCAGTAAGAAGGGAAGTAGAGTATATAAAGTCAGAGAAATAAGGAGAGAGACAAACTGCTACTCTTTTGAGGTAGAGCTGAATGGAAGGTGCCCCTGTAAGAAGAGCGAAGATTATTCTGGACACTGGCCCCATGAGGGGCACATAGCCAGCTTGCCTGTTCTCAAGACAGGGCTACAATCACTAAAGTTACAATCACTGGTATACTGGAGCTGACACAAGTTTTGAGCAAATTTTTGAGGAATCTGAAGATTCAATTGATAAGCACAGCTATTATTAAAAATCAAATGTATGGGATCCCTGGGTGGCTCAGCAGTTGAGTGTCTGCCTTTGGCCCAGAGCGTGATCCTGGAGTCCCATGTCAGGTTCCCTGCATGGGGCCTGCTTCTCCCTCTGCCTGTGTCTCTGCCTCTCTCTCTCTGGGTCTCTCATGAATTAAAAAAAAAAAAAAAAGTCATCTTTAAAAAGTGTGTCATAATAGGAACCATTACATAGCAAACAGTGAGGAAATCTTGCTCTAGTGCCTGAAAACCATTAGGCAGTTTAGCAAAGCCTTGGCTCCCGTCGTTGAGGACATTGATAAACTAGTGAAATTCCGACAAATGTCTTTGCGTCTTCACTCTGGGCCTTCCTAGTACCAGCCACCTGGGACCTAGACTTGTTCCTCGGTTTCAGCTCAAGCTGGTACAGAGGGGAGTCCAGCCAGGAGCAGTGGGAGGCTCCCCAGGAGCTGACTGACCGTAGAGAATTCCCAGTACAGGGAGTGCTACGGATCTCTCCTTGTGACTTGTGTGCGACAGGTCATGGGTATGGGTGCGATGTGTACTGTGTGTGTGTGTGTGTGTGTGTGTTTACGTGTATTTTCGGAGCGCTGGCTGTTACGCCCTCACCGCCCCCACCGCACCCCTCTGGCTCAATCCAATTCCAAATCCCTGGTTACAGATCTTAAGGACCAGACGGATAGAGGGGAGAGAGGCTTCTCAGGCCCACCGATGGACGGAAAGGGATGGAGTGATTTGGAAATCCCTCTGCTCCCAATCAGTCAGCCAGGCCTGAGGCCAGACGCTCCAGTGCATTGCTGCGGATGGTTACTCATCGAGGGTGAGTCGGGCTGTCCATTTATGGAAGTGCCACCCTGTCATTTTCAAACAAAAACTGTTTAAAGTACCAGGAAGAAAAGGGCACCTGGGGGGCTCAGTGGTGGAGCATCTGCCTTTGGTTCAGGGCCTGATCCCAGGGTCCCGGGATTGAGTCCTGCATCAGGTTCCCCACAGGGAGCCTGCTTCTCCCTCTGCCTGTGTCTCTGCCTCTTTCTCTACGTCTCTCGTGACTAAATAAAATTGTTAAAAGAAAAAAAAAAGTACCAGAAAGAAAAAGACCCACTTCCAAAAGAAGAGCATGCAGTAACTAATACAGACCTTGGAAAGGACACAAATTCACATGCAGGCTGCGACGAGCATGCCCTGGGCAGCGCTAACCCGGTGCGGAAGGCCAGAGGCTGGGAGGGCAGAGGCTGGGAAGGGCAGAGGCTGGGAGGGCCAGAGGCTGGGAAGGGCAGAGGCTGGCAGGGCCAGAGGCTGGGAAGGGTAGAGGCTGAGAGGGCCAGAGGCTGGGAAGGGCAGAGGCTGGCAGGGCCAGAGGCTGGGAAGGGTAGAGGCTGAGAGGGCCAGAGGCTGGGAAGGGTAGAGGCTGGGAAGCTACCCCGGCCCCCTGGGGCATTCCTGACGACCCCTGCCTACAGCCCTGGGCCCCGGGCCTGCCCACAGTGACCCGAGTCAGGGAGACACTGGGAGCCAGGGCCTGGCACCCCTGCCACTGACCCCAGAGAGGCCTGGAGGGAGGGCAAGGGGGGGGCCTTCACCCTGACTCTTGGCGGGCACAGCGGGCACGTCCTGCCCCTGACAGGTGTGACGTGCCCCACCAGCCACCCACTCAGCAGTTTTGCTCCCTAATCGCCTGGGCACAGCCGCCGGCGCCCCGCGGCCCTGACTCAGCAGTCCTGCCGCCCGGGGCCTGCTGGCCGGGGGTTCAGGGCCCGGCTGCCCCCAGCAGCACAAGGAACTCCCACCGCCTCTGCGGACTCTGCGAGTACTTTCACCTTCTCATCCTTTGTTGTTGTTGTTGTTTTTTCTTTTACTTTCCTAGGTGGGAATTTTTTTTTTTTTTTTAAGATTTTATTTATTTATTTGTGAGAAACACACAGAGAGACAGAGACAGGCAGAGGGAGAAGCAGGCTCCCTGCAGGGAGCCCGACGCGGGACTTGATCCGGGGACCCTGGGCTGGTGCCCCGAGCCGGAGGCAGCCGCTCTGCCACTGGGCCCCCGCGGCCCCTAGGTGGGGGTTAGGGGTGCTGTTAGAGTAGGCGAAATAAACTTGACTAGATACATACAGGCAGGGGCGCGGGCTGGCTCAGTCCCTCGGTTAAGGGTCTGCCTTCGGCTCAGGCCACGATCCGGGGTCCTGGGGTTGAGCCCCACGTGGCTCCTTGCTCAGCGGGGAGCCTGCTTCTCCCTCTCCCTCTGCCCCTCCCCTGCTAGTGCTCGTGCTCGTGCTCTCTCTCTCTCTCTGTCTCTCTCTCGGTCTCACTCTGTCAAATAAATGAATTAAAAACTTGAAGAAAAGAATACAGTGATCCCTGGTTGTGGAAGTTTCGATCCCTCTGCCTGGCCTTCAGGGTGGACCCAAGGGCTTGTGCCTGTCACAGGCCCATCAGCCCCGGGCGGCCTGCACGGGGACAGAGGCCACAGGCCCCCTGCCTGCAGGGTCCGGCCCAGCTGCCAGGCCAGCGGCGGGCAGCAGCGTGTTCCGATCGCCACCGGGCTGGGCCTCGCCGCCCGCTGCCCGCTGGCCCTGCTCCGTGCTGGGCTGCTTGGCTGGCAGGGAACGCAAACCCGTCCAGTTCCGAGGGGACAAGCATCTCCTGTAACGTCACGACAGCGGCAGCAGTTAGTGAGCATTGGTATCGGGGGGCTCGCCGGCTGTCGGGCCTCCTCCCCGCCCTGGGCCCTGGCGGGCAGACTGTGCACCTCCCCACCAGCCTCCCCACCAGCCTCCCCGCGTCGCCTCCAGCTGGATTGGCCTTTGGGTGGTATGGGCAGGCGATCGCGGGGAGGGAGGGTGGGGCATGGGGTCTGTGTCACCCCCCCCCCAATTCTTCCCTGTAGGGCTGACTGGCCCAGCTGCACTCCTGACCACAGCCCCCAGTTCCTGTCCCCCGCCCGCCCCGAGACCGCTGGGTGTCTGCTAACTGGCCCCTCCTCACCCCCTCAAGCCGGGAACTGGTAAAGCCTCCCTGGAGGTCCTAGCCCCAGGGGGCTCCCTGTCTGTCACCCACACATTTGCAAACGGTCCCTCACAGTCTCCTCCGTTACCAGCTGAGAGTCCTGCCCACACCCAGACTGCTACCTGGCTGCAGAGCGCTCCCTACGTGCCCAGCTCCTCCCTAACTCCTACGGTCATCACGAAATCCCACGAGGTGGACACCAGGATTAGCCCGGTTTGCAAACGAGGAAACTGAGGCACAGGGAGGGCAAGTAACTGCCCGAGTTCACACAGCAGTAGGTGGCAGGGCCAGCCTCCGACCCGGGCAGCGCAGGGTCTGGATCGGCTCCTGAGAGCACAGGCCCCGCCAGACACACGGATCTGGGATCTGGGGTGGGGTCCAGAAACGGAAGGCTCCTCCCGGCCCCTGAGGAGGCCTGGCTATCTCCCAGCTCCCAGCGCTGCTGCATCACTGTGACTCAGCCAGGCCGCCCCTGCCCACCCTGTCGCCAGCACCCTGCTCCTCGCCGCTCTTCCTCTTTTTTTTTTAAAGTTTATTTATCTATTTATTTATTTTGAGAGAAAGGGGGAGCGTGCATGGGGGAGGGCAGGGAGAGGGAGAGTGACCCTCCAGCAGACTCCCCACTGAATGTGGAGCCCGCTGCAGGGCCCTTCCTCGGGACCCTGAGATCGTGGCCGGAGCCAAAACCAAGAACTGGAGCTCAATCAGCTGAACCCCCGCCCCCCGGCACCCCTCTGCCCTCCTTCTCTTGTCCTCATTGCTTCTGCCCAGGGCCTTCTCCGTGTGTCCTTTCATTTCTACCCTCCAGCAACTGCTGCTGACCCGACGCCCTCAAGAGAGGGTCTGCCTGATTGGGTCAGTGCCCCGTCGGGATGCCCTGCCCTGGAAGTCAGTGGCCTGGCCCACCAGGCGATGGAAGACCGTGGAAAGGCCCCCTGCAGGACTGTTTCACAGCAGAGAAGTCAGAAACATGCACAAGCTAGAGTCTGCACAGCATGCACCGGGGCAGAGATATGAGCCTTCTCCTGGCAGGTGAAGGATAGACCTCACCACTCCCAACTGTTCCAGAAGCCCTGGAACCAGCTGGCTCTCCTTGCGAGCAAGAAACGGATGCCAGAAAACCCTTGCACGTCACCATGAACTAGGTGAGGCAAGGCCCCGTTTCTCGGGAGCACCACGGCAGGCTCAGGCCTGTCCCAAGTCCGTCCATGTAGACGCCCACCCCGGTCAGTGGCTAGGGCCAGAGTGGGAGGGCCACCCAGGACAGAGGGACGAAACCAGGCAGGAGACACATAAGTCACTCCGGGCCCCTTCTCAGACCTCTGGGCGTGTAGCAGCACCCAGACCCTGATAGACTCCTCTGTGTACACTCCTCACATGCCCCGTTTCGTCTCCCCGAACATTCCACAGGTTCCAGACATAAAGCACTCCTGACTGCCTGTCTGCCCAAATGAGTTCCCTCGGCCCCAAAGGTCTTCTTCCACTTTCTTCCAGCCAATTACTTCTCCCTCCACAAAACCTCCCAGGTACCCCAAACTGGATCCACTGTCCTATCGCCGGTGTCCCCACCTCTTGGTTCTCTGGAATGGCCTTCGCCACGCCCCACGGCCAGGTCTAGCTACCCCCCTCCTCTCTTAAGCCACCAGCTCCTCAAGAACAAGGCGAGGGGCTCATTCATGGCTATGTTTCAGGGCCCTTCCCTAGGCCAGGAACATGCTTGGTGGCCCCCAAATGATACTAGAGAAACGGAGAGATGAAGAGCGGGGAACATAGCCAGAAAGCAGCAAGCAGGAGGGTGGCTGCTGTTTCCAGAAAGGAATAGTGGCGAGGGCTGGGGGAGAGGGGAGCAGGCGGGAGGGACAGCAGCACAGGGGCGTCCCAGCTGGTCGCCACGTGGGCACCTGGGGCCTCGGCCCCTGAGACTTCCAAGGAGCCACGTCGAAGGGCCTCAGAACTGCCCACCGAACAGACAGGGGTCGAGGTGGTCTTCGGCCTTCAGCTCCCTCCTCCGTTGGTCGGAGTTGGGCCCACAGCGTGGGGAGTCCCTCACACACCCAAAGGGCAAAAGGAGACCAGCGTGTCCACACCACAGAGGCAGGGAGACACCAGACAGCAAGTGTCAGCGCAGCTCAGGGGAGGGCCGTGCACCACACAGCAGGGGCCCAGGAGCAGCCGGGCCAGAAGGATGCAAAGCATCATCGGTGCAGGCTTCTGGAAGGCATAGACACTGGGGCACCTGGGTGGCCCAGGGAGCGATCCTAGAGGCCTGGGATCGAGTCCCATGTCGGTCTCCCTGCATGGAGCCCACTTCTCCCTCTGCCTGTGTCTCTGCCTCTCTATGTGTGTCTCTCATGAATAAATAAGTAAAATCTTAAATAGAATAAAATTAAATTAAATTAAATTAATTAAATTTTAGGGACACCGAGGTGCCTCAGCGGTTGAGCATCTGCCTTCTGCCCAGGGTGTGACCCCGGGTCCTGGGATCGAGTCCCACATTGCAGGGAGCCTGCTTCTCCCTCTGCCTGTGTCTCTGCCTCTCTCTGTCTCTTGTGAATAAATAAAATCTTAAAAAAAAATAAGGCATAGACATTAAGGCTGGAAAAGCGGGGTGAAGGTCAAACTGCAGGAGCCTTGATCACCAGGCTGAAGGCTGGACTTGGTAGGCTTCCCAGAACCACTGCGAATTTCTGTGCCACGCAGAACATAGACGGCAGCACCAAGGGGTGGCTGGAGTTCGTTGTGGTCCCCTCCCTCCCTCCACGGACCAATCTGTCCTCTCCCCAGACCTCTGCAAACAAACCTAGGATTTAGTAAAAACCAGTACAACAGCTGCACCCCTTCTCCGGTCCATCCACAGCCACGCCTGAGCCCCCACTCCCCCACCCCGGCCTCCAAGACAGAAATACTAAGCCCCAGGTGGTGCTGCTGGCTCTCTCCTCTCCCAGGAGGAAAGCCCTATAAACACATTTTTCAATATTTAGTTCTTTGTGTTTATCTTCAAGACCTAAAGAAAGAGGAACTTGGGAACCTTTTAAGAAAAAAGCCAGTCGTGACCGACTTGACTTCCTCGTGGCCAGCAGCAGGGTCTTTTAGCTCCTGAGGAAGTAGGTCCATTCCAACTTCCAAAAAGGTTTGGGGAACTGAGAGGAGAAAGGAAAAGGGAAAAAAAAAACAAACAAACAAACAAAAAAAAACCCTTCCAAATGGTAGAGAATCAAGAGGAAGACACGTGGAAAATGTCATGACACTGCTGACACTACTCGTTCAACTTCTGAAACAATCCCACTGGACACACACAGTGAGAGCCGGCCTTTGGGGCACCTCACACTTGTGCCCCGCGTTCCCTGCATTTCTCTCTCTTACCTTCTGACTCTGGGGCCACATTCATCGGAGTCTCCTCCAGAGTCACTTTCTTTGTCCTTTTGAGACAAATTGGATTTTCCTGAAGGGTCCGAGATCAAAGGCAAGAGGCAAGAGGAAAGAGGAAGATTGACTTTCCCGCGTGAGTCATCATCGCCTGGATCACCAAACACAGAGTTTGCCAAACGTTTTGAGCAGTGATGACACTACGCAGACAAGATTACCGAATTCCTGCGTGATGTTTAATGAAAACTTTTCATCTGATCAAGGGCACTGTCGCTGTTGGTGACACTGTAAATTACCCATCACCCAGAAATTCTGCTTCTGGGAATTTATCCTAAAGGAACTAATAAAGAATGTGGGGTGAGGTTTAGTTCCGAGGATATTCGGCAGACTGCTCTTGAAAAGAAAATGTGGGGATCCCTGGGTGGTGCAGCGGTTTGGCGCCTGCCTTTGGCCCAGGGCGCGATCCTGGAGACCCGGGATCGAATCCCACGTCGGGCTCCCGGTGCATGGAGCCTGCTTCTCCCTCTGCCTGTGTCTCTGCCCACCCCCCCTCTCTCTCTCTCTGTGACTATCATAAATAAATAAAAATTTAAAAAAAGAAAAGAAAAGAAAAGAAAATGTGGAAGCCACGACGATTCCCAAAAGAGGGGGATTAGCTGGAGACAGTGCCATCGTGCAGTGGAGCTGTATGTTCCACGCTGCTGTAAAGGTCCACACCGCGTGTTTCCACACACCCAGGGCCACATTTATACAGTACGCTCCGACACAGAGTGAAAAGAATCCGCGGTATCCCCAGATTCGGGTAGATGGGATTGTGTGTATGTTAAGTGTTCTCTCTGCTTGATTTGTCCCATTCTGAGCATGAACTGCTTTCCTACTACAGAAAGAATAAATTAAGGAACAGGCCTACTCGGGGAGGTCCCATGGCTCGTGTACAAGGTGGCCAGAATTTCCCTCTTTTTTCCAGGCTCAGGTCATAGAATCGTTTGGTCCACTAGACACTTATCCAGCCTCACCAGGACATGCCAAGCCCTGCACATTCCTGGGGACACAACGGTTGAAGGCACGGAGTGGCTCCTGGCCTTGAAGAACTCATGTCAGGTGGGAACACAGCTACCTCAACTGAAACCCAGCAGCGACCTCAGGGAAGCCGAGGGCCTGAAGCACAACTGCCCCCCCAACCCCCAAGGTCAGATTCCACAGCGACTAAGGCAGCACTGTCCTAAGGGCAGGCTCCCAGGCGCCTCCCAGCAGAGCCTCCCTTCAGAGGGACCAGCCCTTAGGCACAGCTAAGTGTTCCCAAGGGAGCATGTGAGGAAATGGTCACAAGCCTCTTTTTGGCAGCCTATGTGGGTAAAATCTGAGCAATGCCGTGGTCAGCCTCCTAGCAGCGACACCTTTCTGATCTAATATTTCCCTCCTCCAGAAGGATACTACAAGGCTCTATAATAAAGAAAGACCTTCTGCTTCCCTGTATTCTGGATGTGTTAGACCTGGTCTGAGTTTCAAAAGTGCCTTTTTTTTTTTAATTGCAATTACATGTTGCCCCCTCGTGTTCATCTATATGGTTGCACCCTGTAGTAATAGGGTGAGGATGAAGCAGCGGGAGGCCTGGGCCCTTGACTTCCCAGAAGGGGAAAAACTAAACGTAGGCGACAGGCCTGGCAAAAGCACACAAATAAGAGCCACTTAAGTTGCAAAATATGAGTCATGGCTCTATTTTTTTCTGTAACGATATACAATCTTCAAGTTTGGGTCCGGATAGTAATAGGCAATGTTTAGTGCACACTTGCCATGTGCCAGGCACAATGCATGGCATTTGTTAACTCAATGCTCGCAGCAATCCTGAGAACGATTAGCTGCTCTGCGCTTGCGGTGTACCTCACAGCTCAAGGAAGCAGACAGACGTGAAATGTCACATCAAAACGAAGCAAATGAAGCTAAGGGGCCCATGGTCTGCAGAGGGTAATGGAATGAGGAGCCACATGCAGATCTTTTTCTTCTTAACAGCTTTACTGTGATATAATTCACTTGTCCTACAGTTCGCCCACTTAGAGGGCACAACTCAATGGCTTCTAGTATGTCCACAGAGCTATGTGATACCACAGTCAACTCTAGATCATTTTCATCATCCCTGAAAAAAACCCACATGTCCTTTAGCAGTCATTCCTCATTTCCCCACACCCCACTGATTCTAGACAACCACTCACCTACTTTTTGTCCCTATAATTTTGCCTATTCTCCATTTTAGAACAACGGAATCCCATAATGCATGGTCCTTTGTGACCAGCTTCTTTTACTCAGCGTGTTCTTGAGGTTTAGCCACGTCACAGCATGAGTAAATACGTCATTTCTTTTTACTGCCAAATAATATTTGATTGAATGGATAGTCCACATTTTAATGATCAAGCTACCGGTTAATAAACATTTGGATGATGTCCCTGAATAGCACCGATCCGAACATTCACGAACGAGCTTCTGTGTGAACGTGTTTCTGTTTCTCTGTGGCATTATTTCTGGGAGGGAATTGCTGGGTCATATGGTGACTCCACGTTCATTGCTACTGAGGACCTGCCAGATTGTTCCCAAAGTGACAGCACCATTTTGCATTCCCACCAGCTGTGCGTACGAGTTCCAACTTCTTCACATTCTTCCCAACCCATGTCTAGGCCATCTTAGTGCACGTGCCGTAGTAGCTCATCGTGGTTTTGTATGATGGTTAATGATGTTGAATGCATAAAACCATTTCTTTTTGATACTGGTAATATGGTAGCCACACGAGCCAAAGTCACATAGTCTAATCTGATTTTTATGAACAGCCTAAACATATTGATAAAATATGAGTAAGGACCAATCAGAAGGGGTGGAGTTGAAAAATTCACTCAACTGAGCCCCTATTGGAGATAAGAGACTGTTTTTGGGGTGCTGGAAATAGGGCAGACAGCCACACAGGAATAGTTTCTGCCCTTGTGGAGTTTGACATTCTATCAGGGGTCACTGACCAAGCAACAGTCTACAAAATGAAGTAATTACAACCACAAACAGCTCTGTGAAAGGGAAGTGGAGGCTCTGAGACACAACAAAGGGTCCTGACTTGTCTGAGGGCTTTTAGGGAAGTGAAGTTTGAGCGGAGATCTGCAGGATGAGTTCATGGTCAGAAGAGAGGGCGGTGGCATAGAGGGTGCTGAAGTGGTGCAGGTCGTGTGGGGTGGGGAAGCTGAACAAGTGGGAGGGATAAAAAGGTGGTGGGTGTGGCGGGGGTGCAGACACCAAGGAAAGGAGGCTAGAGACACAAGCCAGATCATACGAGGAAGATTGTATATTGCAACTTGTGTTCAGGGTTTTGACCTTTCTCCCAAAAGCAATAAGACGCCACTGCTTGAAGGGTTTTAAGTTGAGAGCTGGATAATGGGATTGAATTTGCACTTTTCAATGATCACTCCATCTGCAATTTGAAGAATGCGAAGATAAGAAGGAATGTAAGGAGACCTTTCAGGAAGGGATTTTAACTAAGCCAGGCCAGAGAGAAGAGTAACTTAAGTCTAGAATTGGGGACACTAGAGAGATTTGAGAGATAATCTCAACTAGGAGAAATTTTGAAGAAACTTAGGGAATGATTGGATTCAGGGGCCGGGAAGTGGAAGAAGTCAAGGATGACTCTGCAGTTGGATAGATAATAGCACCATAGACTTGATAATGGGAACCCGAGGGAAGGAGCAGGTTGGGGATGGGGGAACTCATGAGTTCATTCCAGAGAAGCTAAATTTCAGTGCCCAGGAAACAGTCAGCAGAGAGGTGGGGTGGACAGTCTGATATACAAGTTTGGAACTCATGGGGTGCTCAGGGTGCAGATGGTAAATGTAGAGTCTTAGGTGGAGATGAGCTGATTTAGGGGAAAGGTGTGGAATTAGAAGAGAAGGAGCCTAGTGATGAGGCATGGGTCACTGAAATATAGTTAAAGTCACATAGAAGAGCATTTGCCAGCAGAAGGGCTGAGGAGAGATGAAAGAGATAGGATGAGAACAGGGAAACGTACTTGAGTCAAGAGAGAAGAGTTTCAAGGAGAGAGTGATCAACAACATTAGAAACAACACGATAACCACTGGATTTAGCAACAGAGAGGTCACCGGTGACCTTAGCAGGATCTAACGTGCTGAGTGGTAGGGGCTGAACTCAGGCTGCAGTGAGGTGAAGAAACTGAGAGGAGATGAGTAAACAACTCCTTCAAGAACTAAGGAGGTAACGGGCAGAAGAGGGGAAAGAGCTAGAAGGAGATGTGTTGTCATGGGAGGGTTACATTTAAGACGGCAACCTGAGGCATATTCAAATATGGATGGACCAGCCTTTTTGCCAAGTGTGAAGAAGGCTTGGGATTCTGCAGAGGTGATGCTAGAACCCCAGCTGCCTTTGTCTCTGAGCTCAAAAAATTTGGGGTCATGGCCACTCCCTTTCTACACTAAGCTGGGGGAGCCCTGGTGGGACAGTATCTATTTCAACTGGGAACTGCTTTCCAGCCTATGTGGGCTATTGAGCCAGACCTGGCCCTCAACACAGACAATCGTCTAGAGCCCAGAACACTTTGGAACCAGACTTAGACCTGTCTGCTTAGGAGCCATTCCCCACCAGCCAGAAGGAGTCAGTCAGCCCCAGGAGAACAGGGCACTATAGAACACTGTACCTGCCATGGCTGACTATTAGCCAGATCCTTCCCGCTCTGGACACACCCCCGGAGACAGAGATCTGCAGTGGTGGGGACTTCCAGAATGATGCTGTCCTCCTCTACCCCACTCCAATACATGCTACTTTTGAACCGTGAGCTGTGATCATATGGCCTTAGGAAAGCTGAAGGGTCAGCCTGGGCACTTGTCTCTTCTTTCAGTCCCTAATGAGACAATAAATTGTTGTTTTTAGAGGCTTTAAAAAAAGCCAAAAAAAAAAAAAAAAGGAGACAGGAGGATGAGGTTCAGAAGTGACAAGGCTGAGTGACAAAGAGCTCAGTTTCTGGAGCCAGACCACCTGGGCTCAATTCTATTTCTCTATCTGCTGCCTATGTGGCTTTGAGGAGGATATTTGACCACTCTGTGCCTCAGTTTCCTCATCTCTAAAATGGAGGGAAAAGGGGTACCTGGGTGGTTCAATCAGTTGAGCATGTAACTCTTGGTTTCTGCTCAGGTCATGATCTTGAGGTCATGGGATCAAGCCTGCTTGATCCTGCTCCAAGCTCAGTGGGGAGTCTGCTTGAGATTCTCTCCCTCTGACTTCCAGCTCACATGTGCACTCGCTCTCTCTCTCTCTCTCTCTCTCTCTCAAATAAATAAATCTTTTTTAAAAAAATAAAATAACATAGCGGGGTAGGAAATGGGACTACTGTTGGAAGGGTTAAATAAGAGAACATATGGAAAGGGGTGAGATGTGGAAAGAGCCACTTTGCTAATGCAGGATTCCAGAACCACACTGACCACCCTCGCCAGCCGCCTGAGCTTTGCTCTTAGACCCCCATTTGCTCCCATTTAAAATCCAATAGCAACAACTAGACAGTTCCTGAAACAAAGGCGGGAGGTGATCATAAACTGTTTCTACAATTAAAAATAAGGCACCAACAAAACATGAATATATGCCCACCAGAAGTCATAGACTAGAAAGTTCTAGCAGCATGATTCATAATAGCCTCCAAGTTGGAAGCTATTCAAATACCCATCAACAGAATAATCAATAAATAACTGGCATAATCAGACAACGAATACCGTATGGCAACGAGCATACACAATCTACCTCCGCACACAGCGCTACGCATGAAAGAAGCCAGATGCAGGAGTATATGCTGTATGGTGCTATTTGTATTAAGGGCAAAAACAGACAAAATGAATCGACACCCTTAGATAAGAGGACAGGGATTTCCCTGGGGGGTGGGTAGTGACTGGAAGTGGGGGAGGTCTGGACGAAAGGGAGTTTCCTGGAGGGCTGCTAACATAGACTTTAATAATTTTGAAGAAAACATTCAATAAAGGACATAGTTGGAAAATGTACTCCTTGATACGCTCTAAAGTCCTCTTTCAAATTCAAGTTTCCTTATCGGGTTGGTGAAACAAATACATACATTCTGAAATGCAAAGCAACAACAGGCTTTTGCGTTGTTTCCACAAAGGCAACGACCCCAGACTCTATAAGAGGTGTTTAAGAGGCACCATTTCTCAGAGGGACTTAAGTTCTTTCATTTCCTCAGGACGTTCCAGTTGGGTAGCTTCAAAGGAAGCATCTCCCTGACTCAGCCTCAGGAGGGCCACTGGGTCCGGCCAGGCAGCCTCACCTGCGTGTTTGGACCAGCATCTAACTGTTGACCCTCTCTCTGGCACATGGTTTCCCAGAAAACTAGGAGTTTTGACTGACAGTCACTTCTCATCTGACATCGAAATCCCTGGAAGTTTCCAAGACAAAGCTGAGTTGCAGCCATAGTCCTACCTGACCTTCTCCGGCCTGGGTCTCTTATTTTTCTCTTCATTCAGAGCCTTTGCCTGGACTGCTGACAGAATGATTGGCGTGACCTCGCTCTGAAACTAATACCAAGACATTTACCAAATTTTCTCTGAAACTATACCTTCAGCTCCTTTCCACCATATTGGATTCCCTGTGATTTGAGAAAATAAGAACTGCACTGGATAAGTCACATGCTGCTTGAGACGACCTGAGTGGTGGCCTGCTCACCGGGCCTTGCTTCTGTCCCTACTTGTCCCTCATTTCTTGTTCTCTTCATATTTGGGCTCCTTCCCATTTTCTCAAGTGTGTTCCCTAATGTCCTGCTTGGGGCCAATTGTGATGCTACAGGGTTAAAATATTCCCCTTTCCTTTCCCCCACCTGCCTGCTCAATGCCACTTGGAATCAGAAATAAAACCATCCAAATTCAGCTAAGTTGTAGATATCAATCATCAAAAATGAAGCCTATAAATGGATTCCTTCCAGTTTTTGGTAATTTCCACCAGACACATAATTCTTCTTTC
The DNA here is from genome assembly GCF_018345385.1 of Vulpes lagopus. Lineage (NCBI taxonomy): Eukaryota > Metazoa > Chordata > Mammalia > Carnivora > Canidae > Vulpes > Vulpes lagopus. The sequence continues at coordinate 46,058,730 of NC_054842.1, read as the reverse complement.
TTTCTTTCATTCTTTTTTTTTTTTTTTTTTTTTTTTTTAAGAGAGAGTGAGACAGAGCATATGGGCAGGAGCAGAAGAAGATGGAGAGAGAGAAGAGCTCCACACAGGACTCAATCTCATGACCCTGAGATCATGACCTGAGCCAAAATCAAGAGTCAGATGCCTAACCAACTGAGCCACCCCGGTGTCCCAACATAATTATTTTCAAATTGATCTGCCTTTGTTTTCGACTTCATTCTATAAATTACTATATGGAAATTAAACTACCTCACTTAGTCGATGCCAAAGGGGAGGAAGCAACTAAATAAATCACATTCCGTTGTGTCCCAAAGAACAAAGTTCCATTAAAAGGTGAATAAACAGCCATAAAAATAACACACTGCACGTATCTTTGTGAGGTAAACAGTGAAATCTGCTTATCAGAGATGTTTCAAGTGAAGAAGTTTAAATGGCTTTGCAGATATTCTGTTGGAATTAGCCTGGAGAAAGAAACAGAGCATTAGGAAATCAAAAGTAAAGTGGTCATGCTCATTTGTGTTGAGGAGTTGATCTAGTCTAAACCGCAATAATCTCCCCAGTAATATAATGGTGAAGGATTCCAGAACTTCACGACTGAAATGTAGGGTTCAACTTTAGTATTATTGCTATACACACCCATCTTTGTCAATTCCTATAAAACCAATCCAAACATGACGGCACAGATAGGGTGCTCTCCAGGTTTGGTCCCCAGACCTGTAACATCAGCATTATCTGGCAAACTGTGTGAAATAAAAAATCCTCAGAACGATCTCAGACCCACAGAATCAAAAGCCTAGGGGGTGAGGCTCATCAATCTATATTTTGACAAACCTTCCAGGTAATTCTGATGCGTGCTTAAGTTTGACTAGAATTCATTTTCCCCTAGCACACAGAAGTACCAGATGCCCCTACTTTTTTGTGAAGTCATGAAGGTGTCTCTCCTCCTTGTCCCATTAGCCCACCTGGGTATGAGACTTCATTCTCTATGTCTCTTAATCAGGGCCACGAGAGAGACTGTTATCCTCAGGATCCATTTTTCCTTATTCCTCTTACTATTACAATCATCGCCCACCCCATTCCACCACAACTTTTAACAGATCATAGGGCTTTCTAGCAAGAAATTACATAACCAATCCTCTCTTACCTCTAGATAAGACTATGCAAATAATTAGTCTGGATCAAGAACCCATGAATGGAAGGGATGCACTCAACTTCCAGATTATATCTTTCGAAAAAAAATCCCAAACAACCTGGTTACCCTCCTCTTTGTCCCACCACCCCCACCCCCGCCCCAACTAACTGGAATACTAATATGGTTATTTGGTTCTAAGAATGAGGACAACCTTGCTCTGGTGGAGCAGCAAGACAGAGGACACCTGGGTCCTTGGATGCTCCTAGATCAGAGCTGCCTCAAGGACCTCAACTACAGTCTTCTGGAATGTTATGTGAGAGAGAAACACTGTGGTTTTATTTGAACTGCTATCTCTCTCTGTTACAACCTAGCCTGTACTTCTTTCATGGTCAAATCTTCCTTTCTAGAGTTTCAATCCTATTTCCTTTCCTAAGGCTGGGATTTCACACCTCATTCCCATAACCCACCTTTTACATATATTCCCATCCAAGATAGTTGCCACTTTACATAACGGATTTCTAGAAATAATGGGTTTGGTCATTTGGACCAATTTCCCCACTGAAGAACTCTACAAAAGCCAGACACCTTTACTTATTTTTTTTTAATCTACTGAAAGTCACTGAAGAGGTAACAAGGCAATTTAAATAGCTAAGCTAAGCTAATGGACAAGAGGGAAATCCAAAGTGGTACATGTGGGCTTGCTTTCTCCCTGGGCATTTGCCAATTCTAGAAGAGGTGTCTGAGAGGCCGAGCAAGACTTTTGATAGCCTTGAATTGGCTAAGGAAGTTTTTTAAAAAAGAGAATCAGAGCCCACCAACTATGGGAGAGGAGTGCTGGTAACCCCCACACTTGAGACCCCGACACTGAAGGCTGCGTGGAAGGATGAAGTGGAATAATCCTGGTAGGGATGTGATCTAGCTTTCAATCACTGTAAATCACCCGAAATTGGATTAAGGTAATCCTGGATTAAGAGCATTCCTAGGTTCCTTCTTAAAGCAAACGTAATTCCTCTCCAGAGAAAAATAATATTTTATAAACCTCAAATCACTACTACAGTTTTTTTCAAATAACAATGCCTGGCACAAAATAAAAAATCAATAAATACCCAGGTATCATGGCAACAGATGGGAGCTACACTTGTAGTGAGCACAGCATAATGTATAGTATATTGAATCACTATGTTGTACACCTGAAACTAATGTGACACGTGTGAACTGTATAAAACAAATTTTAAAAACCCAGGTATTTAAAGAGATAAGACTGCGTGCACAAAAACAGCAACAAAATCAGCAGGGAAAGAAACAACAGAAACAAATCTGGAGGCTTCCGAATACAGGCGCTTTGGGACACAGGCTTAAAAATAACTGTGCTCACAAGGTTAAAAGAGACCAAAGACCAAAGGTCAACAGGAGAGCTGAAAATATTAAAAGGGACAGAACAGAGTCTTTTTTTTTTTTCCTAGAATTTCCAAATAGAATTAGGCATTTTCTAGAATTAGGAAACTGCGGGCTGACTCCTGCTCATGGAGAGAGGTTTTTGAGATCATCCTCATCTAAATCCCATGAGAAGGGTTCTCCTCAAGAGAGTAGAGAGAAGGAATGCTGTGCCACCGAGAACAGTCACTGTCCACCAGAGGGCTTCATGACAGTGACAGTGGATGATGGCTAACACAACCAAACAGGGGACCTGTCAACTTTCAGCAAGTTTCCAAATTAAACGCATCCTTAGTAAAGAACTTTTGTGACCTACATTTTCCTCTATGCTTGGCCATGTTTTTTTCTTGCTCGGCCATGTTCCCACCCCCATCCGCCACCCCCACACATACCCCTGCACAGCCCCTGCTTCTCTGTGTTTTTGTCTCTGGAAATCCCAGACCCCATCTGCTCTTCATGGTTCTGCACTCAAAACCTAAGCTCCCACCACTTTCCCACTGAGTCATCCAGTGGAAGGAGCTTCTGAGTCAGCAGATGGGTTGATGGAACAAGCCCCTAGGCTACCCCCCAAACCCATCCAAAGACCAGAAGTTGCTTCCTCACCTCTGGAAATAACAGGACACATTTCTACTTCTTCCTCCCGCCTCCCCTTTCTCCCCCACCTTCCCTCTACTGCCTCACACCCACCAATGGACACAAGGCGTGAAAGGGACCAGAGAGCTTTGGGGGGGGGGGGGCTGTGAGCCTCTACCATTTAGGCTTATGGAGACAATCTCCTCCCATCTACCAAGGGAAGGAAAACCCACAGGGCTATGGTTGAGAAGAAAGGGGACTGGGTCCCCCAGGCCACAAGTTGGGGACATAAAGCTCCTTAGCATGATGTCGAAGGTTATTTACCCAGTGATTAGGTATGATCCACCAGGTAAAATCAGTTATTTGTGGAGTATCACGGTGAACCTACACACATTTTATTTTATTATTTATTTATTTTTAAAGATTTTATTTATTCATGAGAATACACAGAGAGGAGAGAGAGAGGGGTAGAGACACAGGCAGAAGGAGAAACAGGGTCCATGCAGGGAGCCCGATACGGGACTTCGATCCCGGGTCTCCAGGATCACGCCCTGGGCGGAAGGCGGCACTAAACCGCTGAGCCACCCGGGCTGCCCCCTACACACATTTTAAATGTAGTCAAATATTTTGCATTCAAATATTTTGCATTCTGGGGCACCTGGGGGGCTCAGTCGGTTATGCATCTGTCTCTTGATTTCGGCTCAGGTCACGATCTCAGGGTTGTGAGGTCAAGTTCCGTGTTGGGCTCCATGCTTGGCGTGGAACCTGCTTAACTCTCTCTCTCTCTCTCCCTCCCTCCCTCCCTCCTTCCACCCCTCCTCCTCTTCTCTCTCTCAAAAATAAAAAACCAACTCAGGTGGTGTTATAAATATATATTTATTGCAAAAACACCTATATAGAGGTGTATACAGAGCTAAAATTAAAGGGCCTCTTCACTCCCACTCATGACTCATTCCTAGTCCCCACAGGATTTGTTTCTAACAACAACAACAGCCTTCTCTTGTATGTACATATATACACGTGTATTTATCTCCATCTGTACCCAGGATGCTACTGTACCCGAGGCATATCACATGTGTGTTTACTCATTCCTTTAGAGAAGTTCCAGTTACTGCACTGTCTAGGCTACAACAGAAAAATCACTTTTAACTCTGTCATCTATTGCCATACAACAAACCACCTCAAAACTTAGTGACTTCAAAGACAAAAAACTCACCATTTAGTTCATGATTCTGTAGTTCAGCTGTGCAGTTCTGATCGGGGCCAGCTGGCTCATCCCTGTAGCCAGTTGGCGGGTGAGCTGGAGCTCTCATTCACATTTGGCAGGTTGGCAGCTGGTAGGCATAAGGGCCCTTGGCTGTACCAGCTTGTCCCAGCTCCACGTGGTCCAGAGCCTAGCCCAGCCTCGCCCACAGTGACCTCGGGGTTCCCAGCAGCAAAAGCTGCCAAGCTTCCCAACCAGTGCTCTGGTCTTTCACCCACATCACGTTTGCTGATGTCCCATTGGCCAAAACAAATCACATGACCAAGCCCAGATTCTGGAGTAGTCGAGAAATGGACTCACTTCTTGATGGGAAAGGATAATCGTATTGCAAAGGAGTGTATGGACTGGGTGGGTGGGAATTTGTAGGCTATTTAAGCCACGAGGCTCCTTGAGGGCATGTGCAGGGCCCTGGGAATTCCTAGGGTTGTCTCTCCTAGAATCTCTATCATTTGGTCAGAAGGGCAAGTAGCTCCAATGTCTAGAGGGAAAGCACACCCCTTTACAGGTCCTTTGTCCTCTGGATGTTTAAGGGAAAAGGTCTTCCCTCAAGAGCAAGACCTCAGGAGAGAAGGCCGACAGGAGTTCTGGGTCTGAGAGGTGGTGGATCCCGGGACCTGGTCTGAGGCAGCTAAGATGGGAACAGAAGGGGCCAAGAGTTGCATCTTTACGATCCTAAGAGACGGGCACTTAACAACTAGGGAGTGGATTATCCTTGCTCAGCTGCCTCTGCAGGTGAGCTAATTTAAGAGCTAACATGATTAAGTTGGACAAGAAAATGTGACTATTTTCACACCAAGTCTATGAAGTTTATACTAATTATACATATTTTAGTTGCTATCTAATCATCAAAACGTGTCCTAATGTGTTAACTCTGAGAAATTTGCCACACTGTACACTTAACAATCTGCACACTTTTCTATGTTGTCTATTTTAATTAAAAGTTTGTATTTTTAAGAACTGCCCCAGGTTGAATATAACAGCGTGAAGGACGCGTGGACTTTTTGTGGCGTTGTCAAGACAAGACCGACCTGGAGCCAGATGACTTGAGTTGCAGTCCTCATGCTGCCACTAACTAGTTCCGGCTTGAGATAAACCGCCGGGCTTCTCTGAGCCAGAGTTGTTCACCTGTGAAGTGAGGGATTATAAATTATAGCTAAAACCCATTTAATCTACTGTGATCCAACCTCCTTTTTTTTAAGTACCTACTAGGCCTGCAGGACATGTTGGAGGACAAGATAGATAGGTGTCCTGCCCTGGTGGGACTTACAAAACAGACACAAATAAACAAGCAGAAACTGCCCAGGATCTGTGCCATCCGCTGAGAGGAGCAGCAGAGGGGTGAAGGGGTGTTGGGGGAGCCTGGTGGAAATCATGACAGATGAGCGTTAGCCAGGTGAACACAGGGAAAGGCAGACGGGAGCAGGAGCAGCATGCTCCAAGTCCTCAGAGGAGAGATGGCACGGGGCATTCAAGGAGCACAAAGACCTTGGGTAGAACCTGAACACCGAAGTGGATAAAGGTCTCACAAGACACACCTGGAGAGGTAGGGGCCGTGGCTTACTAAATCAGCCTACGCCTGAAGCCCAGCTGACCCATCCACCTCCAGAAGTCCCTGACAGGACAGAGTCCCGCCATCCAGAGCCCTGAAACACGCCCTAAGGGCCTCTTCCCTACAAACAGGCCTTCCTCTCCTCATTAAGCTCACCCTGGGAAATGCAGCAAGACTTCGCACCCCATGGCCAGCCCCTCCTGCAAGTCCAAGGCCCGATGCATTGTCAACAGTCCCTTGTGGCGAAGGATGAAACACTGTAATCCAGAAAGCAAAGAGAGACCCTGGCTGTAGCTCGCCTGCTCACAGGTGCACCTCCACACTTCCCCTGCATAGATCATTCCTATAGGGTCAGCTGGCACTGATTCAGATGCTCATTTGCTAAAAGCCACTGAGATGATAGGGAGCTAACAAGTGGAAAGGGAGTCCCATCCAACAAGCAGTTTATTTATTTATTTATTTTTTATGATAGGCACACAGTGAGAGAGAGAGAGAGGCAGAGACACAGGCAGAGGGAGAAGCAGGCCCCATGCACCGGGAGCCCGACGTGGGATTCGATCCCGGGTCTCCAGGATCGCGCCCTGGGCCAAAGGCAGGCGCTAAACCGCTGCGCCACCCAGGGATCCCAACAAGCAGTTTACAATCAACCTCCCACTTCCTTCTCAGGCCACAAATACACTTGAGTATTTCTTATCTATACCTTTAAATCTTTTTCTGGGACGCCTGGGTGGCTCAGGGTCGAGTGTGTGCCTTCGGCTCAGGGTGTGATCCCGGGATCCAGGTTCGAATCCCATATCAGGCTCCTTGCGGGAGGCCTGCTTCTCCCTCTGCCTGTGTCTCTGCCTCTGTGTGTGTCATGAATAAATAAGAATCCCTTTTTTCTCAACCCCACTGATTTTTTGGATCACTGACAAGCTTTGAAATAGCATCCACATGGCCGTCCCCCATCCACAAACTGTTCCTGCAATTCCGACTAATTCCAAGACAGCGGACAGTCACAGATGTAAACAGATAATGCAGTCGGGACAATGTGCCAGGAGCTGGTCCAGGTTTTTACTATGTTGACTCATTGAACCCTCGTGACTGGCCTGTAAGATCGGTGGGGAGGATTCCAGCGCCCACCTCATGGGCATGTCAGGAGGATCCCATACTGCTCCCATTTTACAGATGGGGAGACTGAGGCACGGAGAAGCGGGGTGTCCCGGGTCAGGCGGCCGGTCAGGATCCAGGCCAGGATTTAAACCCAAGGAGCCCCGCTCCTTGAATCTGTGCCCTTACCTGTTTTACTAACGCCACCGGCCAAGCGCTCTGTAGAGCTCCAGAGAGTGAGGTGAGGAGGCCACGGCTCACTTCCGGGACAGGAGCTGGGGGCGTGAGGGGAAGAGCAGGTCATGGCAACATGGCAGCGCCCTGCTCGCCCCCTGCCACCAGGGCCAGGGCGGAGGGTGGGAGACGGAGGGCCCCGCTGCGGCCGGCGACTCCACTTGCACACCCACCCCTCAGTCTGCACCCCCCAGCCAAAGACCGTGCAACGGGGGTGCCAGGGCGGGCACGCTGGCTCGGGCACTCCTGGCGGCTCTGCCAGAGCTCCGGGGCCCCGACTGCTGGCTGACGCGCTCCCCCGAGCCTGCCGCCCTTCCTTCCCCCCTCCGGCTCCGGACGCAGGCCCGGGGGACGTCCAGCCTCCTGGGCTCCTCCTGGGCCTTTTCTTCTCAGGCGTTCCCCCACCTTGGCCTTTTCCTCTTGGAGGACCCAAAGGAACACAAAGCGCTTGAAGGATGAGCACACTTCCACCCTGTGCCTGTCCGACATGCGCAGTCCAGCCACCAAGATCCCCTAGTCTGTCCCCAGGCCTCGGCCACCCTGTGTGGCACAGTGGCGCGCCTGAAACCTTGGCGCCTTGGGTGTCTGCTTCAAGGCGCCTGCTGTGCCCTGAAGGTTTGTGCCCTCCCCGAATTCCGGAGGTTGACGTCCTAATCCTGGGGCTGGTTACAGTTGGAGGTGAGGCCTCTAGGGAAGCAAAGTTGAGTGAGGTAAGCGTGGGGCCTTGGTCCGATGGCATTAGTGTCCCTGCGAGAGGACAGGCCAGAGAGCCCACCCGCTCACTGTGCTCGCACGACTCCCGGGAAAGGCCAAGCAGCCGCCTGCAAGCCAGGACGAGGGCTCGGCCCAGAAACCAAATTCACTGGCTCCTCGGTCATGACTTCTGGCCTCTACAACTGTGAGAAGACGCATTTCTGTCGCCTCGGTCAGCCAGTCTGTGGTGTTGGGCGACGGCGGCCCCGGCCACCCATACAGGCGGTCGTCAGCCTTCCTTTGTCCCTTAGAGATTGAGAGGGGTGGAGGCAACAGGGCTGTACGGCCGGGCTTGAGCTCCAAACAACTAGTGAGAAGATGTGAAACCAGGGAGGAGAGAGCAGGGCGCTTTAGGGACTTGGGGGTCCCTAAAGCAAGTGTCGGCTGCAGCAGCTTTCCCAAGGCCGGCTCTGCCGCGTGCACAGCAACCAGGGACAGCCCTGGACGTAAAACATTAAAGGGAAAGATAAAGTGGATGTCGCTGCCAGTTAAGAGGCATTAGACATGCTCTCAGAAATCATCTTGCAAAAGGAGCTTGCAGGAAAGGAGGGGGACCTGGCATTTACGGAGATTGCCCCCATAGCTAATTGTCACGGTCTGAACGCTTGTGTGCCCCCTAAGGTCTTCTGGGGAAATGCTACATCAGGCCCAACACGGGGGGATCAGGAGGTCAGGGCTTTGGGAGGAGGTGCCTGGGCCCTGAGGGGAGGGTCCTTGTGAAGGGGATTCTTGTTCTTCTAAAAGACCCCACAGAGCCCTCTTCCCCTTCCACCCCCTGAAGAGAGAGCAGAAACAAAAACAAAACCCAGAGGTCTAGGAACCTGGAAGCAGGCCCTCACCAGACACCAAATCTGCCACCACTTGGACGGTGGACTTCCAAGTTTCTAGAACCGTGAGAGATAAAGGCCTGCTGTTTCTAAGCCACCCAGTGTGTGGTTATTTGGTTATCGCAGCCTGAATGGACTAAGGCCCTAACACAGCCAGGCTCATTCGTCGCCAGCCCTCCTCAAGGCTGTGTGGTTCTTTGTGCTCGTCCCTCCACCATGAATGAGAGCCACGCTTAGTAAAAAAAAAAAAAAAGCATTCTGAGGGGACCCCGATGCTTTCTTTCTGGACTGAGAGCTGTCTACCAAAATATTCTGCAGGTGAATGTTTGCACTGGGCAAAAAATCCTCTCTTGCCTCTCTCTGAGTGGATGCATTCATGTCAGTTTTTTCAGAGCGACAATGCTAAATAGAAAGAGGAACCATATCCCAGATGGTGACAATTACCTAGGACGCTACTGTTGATGGGGAAAAAAGCTAAGTGGACCTACCACTGGAAGCACATGAAAACATTTTACAGGTTATAAAGGTAACATTATTTTCTAAACGAAACTATGTGATTCTAGAAGTAAAGTACAAGGGGCACCTGGGTGGCTCAGTCGGTTAAGCGACCAACTCCTGATTTTGGCTCAGGTCGTGATCTCAGGGTCCTGGGATTGAGCCCCACATCCAGCTCCACGCTCAGCGGGGAGTCTGCTCCTCTCCCTGGCCCTCAGCTCCCCCCACCGCCCTCGCTCTCGTGTGCCCATGCTCTCTTTCAGGTAAATAAATGAGTCCTTTTTTAAAAATAAAATAAAATAAAAAACAAAAGGAGAGTAAAATATAAGATTAGTTCTCCATAAGAAAAGATGTTAATAACATACGTATAAAAATAATAATTCAGTTGCATCTCAAGATAGCCCCGTGAATTAGGCAGATCAGAACTCTCAGATCAAGGCGCCGAGGCTGAACAAGCTCAGAGTCCGTTAGTGAGGGGGGATGGTGTCTGGTTGTCCAAGCCCAGGCTCACGATTTCCGAGAGCACCTGGAGAGGGCGGGGGTGGGGGTACAATCATGGCCCAGTGCCGTCTTGTCTCTGATCTGCCCAAACAGAGAATGATGTTCCATTAAGGGGAAATCAACTTTTTTTTTTTGCAGTGTAAATGGACCCAAGGGAAGAGAGAGTCTTAAGACTTTCAAAAAGGCCTTCGCAAAGGCTCTAAATAGGGCTGACTTAAAAATGAATTCAGTAGGGGCACCTGGGTGGCTCAGTGGTTGAGCGTCTGCCTTTGGCTCTGGGCCTGATCCCAGGGATCGAGTCCCCCATCGGGCTCCCTGCAGGAAGCCTGCCTCTCCCTCTGCCTGAGTCTCTGCCTCTCTCCTTATCTCTCATGAATAAATAAATAAAATGTTTTTTTAAAATATATGAATTCACTACGCCACTGAGAAAACGCTGTGACCATGGGTGAACCGAGCTGAAGGCAGGCAACTCAGAAGAAGCACCAGCACTTTGACCCTTGCTCTCTCCTCCTCCCCCAGCTCCCCCACCCCCCACGTCCTCATTTCCATTCTGCTCTCTGAGGACCCTGGGAACAAACAAGCTTGCTCCCCTGGAACAAGTCACCTCCCCATGTACCCGTAGCTGGCGCATTTCATGACCTCTGAGGTCCCTTCCAGCATCAAAATGCTTTTATTGCCCAGAAAAGGGTTGGGCTTTTTTTTTTTTTAAATACCACTTACCCTATTTGTGCCTCGACCTCTCTTCCGCACTTCCCTGTGCCAGCCCTCTTTCCTGCCCTGAGCCTGCTGGCAGGCTTTCGCATGTTTTTGACCTCCTCTCCAAACACCCACATTTTACCCTTCCTTCCAGAACAGCTCAACTATCTTCTCTCATCTGTACCAACTGCTCTGCTAGCCTACGGGGTCCCTCCTTCTTCTCACAATTTTCTGTGGATTTTTTTTCTCTGATTCTCTGGAGTGCTTGGGCGGTTTTGGGCCTTCACCTGCCCCGGTCTGCCCCAGTGCCCCATAGCTGGCCAGACTCCTGCCCAAGGTGCAGGTGCTGTCCTGTCAACGCCATGGCCCAGCACCCAGCAGAGGGCTAGCTCATGGAGCTTGTTAAATGTTTGCCATATTGCGCAGTGATTCCAGATACCTAACTTCTCACTTCCTGCTCCCTGGAGAGCCCTGTGAGTACAAGTCTTCTGGGCTGGAAAGCTCATAAATGGAAGTCCCTGCAGCCAGGAACTGACCCAATATTCACAGCTAGGTCTCGTTATTACCACAAGCTGGTCTGACAGAGCCAGGCCGTTTTGTTTTTCCTGTTGGACAGAAACATTCTGGAAGAATAACAGCCTCAGACAAGATGCTGTAGACTGAGGGGCACCTGCGGGGCTCGGTCGGTTAAGCGTCTTCCTTTGGCTCGGGCCCTGACCCCAGGGTCCTCGGATGGAGCCCAGCATCAATCCTGGGATCCTCGCACTGAGCTCCGCGCTCAACAGGGAGTCTGCTTCTCCCTCTCCCTCTCCCCCTCTCCCCTGTTCACACACTCTCTCAAGTTAATAAATACAATCTTCCAAAAAAAAAAAAAAAAAGCCATGGACTGAATCTGTCCTCTTAAAATACTTATGCTGAAACCTAATTTCCATTGTGATGGTATTTGGTGGTGAGGCCTTTGGGAGGTGATTAGGTCACAAGGGGAGAGTCCTCATGAATAGGATTAGGGCTCTTCTAAAAGAGGCCCCAAGGGGTTCCCGTGTTCCTTCTGCCGCCTGAGGACAGAGCCAAAAGTCGGAGGCGCAGGGGCTGGGACGTGTGGGAACCAGGAAGCAGCTTCTCACTAGATCCACATCAAGCCAGCCTGATCTTGTTCTTCCCAGCCTCTAGCACTGTGAGAATAAATTTCCGTTGCTTCTAAACCCTCCTGTTTATGGTATTTTGATACAGCAGCCCAAACCAAGTAAAACACAAGGCTACTCTGACACCAGGATAAAATTGCAATAAAACAAAGCCACTTGGTAATTTTGTCTAATCACAAAAATAAGGTCACCGAGCCCCACTGTCTGACAGTGTCCGATTCAGAGCAAAACCTGGCTTGCTTAGACCTTCTCCCAAATCATCTAACCGAGTCTAACCATCCTCACCCTATAGGTTCTTTCCACCATGCTCTTCCTAAGACACCAGGCTGTAATTGGTGACAACCTATTTAACTCTGGGTGTGTTCCCAGGGTGGTCTTTGGCCGAATGCACAGATGGTGGTAGGCTCCCATTTCGCATTCACTGATATCCACAAGCATTTTAGGGGTAAAGTAGTATTATTCCCACCAATTTACCCCCAGAGAAACTGACCATGAACGTGGTCAACTGATTTAACAGAGATCACATCCGGAGACTTCTAGGCCTAACCCTGCTCACTTAATGCAGGGGTCAGGCCCCACCCTTGGAACAACACCGAATGGCCTCCGCCACAGGGAATCTCGGTTTGCGCTCCCCTGTTCCCCTGCCTTACAAGTGAAGTCAAACAGCAAAAGCCCAATTCATCCCACCAGGAACATTTCTCAGACTTGAGAGGCCTTTAAGAGGAAGCTGAGGGACGCCTGGGTGGCTCAGCGGTTGAGCGTCTGCCTTTGGCTCAGGGCATGATCCGGGGGTCCAGGGATCAAGTCCCACATCAGGTTTCCTGCATGGAGCCTGCTTCTGCCTCTTTCTCTCCTCTCTCTCTCTCTCTCTGTCTGTCTCTCATGAATAAATAAATAAAATCATTAAAAAAAAAAAAAAAGGAAGCTGAACTCTGCAGTGAAGATGTGTGTCCCAATCTGGGTGGTGAGTGGACGTCCCTTACATATTATTCTGTATACAAATGTTTTGTGTGTGTACACATATTTTACAAAAGTGCAATGAACTGAAAGCAAAGCCCCCAGGAAGACACAGGTGGTACCAGGCCTCGCAACTAGAGCGAAGCACCCATCTCAGGCACAAAACTGGAAGGGTACAAAAATCTCATTAATTGGAAAAAAAATCTCATTAATTGGGGCACCAGGATGGCTCAGAGGTTGAGCATCTGCCTTCAGCTCAGGCCGTGACCCCGGGGTCCTGGGATCGAGTCCTGCGTGGGGCTCCCTGCATGGAGCCTGCTTCTCCCTCTGCCTATGTCTCTGCCTCTCTCTCTCTGTGTGACTATCATAAATAAATAAATTAATTAAAAAAAATTTTTTTTAAATGCAATTAAAAAATCAAATGCAATTTAAAAAAAAACTACGAGGCCGGGACCTGTTTTTGTAATAAAGTTTGATTGTGAGTTCCCAGCAGCAGGTGCCTACTCAAAACCCAAAATAGCAGGTGGCCTGGGGGGGGGGGGGAAATCCCCAGGAGCCCCCGCCTGGACACCCACCTGCTGGGAGGCGCTGTGAGGACCCGGAGCCCAGGAGAGAAGGGGAGAGAAGGCGGGGGGCCGGCGGCGAGGGGGTCCTGCCCCTTTAAATCCAGGGGTTCGCGGCGCGGGCACGTTGCCCAGGGAGACGGATGCACCGGGCCTGCGTGCTCTGGCCCGCCCCGGTCGGGAGGCCGCGCTGGCCACTGCGCTAGCGGCAGCCCTGCTCCCCGCAGCCATGGCCAACTTGTACTCGAGTCCTGGCTTCAGAAAGCCGGAGGAGGAGGGCCGGGAGGAGGAAGAGGAGGAGGAGGAGGACTTGGAGGAGGGGGAGGAGGAGGAGGACGTGGAGGTGGTGGAGGATGTGGAGGAGGAGGAGGAGGAGAAGGAGGTGGAGGTGGAGGACGTGGAGGAGGAGGTGGAGGTGGTGGAGGATGTAGAGGTGGAGGAGGAGGAGGTGGAGGAGGTGGAGGAGGAGGAGGTGGAGGAGGAGGAGGAGGAGGAGGAGGACGTGGAGGAGGTGGAGACGCAGCAGAAGGTGGAGTTGGTGGAGGCGGCCGAGAGGGCGCTGGAGGCGCACCGGGCGTTCAGCGATGCGTACCTGTGGGAGGCCGCGGCCTTCGGGCACAGCAGCTGCGAGGGCTCCGAGCCCCTCCTGCCCCGCCTGGCCAGCGTCGCCAGCCCCAGCCTGAGCCCGACGCCGCCGCTCAGCGCATCGCCCAGCGGGTCCTGGAGCGAGACGCCGAGCAGCAGCGCGGGGTCCAGCACCTCGTCCCAGAGAAGTAGGGGCCCCGCGCCCCCCGCGCCCCCGCGCCCCCCGCATCCCCCGCGCCCCCCGTCCCGCCCGCTCCCGAGTTAGGGCGTCGGGGAAGCGCCTGGTGCACCTGCAGGCCTGGTGCCCGCCCGGGTCGGGAGGCCGTGTTGGACACTGCGCTAGCGCAGTTGTTTGGAGGATTCTCCACCTCCCAGGACTGACATTGCTGTCGGGGCCGAGGTTGGGAGATGGCCTGCCTCTGGCCCCGAGCCCCCACTGCCCCCCCAAATCCGCTTTGAAATAATCAAAAATGTCCTCAGATGTTGCCAGAGGTCTCCTGGGGCCCGAGGCCTAGGGAGGGGGGCACAACTTGGCCTTTTGTGAACCGCTGATTCCGAAGCAGGGGCTACATCTTTTGATGTCTCCTTCAACAGATTTTCCTAAAATATTTCAGACATTTCGGAAAGACCTGCCTGGAATGAATTTAGATCGGTAAGAAAATGTTTTGTTTTCTTATTATTTTTTTTTGAAGCTGGTGTTGGTTACCTCTTGGATGAACACGTCTGGAAGTAGAGTCCAATGATCCAATGATCTGGGGCGCTTATAACGAATTTATTTATCCACAAAGGTTTTTTGGAAAAACCATGCTGTTAGACACTTTGGAGATTGAGACGAGGTCCCTTGTCCATCTACCTGCGGAGGTGGCCCGTCCACTTAATATAACATGAAATGATAACACTGTGCCAGGGCTACATGAACGAGGGCTGTGAACATTCGAGGAGGAGGGCTCTGCTGGCTGAGACAATGATCACAGACGCCTTCCCTGAAGGACACTGGAAATTAGGGTCTTCCCCCTCCCTTTTTATTAACTATTGTTATTGCTGTTAGCCCTCAGGCACAGGAAGACACCAGAGAAATACTTTTTGGAACATCTTTATGAATCTTCCCTGAAATCTCACAGCAAACCTGAGTCCACAATCTTGAACGACCATTCACCTAAGCTGTGCTTTCACAAGCAACTTTTAAATTCTTAAGCATGAGGAGGGCTGTTCTGTCCCGCTGTTATGTTTTCATTTATCCTTTTAATTCAACTTCTTAAGAAAAAAGTAACATGCACATGGTTAAATATGAAAGGATACAAAGGCATAAAATAAAAAATCTCCATGCCCTTCTTCATCACCACACCCCCAATCCCCAGTTAACATATTGCTGACAGTTTGTTTCTATTATAATTTTATTTTTAAGTAATCTCTTCCCCCAAGTGGCTCAAACTCACACCTCCGAGGTCAAGGGTGGCATGCCCTACTGATTTTGGCAAGTCAGCCACCCCTCCAATATTATTCTAAACAGCATATTTTCTTTCCCTGATTTATCAATTTTTGCCATAATTATGGGCTTCCTACCCATGAAAGATGAGAAATATAACTCATTTCCCCCCTCTTCATTTTTGGTATTTGTTATTTTTTAGGTTTTCTAGCCTTTAGGACTTTATTTAAACCTCTACTATCTGATTTCTCAACTTTAGCAACTATCTACTAACTCATTATGAAGTTAACACACTAATGCACTTCTACTTTCTTCTATCCTCTCACCCCTTTCTCCCCCAATTAACAACAAATCATACACATTTTATAACAAACTATATTAATGTGTAATATATATTCACACAAAGTCATTATTTTGCCAAGTTTTATTATGTTCATATTATGTTTTTACATAGTTAACTCAGTACAGGTTGATTCTAAAAACTGAAAATCGATCAACAATATGATTTGATGCTGAGAACCCAACAATGTGATTGGATTCGTGCACACTCAAAAAAATAAAAATAGAAAATAGAAAATAAAACACCCCAAATCCTATGTCAGTAAAACTTGGCTCCTAAAAGGGAACTTGTCAACTCTCAGTTGTTAAGTGTCTTCAGCTTTCCTGAGCGGGGTTCAGTGGCCACCGTTCCTTGATTCCCATAGTGCTTGCTTGCTTCGATTCCTTCTCTGTTTGCTGGAGAAACTCCTCAGGTAATTATCTCATGCAGATCTCGTGGGTAGTCAGATTTCTGAGTTCTTGCCTGTCTGGAGGTTTCTTCACTTTACCCTCATCCTTAATTAACAACATCACAACCTGGCATAAAAGAATGCATTTAAAGCCCTTTTCCTCGGCGCTCAGAGGGCATTGGTTCTTTGACTTCTAGTACTCAGTACTGCTGATCATTCTGAGTCCCAGACACCAGCGATATGGGATTACTTCCTTCCCTTCATTTGTCTCTGTTCTTCCCTTCAGAACCCCTCCTGGATAGCCGTGGCCCCTCTTGGACGGCTTCAAGCTGTTGGGTGTTTATATGAAAATATACAGCCCTTGAACAAGAAATCTTCTCTTGGTATTCCTATTTGTCATTTCCCAGAAGCCAGGTCTTGTTCTCTGTTTCTGTTCAAATCACTGTTGCTCTTAAATCTCTTTTTAGAGTGCTCAAATAAAAATCAAGTTCTTTTTTGTTCTTTGAAGTTGTTTTTTGTTTTTTGTTGTTGTTGTTGTTGTTGTTGTTTTTCAGGATTAGTCCTGTTTATCCAGTAGGTAGCCGGGATGGAGTCATTTCTGCAGCTGAGTAGCTCCTCCCAGGGCTGGCCTGGCAGGTTGGGAGCCCTACGTGAGTGGATGGGGGACGTCAGAGCCAGCCTCTGGTGGAGTGTCGGCAGGAAGCAGGCAGGTAGATACCGACTATAACTGGGGTTGGGATGAGGACATGTCGTTGTGTGGTTGGAGTTCTCCATGAATTTTATTTCTAGGTGGCATGTGCCTTCCTCCTTTCTCATCCAAGCCTATTAGGCAGGTCCTGTGTAACCTCATGCTGTGCTCTGCTTCTCTTTCCGACCTTAAAACTCCCCAGAGACGCTGCCCACTCTGTAGAAAGCAGTTCTTTGGGCTTCATCTGTAAATAAAAACAACTGCCCCTGTATGAGGGGAGAAGAAGGGGTTTGCCTGCCTGGCCCACTGCTTTGAATTAACTTCTCGAACTCCTCCGATAGCAGTCCCAGGTCCCTCCTCTCTGCATTTGGTTGAGCCTGAGCTAGGAACATCCCAGAAGAACTTTATTTACCTCTCTTGTCTTGAGCTGTAGTGGTCTGCACTCTGGTTTTCCATCAAACTAAAGCCATTTCTTTTTGTTCCTTAAGGACTTCGGTATTATTTGTCTATGGATGACACCTTTCTTATTTTCCAGGGTTATCTTTTTCATTATTTTGTTTGTCTGTGTTATTTCAGGAAGACCTTGGAAAGGAAGGGGAGGAGAGTTGGGTGCTCCACTGACATCTTGACCCGAACTTCTTATTGTAGGGGAACATCTCTTTACATGATCAAATTCTTAATTTCTCCTCGTAAATCTTCTTAAGAAGATGCTTCTTTTATATTTCAAAGCATTCTCTGGTGAATTTGGTAAGATGGTGTTTTTTGTTTTTTTGTTTTGTTTTTTGTTTTTGTTTGTTTGTTTGTTTGTTTTGGTAAGATGGTGTTTTTAAGGAAATGTGCCCTTAAGAAGCCATAAAAATGCAATCGATACTGGCTCACCTAGTTTTTTTCCTGTAAAAATTTTGAAAGGTTTATTTTTTTATTGAAGTTCGATTTGCCAGCATACAGTATAACTCCCAATGCTCATCTGGTCAAGTGCCCCCCTCAGTGCCCGTCACCCAGTCACCCCAACCTGTGCCCACCTCCCCTTCCCAACCCTTTGTTTGTTTCCCAGAGTTAGGAGCCTTTCATGGTTTGTCTCCCTCTCTAATTTTTCCCACTCCTTTCCTTTATAATCCCTTTCACTATTTATTATATCCCCCATATGAGTGAGACCATTTGATGATTGTCCTTCTCCTATTGACTTACTTCACTCAGCATAATACCCTCCAGTTCATCCACATCAAAGCAAATGGCGGGTATTCATCCTTTCTGATGGCTGAGTGATATTCCACTGTATACAGAGACCACATCTTCTTTATCCAGTCATCTGTCAAAGGACACCGAGGCTCCTTCCACAGTTTGGCTACCATGGACATTGCTGCTGTGAACATCGGGGGGCAGGTGTCCCATTGTTTCACTACATCTTTATCTTTGGGGTAAATACCCAGTAGTGCAATTGCTGGGTCGTAGGGCAGTTCTGTTTTTAACTCTTTGAGGAACCTCCACACTATATTCCAGAGTGGCTGCACCAGTTTGCATTCAGTGCAACAGTGCAAGAGGGTTTCACCTTCTGTTTTTTAATTCTTTAATTACTATTGTTTATTACCTTTCTGGTTGAAAATGGGATCAACTGTAGGTGGTGAGATGAATGCGGAGAAACACAGGTTTTGAAGCCGAATAGGTCCAGGCCTCATCTGTATCTGCCACATGCAATTTTTCAGAAGTTCCCTAGAGCCTCAGTTTCCTTGCTGGTAGAAAGGGAATATTAATAGATGCCTTGATTAATTTTTGTGAATATGAATGAAATAATGCGAGTAAAGCAACTACTATGAAGGTACTACTGCATAGTAAGTTCTCAGTGTCAGTTCTGTTACCCTCAGTCACCTGCCAACTTTACACAGAATTTCAGAAACAAGCTTTGGTGTTGGTTTGAGGAAGGCAAAAAGACCTTGATGAATAATGTATCGATGTTGTTAACCATTGAATTGGGAAAAAAGCCAAACGTTAAACATTGTCTAGGGATTGCTCTACACCTTAACGCTTGGTCCCTGTAACTTGTCTCTCTGGGAGCTTAGATAAATAGGAATCCCCCAGAGACTTGCACAGGTGGCTTCAGCAGAGCTATTCTTCACTTATTACAAGACACAGTCATCTCAGAATTAAAACAACCCACTGCTGCAAGATGCCAAGGAACCAAGCATCAAAAAAAGGAAGGTGGAGACTTAAGAAAACTAAAAATGGTAAAAAACAAAAAATAAAAATAAAAAATAAAAAAACGGGGTGGACACAGCCCTAAGTCTGACTCATCCATTTGAAAAAGATTTGATAATTTTATAAGATCCAGCAAATTATTTAAAAACCTGAAATTCAAAGAGGCAAAGGAACTTGAAGCAATAATTATTTACTTGTTACCAATTAACAGTCATTTTAACTAGTGAAAGTCCATGTCTGCCTTCCTGTCATGTCAGTGATAATGCAAGTGACTGAACTACTTGTAGAAAGAATACAAATTGTTTGGTTACAATGCATTTAACTTCAACCCTTTAAAAAAAAAAAAAAAGGTTGTATTATTTTTTAAACTATTTAATTGAGGCACCTGGCTGGCTTAGTCAGAGGAGCATACGGCTCTTGATCTCAGGGTTGTGCATTCGAGCCCCACACTGGGTATAGAGATTACTTAAATAAAATGAGCAAAATGTCTCATTGAAATTCAAGTAAATGTTTAAACACACGCACCGTCACTGCCACCACCAAAACACATGCACAGAGAAAGTTGTAGTAATTTATTCCCTAGAGGGAAAAATATGGTACTGGGAGCCTCTGGAGCTTAGGAAGGAGTACTTTCCCTATGATGCAAACACACTGTGCCTGACTTTACTGAGAGATAAGAATGGAAGAAAACATTTCAAAGAAAATAGAAACCACGATCTTCTCATGTAGGTGCGTTGACCGTTAAAATGTACTATATTTGGAAGAACTGCTAACAACTACATAGGTATACTCAAAACTAACACTTTGTCTAAACTTCAGGACTATGTATCACACTTTGTATCCAGGAATTCCAACATCAGTGCAAACAGAAGAAAGCTGGCTTCAAGAACTTTCTGGCAGAAGGCAGAGGAGTGAGTAGTTTGATTTCTTAGCTTTAACTGGGAGACAGGCTTGCACATTGGAATGAGCATGGTGGTGAGAGGTGGTGGGAGAGCCGGATTTGAATCCCAGCCCAACGCAAACTGACATGGAGATGCCAGGGCATGAAATCTTAGCTCCAAGGAGTCTCAGAATCTTCATGTGTCGGTAATAAGAATAATACCTCAGTCACAGAATTGTTATGAAGATCAAAATGAGATTAAATATTTAAACTCTTTGGCCCCTAGTCTGTAATAAATGCCAACATTTATGTTCTCCATTATATCTTGATACATAGCTTCATTTTTTATTAAGAAGTGATATGCACTTCTGTTTCTAAACATCAACCATTAGGAAATAAATAATACAAAAATTAAAATTGTAATTTATCCCAGGGTAAGTAATTATGAATAGCCTTTCCTTTTACCTTTTCTGTTTGTTTTATATTATGTCGCTTATTCATCAGATGCTTGTTGAGCACCTTAGCACATGCCAAGCGCCTGTCATTGTCCAAACCGTGTTCTAGGAAAATGGCAATGGAGAAAAACAAAACCCCTGTCTTAGTGATCTGGTATTAAAGTGTGGAAGGTAGAGGTGATGGTGAGATAGATAATACAAAAAATAAGCAAATATGTAGTACATTAAGCGATAGAAGTGCTAAGAAGAAAAAGCAGAGGAAAGGGACAAGATTTGTTGGGTGTCAAGGTTACACAGGGTGCTCAGGGAAATCTTCACTGAGAAACTAAAATATTTGAGCAAAGGCTTCAAGGAGGTGGGTGAGCAAGCCAGGATGATCTCCGGGGGCAGGCATTGGGACTAGCAAGCATCTCCTCCTAGAACCAGGGGACAGTGGGTGTGGCTGCAGCAACGTAAGTAGGAGGAGAATCTGAGGAGAGAGAGAGAGCCAAAGGATCAACTGAGAACCAAAGGTTATTCAATGGGAACAAAGTGAAAAGATGCTAGAGGGTTTGCCCAGAAGACTGACAAAATCTAACCTAAAAAATGAACCAAATATTAAAAAGTTAATAATCCCCAGATGAACCCACACAGTCAATGTAAATCTGATGGGATTTTTCAATGGCCTCTGACGAGTTGTTTTGTGGCCCTGGCCTAGCAGTGTTAAAAGACAAACTGAGGCATTTTCAGATTTCTAAGTTTGAGCAAATGTGGATTGAAACAGAGCAGTGCCAGACAGGAGATAGAAGCACTCCCCAGACAGGAGTGAGGCCAGAGCTTTTGACAGAGAAGACACCAGAGCAAAACAAGGAAATTTTTTGATTGGCTATAGTATAGTCTAAAGAGTTGAGTTATTTGGGAAAGCCTGGTTGGCTGTTTTCAGGTTGGCTATTCTTAACTTTGAGGCATTTACAGGAATTGACTACGGCAGATTTCGGTTTGTTTACCGAGGCAACCAAGGAAGGTGTTTGGGCCACCTCGTCTCATGGCCATTGGTCTGCACCAAGCAGGAACCTCTCCATTTCTTCCAGATCTCCTCTCATAGTTTTTCTTTTTCCCATAGAGGACTCACGCAGCTCTTACTAGTTTATTCCTAGCAGTTGTAGTTGTACTGATGTAACAATTGGACACTTTTTTCCCAGTTTTATTTTTTTAATTATTGTCAATGCGAAGGAAAATTATTGATTTCTATATATTAAGCTTGTATCTGCCCCCCCCCTTGCAAAAATGTCTTATTAATTCTAATAGTTTGTAAGGTGAAAGTCTATGAAACAACATTTCCTGTGAGCAATAGGCAACTTTGTCTCTAATTTTTCTTTTTACTTAGCAGTGTATCATGGGCATCTTTCCATGCCATGAAAGGTCCACCTAATTCACTGGAACGACTGCACAGCATTCCCTTATACACAGTTATTGTGGCTTATACCTAATAAAACTGATTGCTAGACATTTCAGAGTCGGTTTGGTTTGATGTTTTGAGCTCTCCCCATTAACAGAGAATGCCTTAATAAAAATCTTTGTGCATTCATTTTTTTTATATCTGTGCTGGTATTTCTGTTGGACAAGATGCCTAAAACATATTTAAAATGTTTTCAGATACTCCACATAGGAAGTGCATCGTTTTCTGAAGTCCACTTATTTCTCCACCCGCAGTCCTTGCTGGCACTGGCTCCGCAAACAACTAGGCCAGCTCCCTTCCTCTACCTCTGTCCTGTTGTAGGTGGATCTGATTGGTTTTCCTATTCCAATTCTATCAGTCTAAATCTTCTAGATGTTTATTCAGAGTTGCCAATGGGTACCTTCCCCATTTCCATCACTGCCTGGAATCTGCAGAGGGAATAATCCTCATAGTTGAGTTCAGTGTCTTAAACTAGAACCTTCAGCACCCCACCCCCTGAAAAATCTCCTACACAGTAACAGACATAAGGTAGACAAAGCGGTACTTCAGAAAAGCAGAAAACAAGAGTTGGCAACACAACGTTTATAATCAAGCAAGATGTGCATCTCTGCAGTAGTCTAGGACCAGAAAGAAACAAGGAAACACTCTTAAATGTGCTCACCAAGGGTGACTTTCCTCTGGTCCTCATTGTTGATAAAAAGGTTATTTGGAAAAGGCAAAAAAAAAAAAAAGTATAAGGTAAAGCAAACACAAATAGGGTATTTAGTTTTCCAAGAGGCATATCTTGTTTTACATTACGTCGCTTTCCTTCTTTGTCAGAACTGATGACAAACGTGCACTCATTTTACAGGGAAGAAAACCTCCTCTGTATCTAAGGATACTGAACATGAAAATCTGGCTTCTAAGTTAAGAGGTAAGTGGATGTTTGGAGTTCCCTCCCTTTGCGGGCAAAGGCCAACTGGCCCTGGGGAACCAGCCTGAACTGGACAGCGCCCGCCTCCTCTAGAAAAGCCCTCCCCTGAGAACATACTCGAGGACGGGGTGAAAAGGTTTCAGGGCATTTAAACTGTGTGTGTGTGTGTGTGTGTGTGTGTGTGTGTGTGTGTGTCTGTGTGAGTGTGTGATGGGGTGGTGGGGGTAGTGGGTGACGAGAAAGTGGAGCACATGGTTATAAAAGTGTTAAACTTTCCTTCCAAATTGATGCTTTTCAGAAAAATGGGTAATTAATCCCAAAGAGCGAAAACTGAGTATTTTATGTGAGCTGGAGGTAAGAAATGTTTATCAGTCCAACAGTACTCAGTTTTCATGGTAAATGTCACTTACTCAAACATCAGTTCTCTCTTTTTAAAAACGTAGTTTAAAGAAGACTTCATAACCCTGTTCGAGCCTTCCCTGAGGACCTTGCCGAGCATCGGGCCACCGTCCATTCTGCAATTCAAAGGAGAGAGCTCCAATTTAGGCATTAACTTCAAGGTGATTTTTAAATTCATGCTATTTTGAAGTTTTAAAATTTTTGCCTATTAATAAATGATGTAATAAGCCACAGGATGATTTGCCTGGAAGACAGCGAATCTACTTTAAAAAACAAAAGCGGGCAAAGAGCTCTTTTACCTGGAATAGCACTTAGGGCGGCTGTGTTCCTTTGCTAGGATTGCTGGAACCATCTACTGCCAACGAGGTGGTTAAAACCACAGCAACTTACTGTCTCGCAGTTCCAAAGTCTAAGAGTTCAAAACCCAGGTATCAGCCAGCCCGGCCTCTAGGGGAGCATCCTTCCTTGCCTCCTCCCCTGGCCCCAGTGTGGCCATCCAACCTTGGCCTTCCTCCAGCCCCGTGTTGGCTGTCCCAGCATTCTCTGCGAGCCTGTGTCCCAATGTCCCTCTTCTCCAAGGACACAAGTCTTCTTGGATTATGACCTAATGATCTCTCCTCTGCACTTGGTTCCATCTGCAAAGACCCATAGCTAAACAAAGCCCCATTCACAGGTACCAGAGATTAGGACTTCAAAATATCTTTTCAGGGGACACGATGCAACCCGTCACAGTGGCCACCAAGCCTGGAAACAAAGATGAACATCTGCCATACTTAGTCATCTCAAGTGACCCATTAGTGCCTCTGTCTGGTGGGCGAGGGAAAGGCCATTGTAATAACTCTCACGGGGTGGCACACCGCCCCGCTGCCCTGGAGCAGTGAGGGACTGATTGCTGGTAGGATTATTTCCAAACCCGGATGGTCTGGCCGTGTGGAGAGAGCTGCACCCCTCCCAGATCAGGGCCCCCTGAATTACTTCCTTTGGGGTATGCTAAAGGTGCAGGCTCCCTCACTGGAAATAAGAGCCGGCCATGGTGTGAGGCAGCAGGCCGCAGACGTGTGTGCAGGGTCAATGGGAGTGCTGTGTGGACCCACCGACGTGCGGCGCATTGCCGCCTTGGGGTGCATTCCACTCTGCAAGTCTAATGAAGGGGTGACACAGTCAATACGTCATGTAATAGCAGTCAGTATCTTCCTGTTTATAGTGGTCCAGGTTTCTAAACTCTGGACTCTTCAGGCTGAAATTCTTTTTTTTTTTTTTTTTTTTTTAAGATTTTATTTATTTATTCATGAGAGACACACACAGAGAGAGGGGGGTGGAGCAGAGACACAGGCAGAGGGAGAAGCAGGCTCCATGCAGGGAGCCCGACATGGGACTCGATCCCGGGTCTCCAGGATCAGGCCCTGGGCTGAAGGTGGTGCTAAACCGCTGAGCCACCTGGGCTGCCCTGGAATTCTTTATTCAAACCTAGCTCCTTTCTCTTCCTGAACCATTAAAGCTTGTACCCCAGGAAGTTGCTGGAGTTTTCTTCAGCTGACACCCGGAGACGGTCCTGAACATGAGGAAAGCCCAGTTGCCTTTCTTCCAGGGTGTTTTCCCGCGCTGGCATCCAGATCTTGGGCAGATGTTTGAGGTCTGGTAGATGGGGCTCTGACGGGTGGCAGCCCCGCCCTATTCGTGGTCTTTGGAAGCACCTCCACCTTGCTACCCCGTGGGGGAAGGGACTGTGGGCTGAGAAGCTAATCACTATGGAAATGGCCTGGCATTAGCACCCTCTCTTTCTGCCTGCTAGGTCACTTGGGAGCCAAACTAGATGTGTCACCACCATCTCTCCCTGACAGGGCTTTACCCTCCCCCCCAAGGGTTCTGCTCTCACCCATGGGCAGTACTTATCTTTGGGTAGTGTCAGTAGCCTCAAGATACGGGCCATCACTCCAGAGTGGTGAGTGCCTGGCTGCGCTGGCCACCTCAGCCACCCTTTGGCCCCACGGTGGCCATTTTGCCGGGCCCAGAGACTGGCGAACACAGCTGGCCTGGTGGTGTTCATGACCTGCAAGTGCGTGATGAGGGGTTGCCCTGGAGGCCTGTGCTGAGGCTTGGCTGCTTGCCTGCCCAGGAGCCCCTATAGTCACAGCCGTGACCTCAGATCACCCACATGACCATAGAGAGAGCCTCAAGCCGTGAGCCCCCAACTCCAAGTCTCCCATTGCTTCCCCTGGTCTCCCCCACACTCCTGAATTACCCTTGCAGCACAGACAGGAGAACTCAGACCCCAGCTGGGGCTCAGGTGTGTTATCCTTCAGCGCCTGCATCTGGTGACACACTGTAACCCCCTCCCCCACAAGGGACTCTGATGTCAACAATAAAGTCACGCGTGCAATTTTCTTCTTGCACTCAGGAGGCGTCCTAGGGACCCACAAGCTCCTGTTGGGCTCAGCTGTGCTCCGACGAACGGCGCCAGACAGAGGCCCTCAAAGTACTGCCTCAGCCTCCTCAGGCCTCACCAACCCTTGAACAGAAATAATGTCTCATTACTGGAATATGTGGCTCTTCCTGGCTTGGTGCCTTCTGATATAGGATCTCAGCCTCCTGAAAGTTCCCCTGCCAGCTGTTTCTGGGAGCCGCCAGGGATTCTGACAGTTTGGCACATCCCCAAGCACCCCTGCTCCCCTACTGGACTTTTGCTGGCCCTGCCCTGAGCCCTGACCCCTACTTCTCCCAGAGCCTCTGTATGGGCACTAATTCATTTTTATTTTCCCCTCTCTGAAGGAAGAAGAGGAGGAAATGTCACTGCAGTGTGAATTTTGTGGGGGCGATCTAAGAACATTTCTTTCCAACATGGATGTTTTCTCTGATGATGATAGCTCGGAACCCGCAGGTGTAAGTTCTAAAGCAGGTTTACAGAGGAAATTATGTTATTTTTAAACAAAGGAAGTATTTCCTCCAGCACCTTTCCCTGCACTGCAATTCTTAAAAGAGTTACATGTTAGCTGTTGGGGAAATGCAAATCATAACCACAATGGGTTACCGTTTCGTACCCACAATGATGGCCATAATCCAAAAGATGGATAATAACAAGTGCTGGCGAGAATGTAGAGAAACTGGCACTCTCCTATACTTCGAAGGGGGAAGATAATATGGCATAGGCCCTTTGACAAACCGTCTGGCAATTTCCTGAAAAGTTAAATACATAGTTACATATAGCCCAACAATGACAATTCTAGGTATATGCCCAAGAGGATCGACAACATATATCTACACAAAAACACGTACACAAATGTTTAAAAGTTGGCTGCGGTGATGGTTTCGCACATGTCTGTGAATTCACTAAAACCCAGTGACTTGTACCCTTGGAATGGATGAACTGTAGGGTCTGCGAGCTCCATCTCAAGAACACTGTTACCAGAAAAAAGTCACGACAGATGGGTATCCAAATTTCCTTGGCCATTTTTGTTTTTTTCCCCCTCTAGCTATCTTCATCCAGGACTGGTGAGATGAAAATGACGTCTTTGTTTTCCAGGCCTGCTGTTGCAGTTATTTTCAAAATCTGATTGACTACATCTATGAGGAAAAAAAAAAAACCCAAAGCCCTAAAGCTGAACTAATCTGTATTGACCCTCATGCAGCCCATGGCAGTGAAGCTGATAGACTCAAAGCAAAGGAAAAAGCCCTGCGGAGGTAGCCTTTGATACTGAGATGCAGGCCCACTTGAGAGCTTGGGGGGTGGGGGGGAAATTAGAGAGATTCTGAAGCTCCCAGAAAGTCTGTGAACTCACCAATTTAAAGTAGAAATCTACCAACTGGCAAACTCTTGGGGCAATTGAGAATTCCCATGTTGGAGAAATTTGTTGACTAAAGAGAGTAGAGACCCATATGTACTGATTACTACATTAACTGCCTGATAGAAAAGAATAAAAAATAAATTTAAAAAAATGGATGGCATTTAGACAGTTAAATTTTGTACTAAAATTCTGTTTTAAGCTTCAAATACCTTTCAGATTTTTTTACCATATTTTTGAATTTCGTAGAAAACAGGAGCGACAAATTGCCAGACAATTTGCAATAATACCAAATGGACCAGTTAATTTTTCTGAAGAAGGTGAGTCCCTCAACGCTGATGTTCTAGATCAGTTGTACCTCAGAAACCTCAGATGTTTGACCAAGACCAAGACAAAATATATATATATATACATATATATATAAAATATTTAAATATTTAAAATGTTTATTCCAGTCAATGCCTCAGTAAAATGGTTCAGAAAATCTGGTGTTTCAGGGACATCTGGGTAGCTCAGTGGTTGAGCATCTGCCTTTGGCCCAGGGTGTGATCCTGGGATCAAGTCCCACATCGGGCTCCCAGCAGGGAGCCTGCTTCTCACTCTGCCTATGTCTCTGCCTCTCTCTGTGTGTCTCTCATGAATAAATAAATAAAATCTTAAAAAAAAAAAAAAAAAGAAAATCCAGCATTTCAGTCATGTGCCTTTTGAAGTTTTTAGTGTTCAGTTTACTGTGTTATTGATCAAAATAAATTAGCAACATCTGTAGAGCACCTTGCAGAAAGCTGCAAAGAGCTGACGAGTTGCTATAGCATGGGTATATTGGAGGAGCACTGACTTTTAGAATCAGAAGTTTGTATCCTTGCTTTTCTCCCTATAGGCTCCCTATAGTTTGGGGTACATTAGTTAATCTTTCTGAGGCTGCTCCTCAACCACTGAGAGACATGGAAAAAATACTTAGAAAACATACATGTTTGTTTTGGTTTAAACTAAATCCCTAGTATAAAGTTGCTTGATATTCAACTATTTCCTACTAAATATAAGGCCACAGCATTCCACATAATGAAAATCACCTTTCTTCTTTTAACAAAAGAACATTTTCATTCTCTTAACAAAAGAAGGCACTCACTTTAATGAAGAACCTCATTTTTCTTCCATTAAAAAAAAAGTGAGGATGGGGATCCCTGGGTGGCTCAGCGGTTTGGCGCCTGCCTTTGGCCCAGGGCACGGTCCTGGAGTCCCGGGATCGAGTCCCGCGTCGGGCTCCCTGCATGGAGCCTGCTTCTCCCTCTGCCTGTGTCTCTGCCTCTCTTTCGCTCTCTATGTCTATCATGAATAAATAAATAAAATCTTTAAAAAAATAAAAAAATAAAAGTGATGAATCAATGCATTTGTAATAGGGTTTGAAATTTCATTTCAGAAGACAGGTTTTGGAACATCTTAAACAAATATGTACTTTCATGTGATTCTTTTCCCATTAGATTCAAAGCACTTAAAAACAATTTCTTATCAACTTTCCGTGGATATCCCAGAAAAAGAGCTAACTGCTGACAGTCTACTTGATTTCCAAGTAAAAGATAGAAACATTTCCATTGATTGCTGTGATGCTAGAATAGCATGTGGAAAGGTAATTCTCTTGTAATTTTTTGTGACTCTTTAAAGTCAGTTTTACCTAAAATTGTAAAAGCTGTCATAATGAATATAACAGGCTGCCTACATAACACATTTAACTCTTTGTCAGGAAGAAATGGTACAGACTTGGCTTTTTAACTTCTACTAGACTTTATAACAATGCTTTTACATCCATTTTCTAATAGGGGGTTATTCTGGTTAAAGCCTTTTTATTTTAAAATGTGATCATTATACATTAAGGAACATTTGGAACCCTTAAAACACTAGAAAGAGGGGGGAGAAAAATCACCAAAAGCCTCAAGCACTTCCCAAAAGTCATTGTTAATATGTCAATATTTTCTAGATCCACACCACCCAATAAGGTAGCAACTACTACATATGGCTATCTAAATTTAAAATGACTACAATTAAATACAATTTAAAATGTAATTCTTGGGACACCTGGGTGGCTCAGTGATTGAGCATATGTCTTTGGCTCAGAGTGTGATCCCCAGATCCTGGATGGAGTCCTGCATCGGATTCCATATGGGGAGCCTGCTTCTCCCTCTACCTGTGTCTCTGCCTCTCTCTCTCTCTCTGTGTGTGTCTCTCATGAATAAATAAATCTTTAAAAAAATAAAATGTAATTCTTCAGTCACACTAGTTACACATTTCGAGTGCTAAGTAGCTATGTGTGATGAATGGCTACCATGTTGTGGTGCAGACACAGAACATTTTCACGGTCACCAAAAGTTCTATCAGACGGCACTGTTCCAGACTTTTCACACGTTGGTTTTGGTTAACATACTTGTAATTATATTACATATGTAATTTTTATCTTTTTTAAAATTTATTATAAAAATATCTCTAATATACATGTTACATTGACAGCATTTTAATCCTATGTGCTTTTTTATGTAGTTTATCTAACCATTCCCCTGTTATTGGACATATAGGTTAGCAGGTTTTTTGTTATGCTAAATAACATTGCTTTGAACATCTTTATGTATAAATGTATTTTTATATATTTCTTCAGGATAGATTTCTAGAAATTAAATTATGGAGACCAGATTTATTTCTCTTGGGTGATATAGAATTTAAGGGGTGGCAGTGAACTGAGGTACCCCACAGAATCAAATCCAAATCATATCTGAAGGAAAGTTATCTGTCCGGCCCTCAATTTTCTCCTACAGATTACCCCTCAGGTTCAGTTACTAGCACACAGTGAAAACTAATTAAGAACACAAGGAAGCGTGACACCACAATTCAAACCCCAGAGGAGTAATATCTCATTTTAAAAAGACCTGCAAAGACTTTGGAAATTGACTTTTCATGCTTATGAAAATAAAATATCATCCTGAAGACATATAGAAGGAACAGAAAACTATAGTGTCATAATCAGTTTGAAAAGAAAAAATGGAACTTATAGAAATGAAAAATATAACAGTTGAAGTTAAAAACTTAAAAGAGGACAGTTAGACACAGGTTAGGCCCAACTAAAGAGAGAACTAATGACATGGAAAAAAAAGGTAAAAAAAAATTATAAAATTCTCCATGGGAACAAGAATAAGAATATAGAATATGATATGAAAATGATGTGTTTGAAACATATTTATTCAAAATACCAAAAGGAGAGGAGAAAGATAATGAGGCAAAGGCAGTATTTGAAGAGGTAATGGATAATTTTATAGAACTGATAAATGTCAATAGCCCACAGATTTAAGAAGCCCAATGAATCCCAATCAAGATGAAATAAAGAAAAAAGAATCTTAGATTTGTCAGAGCAAAACTTTAGGACACAAAGGGAAAACAAAAATCTTAAAAGCAGCAGAGAACAAAAAGTTCTGTTTGTATTTAAAGAAGAGTTACAGGGACACCCGGGTGACTCAGTGGTTGAGCAGCTCCCTTCCTCCCAGGGCATGATCATGGAGTCCTGGGATCAAGACCCACATCAGGCTCCCTGCATGGAGCCTGCTTCTCTGCCTGTGTCTCTGCCTCTCTCTCTCTTTCTCTCTCTCTCTCTCTCTCTCATGAATAAATAAATAAAACCTTTTAAAAAAATAAAATAAAGAAGAGTTATGTCAGATGACCTCCCAACAGCAACAATGGAAGCCAGAAGACAGTGGAATGTCTTTAGTGGGCTTAAAGAAAATAGTGGTCACTCAAGAAGTCTATAACCAGTTAAAATATTTTTTTCAAGAAAATGTGCCCAAAAAGGACATTGTCTAGTAGTATCAAAGATAACTTGTCACTAGTAGCCCTTCACTAAAGGAAATTCTAAAGAATACTTTGTGTAATTGGATGGTCTGAGATTCAAGAAAGATGAAGAGAAAAAGTGGTACATTAGACTTTCTTTTTTCACATTGATTTAGAAAAATTCTTTAAACATTTAGGATATAAGCCCTTTGTATGCCATATTGCCACAAATGCTTCTCCCTTCTTGGCTTGTCTTTCACAATTTTAATTGTGATTTATCAAATCCTTCATGGGTACTGCTTTTTTTCATTGGTTGGGAAATCCTTCCCTGACCTGAGGTAATAAAGCTATTATCCTATGTTAAAGAAATCTCTGTAGTTCTGCATTTCACATTTGAGTCCTTAATCCACTTGGAATTGATTTTTACATTTAATGTGAGATAGTGGTT
Organism: Vulpes lagopus; assembly: GCF_018345385.1. Taxonomy (NCBI): domain Eukaryota; kingdom Metazoa; phylum Chordata; class Mammalia; order Carnivora; family Canidae; genus Vulpes; species Vulpes lagopus. The sequence goes on along the minus strand of NC_054842.1, from coordinate 46,027,767 downwards.
CTAATTTCATTTAAAAATATGGAGGGCACCTGGCTGGCTCAGGTGGTTAAAGGTCTGCCTTCAGCTCAGGTCATGATCCCAGGGTCCTGGGATTGAGCCCTGCCTTGGGCTCCCTGCTCAGTGGGGAGCCTCTTCTCCCTCTCTCCCTCCCCCCCATTCATGCTTGCTCTATCTCAAATAAATAAAATCTGAATATATATATATATAGCATTGTGTATTGCATCATGTATTGAAAAGATTTTCCTTCCTCCATTACCATGCAATGGCACTGCTGTCCTACATCAGATGTTTATGACTGCATGAGTCTAATTCTGGTCTCTTTATTCTGTATCATGGAATTCTTTATCCTACCCCAACACTACATTGTCTTAATAATACATTTGGTAATAGATCTTAATATCTGGTAGAGCATATTCCTCTCTCTCAGCCTTCTTTAAGAATGTCTTGCCTTTCCTAAGTTTTTGATATTTCCTGTAAATTTTAGAGTCAACTTGTCGGGACCTCCCTTACTTCAACACACATAAATAATACAATCTTGTTAATATTTGAATTGCAGTTGCATTGGATCTACAAATCAATTTGGGAAGAATGTCATTTTTAAAATACTTAATCTTCCAAACCATGAAGATTAGGTTGAATTTATTAAATGGGTTGTTCAAATATTCTATTATTACTTTTTCTGGCCTAATAATCCTTGTAATTTTTGAGAGAGGTAGACTAAAATATCCCATTATGATTATGGAATTTTAAATTTTCCCTTTCAGGGACGCCTAAGTGGCTCAGTGGATGAGCATCTGCCTTTGGCTCAGGGTGTGATCCTGGAGTCCTGGGATCGAGTCCCACATCGGGCTCCCTGCATGGAGTCTGCTTCTCCCTCTGTCCATGCCCCTGCCTCTCTCTCTGTGTCTCTCACGAATAAATAAATTCTTTTAAAAACAAATAAATAAAATAAAATTTTCCCTTTCATTTTGTGAAATTTTTCTTTATATATATTGAACCTATCTTAATATGGGAAGAATATTTTATAATGTTATATCTTCCTGGGAGATTAAAACTTTTATCATTATGAAGTAATCTTTATCTCTAGTAATACTCTTTGGTATTTTCTTAGATCATTTTTATTTATAATCTTTTTGTCTTTATATTTTAGATGTGTCTCTTGTAAACAATATATGGTTGATGGGGGGGAGCAGCTGAGTGGCTTAGTCGGTTAATCGGTTAATCATCTGTCTTCAGCTCAAGTCATGATCCCAGGATCCTGGGATCAAGCCCTGCATTGGTTTCCTTGCTCAGCAGGGAGCCTGCTTCTCCCTCTCCTGCTCCTCCTGCTTGTGCACTCTTGCTCTGTCAAATAAATAAATAAAATCATATATATATATATAGTTGGAATTTTTCCTTTAAAAAAAGAGCTAATCTGACATTCTTTGTCTATTAACTGGAGTACTTAGTCTATTTATATATAATTACTGACATGCCTTGATATTTTCTATTTGTTCTCTGTTATGCATTTTTCTTTTCCTTTATCCTTTCTTGTCTTCTGGGGGAGTGGGATACTTAAAATATATCATTCTATTTTTTGTACTACCTCTACAAGTTTGGAAGTTATACTCTGCTTCTGTTATTTTTCTGCTTACTCTAGAAATTTCAGCAAGTAATCTTAATTTATCCGAGTCTGAAGTTAAGCTATAATATTTGCCCTTCTCTCAGATATTATACCCAGAGGTGGAATTGCTGAATTCTAAGATATGCTTGTCTTTCACATTACTAGACAAAACCAAAATGATTTCCAAATTGTTGGACTAAATTGCATAGATCCACTAGAGGCAAACAATAGTGACTGTTGCTTTGGATCCTTTCCAATAGTCAGTACTATCAGACTTTACATTTTCTTTGCCAGTATGATAGGTGTGTACCATTCTCTAGTTGTGGTTTTAATTCTCCTTTCCCAGGTTACTAATGATGTTGAGCACCTTTTCATGTTTATTGACCATTTGAGATTTCTCCTTTGAGAAGCATTCATGGGCTTTTTTGGCCCGTTTTTCTCAAATGGTCATAATATCCAAGAGGAACTGGGTATCAGCATACATGCATAAGAATGTTCACAGTTATCACTATTTACAATAGTCTAAAACTGGGAATGACCCAAATCTCCATTAAATAAGTAGTGATAAATTCATACTATAAAGTACTATACACAAATGAAAGTCAGAGGACCACAGCTACACACTGGAACATGCATGAAACTACAAAGTTGACAGAAAGAAACAAAATATTAAAAATATATGATGCATGTTTACTTATGTAAAATTCAAAAGGAGAAAAATTAAAGGTATATTCAGAAATTATAAAAGTGCAAAGAAATTACTATGAAATCACACTAGTGGTTGTGTCTAAGAAAGAAAGGTATCAACTTTGAGATAGACACACAGAGGGTCTCCTAGAGTATCGGCATTGTTCTAGTTTTTGACCTGGATGGCTATACCAATGGGTATTCACTTTATAATTGCTCATTAACAAAATAGTATGTTTTAGCACTTTTCTGAGTATATTTCATATTTCACAATTTTTTAAATAAAAAAAATGTGTTATCTTAAAAATAAATGGCAACATTTACATGACTATTCAGGTGATTCCATTGTTTAACCCTAGAAACTTTTTTTTTTCTTTAAGATTTTATTTATTTATTCATGAGAGACACAGAGAGGGAGGCAGAGACACAGGCAGGGGGAGAAGCAGGCTCCATGCAGGAAGCCTGATGTGGGACTCGATCCCAGGACCCTGGGATCACGACCTGAGCCAAAGGCAGACACTCAACCACTGAACCACTCAGGTGTCCCTGCCCTAGAAATTCTTGAATCTATCTTACTATAATTCAAGATTAGGAATATATAGAATCTTTAGTTCATTAGAAAATATTATTTGGCACAAATTCATTTCCCTATTGAGTATTACATATAAAATAGTTAAACTTGGAGACATAAAAAGGATTAGCTCCCTGTAGATCTTTCTTCATCTTCTCATATGCCTGTAGTGTTTTGCTCAAATAACTTTAAGAACAACCTCGAAGAGACCCAGATGCTACAACTTATATTTGAGTTTAAAGTCAGTCTATTGAACTATAATTTATATACGGTAGAATTCACCTTTTTTAGATGTATAGCTCTATGAAATTCGGCAGTTATGTAACCACTACTATCATCAGCATATAGAATATTTCCATTGTGCTAGGGCCGCTATTTAGTCTTCCATTTTGTTTCTATAGTAATATGTGACTAAGGTAAAAAAATTTTAAATCCCTTTCAAACAGAAACATAATGTTAGATTCCTGCCTGAAATTTTTATCAAGTAATCTGCAGGGTTAGGAACAATCTTTAGTGATTCCTAAGAATTGTTCCCTGTCACTGTTGCAGGGACAAAAATTTAAATTAATAAATGGTTTATATCACTGTTAGCAAGCAAAGATTTACTGTTATTATCAAAATGCATTGTATCTGGAACAATTAATGGTTAAGTGTCCTTTCCTTTTTCTGTGGTGTCTATATAGATGATGAAGAATGAGCTCTTAGAGAAGCACTACAAACATGGGAGCAAGTTTCTGACTTCATTTCCGGATGGAACAACGCAAATATTGTATCCTTTCAACAAGTTTTCATTAGCTTTATTTCTTCAGAACAGATGAAGAAAAAATATATGGAAAACTATAAAAGGAAAAATAGATGATACCCCAAATCCTACCACCCAGAGAAAATCTGTTAACCTCTTTTTTATAGATTTTTTCTTACTTTTTTCTATAAGCATATATATATGATTCTTTATTTTTTCATTATTTTTAATAAACATTCTTGTTTAATTATTTTTTATTTTTAAAGATTTTATTTATTTACTCATGAGAGACACAGAGAGAAGGGGTGGGGGGCACAGACACAGGCAGAGTGAGAGGCAAGCTCCATGCAGGGAGCCTGACGTGGGACTCAATCCTGGGTCTCCAGGATCACACCCTGGGCTGAAGGCGGCGTTAAACCGCTGAGCCACCCGGGCTGCCCATATATATGATTCTTTAAAAGTCAATTTTTCAACTCGTTATTGCCCTCTTTGTATAATATTATATAATAATGTTATGATGTATATGTAATAATATATGCATATTATATATGCAACAAAGAAATACACCAACATTGGAGCATCTGGGTGGCTCAGCTGGTTAAGCCTCTGCATTCAGCTCAGGTCATGATCTCAGGGTCCTGTAATCAAGCCCCAGCATCTGGCTCCCTGCTCAGCAGGGAGTCTGCTTCTCCCTCTTCTGCTGCTGCTTCCTCTGCTTGTGGTGCTAGCTCTCTCTTTCTCTCTCTCTCTCTCTCAAATAAATAAATAAAATCTTCAAAAGAAGGATAGGATAGGATAGGAAAGGAAAGGAAAAAGAAGGAAGGAAGGAAGAAAAACCATTTTTATAACCATATGTACTATATTATAATTTGCATACTATATAATTCATTTGACCTATCCACAAAGGTGGTTTCACAACGTTTTGCTATTATGTACCACAGCTAAATGAACAGCTTTGAGCAGATTTCATTGCATACTTAGTTCCTTGAATGTATGGAACATGCATGTCACAGGGTAGAAACTGTGGGTAAGAAATTACAGACATTTTAAACTTTTGATGAATTTTATCCCCCTGAAAATGTGTACCAATTTACACATCCACGAGCAGCACATTATTTTTTAATACAAAAATCCGATACCCACTTTATGGAACACTAAGTTATTCATCACTTGAACTTCCGCCTGATGGCCAGGCCATTTGCTATTTTGACATAAAGGACATTTACTACCTCAAGGAAAGTAAAAAACAAACAGAACTATGAAAGGAGGAGAGCTTTTTGGTGAATGAAGGCCTCACGTTTATAGGAGAAAGTCATGTTTAGTTACAGTTTCCTAAAAGTTTAGTCAAACCAATAATCAGCCAGGAAAATGACTTTCATGGCCTAGGAAGTATAATGAAGATTTCATTCCCTAGGCCCTGTGAGAAAAAATGTAGGTTTTGTTTTAATTATATCAATAAATTTTATATAACTCCTCCCATTTTTTTATTACTAGTTATCATTTATGCCCTGGCTTTAATTCTTAATTCTCTTGAAGGCCATGGCTGCTTTTCAAAATGATTCAGTCAGTCTTGGTTTACTTCACCTCTAGGCTTCCAATCAGCTTAGACAGGACTGCAGTAAATTATCCTCAGTAGACTTTATTCTTTTGGATGCTATTGTAAATGGAATTATTTTCTTAACTACATTTTCAGAATGTTCACTGCCAGTATACAGAAATATAATTTATTTTTATATATTGGTCTTTTTAATATATTTACATATATGTTTATATATATTTTCTATATTTCTTATATATTTTTAAAGATTTTTATATATTGGTAGCCTACATCCCTCCTGAACTTGTTAGTTCTAATATGTTGTTTTGTGGATTCCTTAGGATTTTCTTTATATAAGAGCATGTCATCTGCAAATAGAGATAGTTTCACATCTTTCCTTTCCAATCTGAATGCTTTTCATTTCTTTTTGTTTCAGAAAATTTCCCTGGTTAGATCCTTAAATGCAATGAATAGAAGCGGGGAGAGTGGACATTTTTGTTTGGTTCTTGATCTTAGAGGGAAATCACTCAGTCTTTCACCAATAAATATGATGTCAGCTGTGGGGTTTTGTTAGATACTATCAGGTTGAAGAGTTTCCCTTTTATTCCTAGTTCATTGAGTTATCATGAAAAGGTACTGGATTTTGCCAAATGCTTTTTCTGTGTATATTGAGATGATCTTTTCTCTCTCTCTCTCTCTCTTTATTCTATCAGTGTAATATGCTTCACTGATTGATTTTTAGGGGTTAAGCCAACCCTGCATTCCTAGGGTAAACTCCACTTTGGGTCATAGTATATAATCCTTTTAAATGTTGCTAGATTCCATTTGCTAGTATTTTGTTGAGGATTTTTGTGTCTTATAACCATATTTTGATCCCATGAAAAGCATGAAATCCTTTTTGTAATAATAGTAGCTCCCATACCTGAATGGTTTCATAGGCTCTCTCATAAGCTGAATTTATTCCCAGCCTAGTCAAGGACCATTAGAACAGCTCAAATGACCTTATCTGATCTCAGCTACCCATCTGGAAACCTAGCCATCATCCGAGTGCCCAACAAAATCAGTGGTTTCACTTGTATAGTCCAAGAAGACATGCCCACTGACCCTGCAATCTTGGCATTGCTAGATTCTTCTGGCAGAAGTTCCTGCTATCATCCCAATGGAAATGTCTGGTAGGTTTCTAAGTTTCTTTTACTGCCATTTGGGATAGGAGTGGTGGTGGTGGTGGTGGTGGTGGTGTATGTGTGTGTGTGTGTGTGTGAAATTTTATTTTTCTTTTGTTTTTTTCCAACTTTATTGAGACATAATTGACATATATCATTGTGCAAGTTAAAGGCATAAAATGTATTGATTTGATACACTTGCATATTGTAAAATGATTATCACATTGCATTAGCTAACACCTCCCCACCATGTCACATAATTACCACTTCTTTTTTGTGTTGAGAACACTTAAGATATACTCTCAGCAACTTTCAAATATATATATATATAGTATTAGCAAGAATCTTTATGTATCACATTAAATCCCTAGAATTTATTCATCTTATAACTGCAAGTGTTCTTCTTCCTTTCAAATGATCAAATGGCTTTAAGAATTATTTAAGTTGGGCAGCCCGGGTGCCTCAGCAGTTCAGCGCTGCCTTCAGCCCAGGGCCTAATCCTGGAGACCCAGGATCTAGTCCCACGTTAGGCTCCCTGCATGGAACCTGCTTCTCCCTCTGCCTGTGCCTCTGCCTTTCTCTCTCAGTCTCTCATGAATAAATAAACAAAATCTTTAAAAAAAAAAAAAAGAATTATTTAAGTTAGTGCTCTTTAGATAGTAATATTCAACTCAGTGAAAGTTTTTATTTATGTCACTCCATACCTTCTCCATGGAAAAATCTCAGGCAACTATGTAAAACAAAGCTCATCATATTCTTCCCATAAATAATAAGAAAATATGAACATATAATTTCAATATTAGAAAAAAGAGGCTTTAAATAAATTACATGGTCACCCCAGGGCTTTGGGATAGAAACCCAAATGATCTCTCTAGAGCCTGCCTGATAATGTTATACTGCCTCAGCTATGGAAATAATCTATAATGGATAGCTGCTACACCGTGCTGTTATAGTTGTGTGTGTGTTATTATCATTTGAGCTATATCCGTAACTACTCCTCTATTCCTATAGCCATAACCAACAATAACATACAAACAGAATCTCTAGAGATCCTGATCTCATTTTGATCTGTGAACTTATCTACTCTGACTTCATATTATTTGATTTAACCTGAGAAAGTGAAATTTGGGCTCTAACTTCAAATGCAGTTCCAACTTCTCAAGCTCTTCAGAAAGAGATACTCTCCCTTTAAATTCTTTACAGGAATAACAATCTCATCTTGAGAAACTCTGTCCATGATTGACAAAGTCTGGACATTCTGCCCATACTTGAGAGAGTTAGGACGTTTGTGTTTTTTTGGTCTAAAGCAGTAGTAGTCAGTCCGTTACCCCTATGTGAACCGGAGAATTTCAACTTATCCTCCAGAATTCAATAGCAGTTCTGTATCACATTCGTTGGAGCAGTGTATTAATTGTCCCCAGATATTCATTGGTTTCTAGGACTTCACCCTTGTCTGGGAAGTCCTCTGCCCCACTAGCTGAATTCCTGGCCCTCTGATGTGACTTCTGCATACTCTTATTGCCCTTTCTAGCTGCCTCTTGGGTAGCAAGCCCATCTCCCCTGCTGGACCAACGTTCTTTGCAGGCACTCTCCGAATCTTTGCCACTACAAGCATGTATAGACTCAAAGTGCATGGTATAGACTCAAAGATTATGCTTATTAAATAAGGAGTGACCTAGATCATTTTAGCCAGGTATTATTTTCATCCACATTTCAAGATGAAAGAAACCCTCCTCCTCTCACGTATGACAAAATAATCACCTAAATCTCCCATTTGTACTTTTGTTATTAGATCGCTGCCAGTAATCAACGGTGGGGAAATAAGATATTAGTTCTCTCACTCTGGGGCACCTCGTGGCCAATTCATCTAGTTTTAAAAAAATAATAATTTGTTATCAAATGCAGTCAACTTTCTAAATACCCACAATTGTACCTCTTCCCACTCCTCAAGAAAGGGAGGGCAATCCAAGTTGGAAGAAGGTGAGAGAGCACAAGGAGGAGATAACTAGAATGGTCATCACTTGTGCCACTGAAGCTCAGATTGTGCTGGGCTTCGTATGTATGTGATGTAGTAAAATGTGGCATCAGCTAAGCGAAGAGACAGGGGAGGCCCAATTTGTCTAAGCTCCACCTTGCCCTCCGTCACAAGGCACTGAGCCATTTCAGAGATGTTCCCTGAGCCTCTCTTGCCCATACCCCACCCTGACTAGAGCCCTTCTAGGACTCCTGGCTCCCAGTTGTGCTGGGTGCTGTTGGAACATGGTTGTCCTGTACTGTGGCTGATCAGAGCTTCTCCAGGACTTACACCCACTGGTCTTCATTTCGTCCTGGGGAAAAATCTAAGCACTGGTCCCCCCTCTTTGGGCACAGTCTGCTCTCCTCTCCTGCTCTCCAAAAACTTCCCTGCTCCGCCTTCATTCTTCCCAGCACAGTTTTCCAGGCTCCTTTACCATCCTGGGTTCCGTCTTTTGGACCCAGTTTGGTTCACCGGTGGGTCTTGAGTTGGATCCACTACGTTAAACTAGTATAAAATTCAGTCACAGTATTGCCACTCCCAAAGTCACCTGTGGTTTTGCGCTATTCGTACGCAACTGGCTACCATGTACCGTTGCTTCCCTTGGCTAGCAAGTGACAGGGCTAATTTCAAGGTTGAATTATAATGTTACTATAATGATGGTAATTTTTAATTTCCTTTCTGCCCAGGGTATACATCAATATCTTGGGAGGTCAGTATTCAGATCAAGCTGGCAACAGATTAAGGGCTTGGAATTGGTCCAGTTCTGTTGCTTCCTCACCCTTTGTTTCATTTAAACCTGTCTTTCTGGCCTTGAACCATTACATTGGAGTTCGCATCTTAGAACAAGACAAGATTTCAGTCACTTTTCTAGCAATGGGCCAACAGGCAAGAATCAGTGTTGGGACCAAAGTGAAGGTAGGTGCATTTTTGAAAATAGTTAAAGTCATTTAGAATAATAAGAGTAAATGACTCTGGTCAGTGTTGTTACTGACAGATTAGCCTTGTGTGTAATGTACCGTCCACGAAAAGTTTCAGAATTCAATGAAAAAAAACACACAGTGAAGATGTCATGTGGAATTGGGGCAAACTTTGTTGTTGTTTATTCTTCAGAAATTCCTTTTAGTTCAGATTTGGATCCAACTAAAATGTACTATTTACTTGGTGACCAAGTAGGCTACTTTGGGGGTTTGGTTTTAGGATTTTGTATTGTGTTTTTCCTCTGCCCTATAGCAGAAAGGCCTGGACTGAGTCAGGAGACCGGGGTTCTAACTATGTTCAAGACCAAGCATAAGTCCCACCTCCTCACAGATGCTTCCCAGACCTCCTAGCCCTTTGCCCAATCAGGGTCCATCATGGTCTTCCCTGGGGTGTCCATGAACTCACCTCTGTCCCCACGCCTGCTGCTGGACCATGCTGCCCTACTTGCCTTTATGCCTGCCTTTCCTCCCGGATGGTGAGCTCCAGAAGGACAAAATCTCTGTCTTTCTGATTCCTCTGTCCCACCCAGGGTATGGCCTAGAGTACACTCTCAGTGACTGGCAATGGTTAAGAACATGGCCTTCAGGTTACAGGGACGTAGTTTCTTTGCCACTTAGCTAAGTGGGTGAACTTGAACTTCAGTTCCCTCATCTCTAAGATGGGGATAATGATTCCTAGCAAACAGGTTGTTGTGAAGATTCACTGAGAATGCAAAGTTCTTAGCATGGTGCTTGCTACTAAGTACTCAGTAAATGATAGCTCCATATACAGTTTGCCAGTTACATCTCAACAATGTTGAAATATATATATTGATATAGAAATAGACATAAATAGAGGCTCATGTAGCATATCTAGTGTGTGGCTCCAAACAAGTCCCTTAAACACTGAGGCCAATTGTTTTCATCAATCATTGAAGGAAGGGATTGCTCCAGATTTCAAAGGTGTTGTCAATCTCAAAAAACTCTACACTTTTAAGGCCATTGGAAATATGACCTCAATATTTAGCAGAAGCAGGAATAATATCTCATAAAGACCAAATAAGGGACACCTGGGTGGCTCAGCAATTTGGCGCCTGCCTTGGGCCCAGGGCATGGTCCTAGAGTCCCAGAATCGAGTCCTGCATCAGGCTCCCTGCAGGGAGCCTGCTTCTCTCTCTGCCTCTCTCTCTCTGTGTCTCTCATGAATAAATAAATAAAATCTTAAAAAAAAAAAAAAAAAAAACAAATAAAAGGGACACTTCAGAGTCAGCCAACAGAGAGTGAGGGTCTGCAATGTGCTCAGTGCTATTCCCAGCCAATCCCATTCTCGGTCAGCCTGGCTAACGCAGTCAGCTGCTCAGGCTCCAGACAAGCTTCTTTATTTGTTAGAAATTTATAAGCTAGGCTTCTTTTGGTACATTACATTCATGGTAAATACATTCTTACCAAAAATGTAAAAAATGTTCTCCCTCTCCCCATCTCCCTCCTTAGAAACAAATTTTAATCAGAAAGAGAGCCATTTTGATGCAAAAAAAAAAAAAAGGAATTTGATGTTAAAAGTTTTTCTAGAGCAGCCTGGTTGGCTCAGCAGTTTAGCGCCACCTTCAGCGCAGGGTGTGATCCTGGAGTCCCGGGATCGAGTCCCGCGTCAGGCTCCCTGCACGGACCCTACTTCTCCCTCTGCCTGTGTCTCTGCCTCTCTCTGTGTGTCTTTCATGAATAAATAAATAAAATCTTTAAAAAAAAATAAAGTTTTTTTTTATTTCTCACTGTCCTCATGATCACCCTTTCTTTAGGTTTTTAAAAAATTACAAAAAGTGACATAAATGTTCAATACCTTCTCATATTTGAAGATTCAAATAATAGAGAAATAGAGTAAAAAACAGATTCCTCTTTCCTCCTTTCATCTATTCTAACCTCTTTCTCAAAGGCAATCACAACCCAAAATTTGGTGTGTATTTCTCTTTTCAGTGTATTTATAAATTATTGACACACATCTTTTTTAAAATAAACATTGGATGGTATTGCTTGTATTGTTGGGAGGATTCTATTTGTTTTTGTTTTCCACTTACGGATTATTAAAGGTTTTTCCTCATCCACATTTCCAAGCATATTTGCCTATTTGATTTTTAATTGCTCCATAACATTTCATATGCACTATAGTTAATTTATGCTACAGAGAGTGGCCTCCAGTGGCACTGGCCAGTTGTTCACTTCCCCCTCCTGGAAGCATTTCTTGCCTTGCTTCCAGGACACTGTTCTCCCTTGATTTTCCTTCCTCCTCAGCAACTGTTTCTTCTCATTTTTCTTTGCTGACTCTATCTCCCCATTTTCTAAATATTGAGGGGCTCCAGGCCTCCTGTGGGGGCTCATACTCATCTCCCTCAGTGAATCACTTCCTGGGGGGGGGGGGTCTCATGGAGTCTGTCTTTAAATACCACCTACAATGGTTGATAACCCTTTCATTTGATCTCCCATGAACTTTTCACCTGTACATCTCAGATTCCAATCCTGCACCTCCGTTTGGGAGATAAAAGTTTAGCAAAATTACCTCTGAGAGCCTGCCCCACCCTCAGTCTTCACTTCAGACAAAGACAACTGCATTCTTTCAGTAGCTCGGGCCACTTTGGAGCAGTCCTCCCCCTCTCGGTGTCACAGCCTCACATCTGTTCCCTGCCAGTCCTCCAAGCCTCACCTCATATATGCCTGGTCTCAACCCTTCTCACATCCTCTGATGCCACCCCTCCTGTCTGCCTTTTGGGCCTGGTCCATCTCTTGTTTATATCATTACAGTTGCTTCTAATGAGTCTCCCTGCTTCTGGCCTTTTGAGCCTGCTGATCAAAATCTTTCCTATTTCCTAGAGCCATTATTGATTCATTCCCTTAAAATATTTTCTGTCATTTTATGGAATTTGGGATTGAAGGGAAGGTAAAAATGCCAGTCCATTCTTTGTTATTCATCCATCTGATACCCCCCATGCCCACCCTGCTACACACACACCTACCTTCTGATGCAGGGAGGGCTGAAACTGCTGTGTGTTCTTATGTCTCTTGCAGGTAAGTGGTTACTCTCTTTGCATTTAGCTCACCCCACTGAGGCCAAACACCCCTCCTAGGCTGGTCCTTCATCTGCATATGGGAAACACAGGCAAGAGTGTCCTGAGAGATCCATTCCCCTTCTTGCAGCTGCAAGGAGACATCAGCCTAAATCACCAAAGGCTGTGAGGAAGGGGAAGGGCAGAGGCTGAGGGAGGGTCATGGAGAGGTCAGTGCGGAAGGCGTCCTGGAGGTAGGGGCACATTTTAGAAGGGAAGGAGTTTTAGCCATCCCGGTCTCTCCTGAACACTCAACTTGGGTGCTACCTTCTGTGAGGAAGGCTGTCCACTTGGTGCCTTCATCGCCTCTAGGCCAGCCCTGACCAAGCTCTCCCCACTGGGCAGCTCCCAGGGGAGGGACTGTGTTTGCTGCATCTTGGTGCCCCCCAGTATACGCTGGTAAATGACTTGACTATACTGTAAGCATTTGAAAGTATCCAAATTCTATGTGACCGGCCTGCTCCCACCTCCCACCTTCCACAGGTGGTCTCTGAGCTTCCCTTCTCTTTCTCTTTGCTGAAAAGCTACCTAACCCTGAGGAGATTCCAGTTCTCCGATACCTGAATGAGGATGACCTGCTGCTACTGGCCAATTTAATCAAGATTCGACGCCTGTTTCATAAACTTGAAGGATGCGCAAGTTTCCCCTCCAGCCAGGTTTGGGAAAAATTAAAGCAACCTTCCTACCTTTCCTCACTTTCTCTGAAACTAATTGCCCTTTGTCACAATTCCGGTGTAAGGAAAGACACCATGGAAACAATATCAGCTATAATAAATGAAAACGCTTAACAAACTATGGGGCCTTCATGTGTTTTGTTATTTTGGGAGGGGGTGTGAGGGATTTAGAGAAATGTGTAATGACCAAGGAAATACCAAGAAATATGCTTTCTTACAAATGTGGAACACATCCTGAGTCATCACTAGCTTACACTCGCAGTCAGAAAACTAAACAACTCACTTCTGGGACTCTTTGCATTTAGCTCACCCCACTGAGGCCAATGAGCAAATCAGCCCAAGTGTCCATTATCAGAGTTCTAGCAGGAAAACAGCAGAGGGGATTAGATAATCAGATAAATCTTTCACCTTTTAAAACCATCTTTACTTTAAAAATCATAATTACGGGATCCCTGGGTGGCGCAGCGGTTTGGCGCCTGCCTTTGGCCCAGGGCGCGATCCTGGAGACCTGGGATCGAATCCCACGTCAGGCTCCCGGTGCATGGAGCCTGCTTCTCCCTCTGCCTGTGTCTCTGCCTCTCTCTCTCTCTCTCTCTGTGACTATCATAAATAAATAAAAATTTTAAAAAAAATAAAAATAAAATAAAAATAAAAATCATAATTACATGTAATATAGAAATTGATGTTGCCTCTTTAAAAATGTATTAAAAGTAAAAATGTTTCCAAGTGAAAAAACATATCTATATCTATTAATCTATCAGGGTCATATTTCAAGGCAGTTTTATTTACTTAACAGTTTGGCTTGTTAAAAGTGACGATAAGGGTATGTCTTATTTTGAAAATCTATATAGATGAAAAGCGGATTCGGGTGTGCCATAGGTTTTATTTATTAATGTCTGCTTTTCCATATGTCTGTTTTAGGTAATCTCAGTTCTGAATAATCCTCTCTGTTAATTCATGCATTGTTGTTTTTTTCCCCCCACAATAACAAGTTCTTCAAAAAAAAATTAAGTGCATACATATATGCACTTTAATATAACTGGTAAGTAAAGAGAGTATAACTCTTTGCTCTAGATAGTGTTGGCAGCAAAGCCCTGCTGGTATCAAGATGTCAAAAACACATCCAGTGTATTAGTCTATGCAAACTTTTTAAGGTATATGAGCCAAATATTTTAAATTTTTTTTTTTTTTTTTAATTTTTTTTTTTTTTTTTTTTTTTTTTTTTTTTTTTTTTTATTTATGATAGTCACAGAGAGAGAGAGAGGCAGAGACACAGGCAGAGGAAGAAGCAGGCTCCATGCACCGGGAGCCCGATGTGGGATTCGATCCCGGGTCTCCAGGATCGCGCCCTGGGCCAAAGGCAGGCGCCAAACCGCTGCGCCACCCAGGGATCCCCCGAGCCAAATATTTTAAAGTACATTTCATTGGTGGCCTTTGCTGCTAACAAAAGTAATACTGACTCATTGTGGAAAATGTAGGAGATTACAGAAAAGTATAAAATATAAAGATTTTAAAAGTACTCATAACCCCCACCACAGGGAGCTAGCCATCTTTAATTGTGCTCTGTTTCTTTCTGGTCTCTTATCTGTATTTGTGTATGGATATGTTTTTGAAAAAGAATTTTTTTCCAAGCAGGGAAATAAGTCATTGCCAATACGAATTTTGAAAATAAAGAGACTCATAGAAAATTAAGCTCTATTAAGTAGAAAGTTACCAAATAAGCCAAATAAATGTCCGTTATTTCTCAGTAAAGAAATAAATACCTTCTGGAACTGTTAGTTTTCCATTTTTGCTGGTAAATTTACTACCAGTTTATAAAAAATGAATGAATAAATAAAGCAAAATCGTTTAGAGTCTAAGGTTTAACGGTGGTACTAAATAAAATTGATAACATTTGGGATGCCGATCACATATTTGGAGGCAAATGCTATACTTTAATAATAATTTTTTTTAAAACACAGAAATGCACTGTGCTTTTCCCCAGCTATGTTAGATAATACGCAAAGAATGGCTTAAAAATATTTTTTACCTCAGGGGTGCCTGGGTGGCTCAGTTGGTTAAGGGTCTGCCTTCAGCTCAGGGTCCTGGGATGGAGCCCCGGGTCCTGGGATGGAGCCCCGGGTCGGGCTCCCTGCTCAGTGGGGAGTTTGCTTCTCCCTCTCCCTCTGCTGCTCAAGCTCTCTCACTTTCTCTCTCTCTCTCAAATAATAAAATCTTAAGGAAAAAAACATTTTTTTTTACTTCAAACTAAGTAATTTATTATGATCATTCTATTGTTTCATTTTCCTATGAGACAACAAATATTACATATGTATATATTTTAGGCTCTACCTTATTCCAGAAACAATGCAAGGAATCTTTTAGGAATATACTCAATAGAGAAGAATAAAATAATTTTAAAGCATGTAAATATGATTGAGGCAATATGAAATGAGTTATATTGTTTCAAAAACACCCCCCCCCCAAGCTTTCTTGCTAAACTTGGAACAAGACCATCTATAATGAAAAGATAACTCTCCTCAAGTTACACATTTCCTTGGAGGGAATGTCTTATCAGGTATTACACTTGATCTTAGCTAAAAGGCTGAGAAGCGATGGGGAGCGTCTTATCAGTTTTTCCGCTATGACACAGAGTGAGATCCAGGAATTAGGAATACCCTGATTGGAGGCAAACTGGTGAATCAAAAGCAGGTGATAAAAAGACTATATATGTGTCCACAGCCAAAAAGAGAACCACTGGAGTTTCTCTGTTATGCCTCGTGGTGGCCCAGCGGTAGACAATGCACAGAGGAGCCCAGGTGTGAAACAACGCTGCTGTTCGCACCCACTGTCCACTACTGCTCTACAGGGCTAGCACTGGGAAATGAAAATGATAGTGTAGGGGACCCCTGGGTGGCGCAGCGGTTTAGCGCCTGCCTTTGGCCCAGGGCGCGATCCTGGAGACCCAGGATCGAATCCCACGTCGGGCTCCCTGCATGGAGCCTGCTTCTCCCTCTGCCTGTGTCTCTGCCTCTCTCTCTCTCTCTCTCTCTGACTATCATAAATAAATAAAAAAACAAAAGAAAAAAAAAGAAAATGATAGTGTAACATCATTCTTTCAGATGATGTTCTGAAATTCTTTCAGAGATGATACTCTCCATTGAGTCATTTTCTGAATATGCCAGACACTCCCTCTGTGTGAAATTATTAAGCAAAGTGACAACACAATGGGACAATAATCAGCCTCTTGCTCCCTTGTTCATGTGAAAACATATAAACACCTGACATGTCGAATGAATGAACTGAAATCTCTACCAGGGCATGAAGTGGAATTCCGGGTGCGTTACCTCCAGCCATGCTTCATGTTGTGGTTGGAGGTCAGATTAACAGTGCCCCATGCAAAGTCTAGTTCTTACCTCAACTATTTGTGGAGAACCTGGTTTTCTCTCTCTTTTTTTTTTTTTTTTGAGAACCTGGTTTTCTCTGGAGCTGAGTTGCTACCGCTTACAAATTTCTGTCAGACACAGCTGGTGCTCTCTGCATAAATCAAATATATTAATAAGCCAGATTTTCATTCCAGGTCTAGAATTCACCCCATCTGCTTAATACACATTTATTAAATGACTACTTTGTGCCAAGCACTGGTGATACAAAGCTTACAATCATAGTTCCCTCTCCTCAGGGAGAAAGAGACCATGACAAAACAATAGGTGAGTGCAGTGATTAGAAGTAGGACAGGAAGTACCCAAAAGAGACCACCTGTCCCAGCCCAGGAGCTAGGTGTCATGAGGGGTGGAGGGCACAAAGGTGAGCAAATCAACTGATCGATCTCAGAATAATCAAGGCATTGTCTCCCAGAAGCAACAAGTAATCCTTAAGGAAAGTCAGCTGGATGCAGGAATCACAAGTGATTCAGATGATGCCCATAAAGTCACCACTGCCCAGACAATGAGTAAATGAATATACACTCAGCGCCTTGAGGAGTCTTCCACACCACCAGTTAGTAAGAAAGGGGCAGAGATGAGTCAGGGAAACCTCGTCCTTTACCAAGCATTTATGGAAGCCACACTGACCTCCAGAAAGATGGAGAGAGAAGGGTGGGAGTCATCTGTTCTGGGCATTGTGGGTAGAGGGGAATGGCCTGACTTCAGTCCAAAGAGAATGGTTCAACTGTGGGTAGAGTCAATGGGTAAGATCTTGGGATATCTCAGACAGAAATAGGCAGACACCACGGGGTGTCTGTATAGGATTCTATCAAGCTCTTTTACATTCACCCTAATCTATACATTACTGGTCAGCAAAATGCTGGGACAGTAAATGTGGGAGAAGTGCTAGGAAAGGGTAACAAGTTACCAAATGGAGAAGGCATCGAGGTGTACATTCGCTCACTCAATAAAAAATGGGTACATGTCAGGCATTGTATGTGGCCCTCATAGGATTTACATTCCAGTGAGAGAAACAAAGTAAATCATTTCAAATTGCGATTAACACAATGAACAAAAAAAAAGGTAATGTAAATGTAAATGAGAGCTATGGGGTAAGCAGGAAGATAAATAGCAAGACTACTTTATATTTTGTGGTCAGAGAAGGTCTCTCCGATGGGGCTGCTATACAACGGTCAAGAAGAAACCAGTAATGCAATGAGCTGGGAGGAGAGTGTTCTAGGCAGAGACAACATCCAGTTCTGAGGTGGGAATGAGTTTGCATGTTCTAGTAATAGAAGGAAGGCCACCCTAAGTGAGGTGAGGCTGGAGAAGCTGGCCAGGTAAGAGGAAGCCAGGTAAGGCAGTGCTGTGCGTGTCATGGTAAGGAATTTGGATTTTATTCCACAGACATTTGTCCTTTTCCTTAAAGGGCTTCAATTTCCAGTCTGCGGAGTTGATCCAACCACTCGCACCTCTTCTGTGCGAGTCACCGCGCGCTTCTTCTCTGTTCCATCCAGTAATGACAGCTGAGAGAGCAAGGATGAAAAGCTATGGGAATGCTCAAATACCTTTGGAGAAAATGTAAATTGTCAGCATCACTTTGGACAGCGATCTACACTCTCTAGGAAAGATGAGGATGTGTACACCCAATACATGGAAGTTTCAACCCTACACAGATACAGCCCAGAGAAAAACACATTTACAAAAGAGACAAAAACAAGCTTGGGCACTGCAGCATTGTTTGTAATAGCAAAACAAATTTTCCGTCGACAGAACAGGTAAATTGTGGGATATTATGGACTGTTTGTGTTCCTCCAAAACGCACAGGTTGAAATCTAATCCCCAAGGTGGTGGTATCTGGAGGTGGGGTCTTTGGGAGATTATTAGGTCATAAAGACAGAGCCCTTTAGAATGGGAATAGTACCCTGATAAGAAGAACCCAGAGTCAGCTCATGCTCTTTCCTCCATGTAAGGATAAAAGGAGAAATCAATCTGTAGCCAAGAGGAAGGTTTTCACCAGAACCCAACCATACCCTACACCCTGATCACAGACTTTGGGCTTCCAGAACTTTGAGAAATACATTCATGTTGTTTATAAGCTCCCAGGTCTGTGGTGTTTTGTTTCAGCAATCCAAACTAAGACGTGGATTTCCACACAGTGGAATTTCATACAACAGTGAAAATGAATGAACTAGAACTATCTGAATCAATATAAACAACCCTCCAAAACAGTCTCACTTTGAAGGAAAAAAAATCAAAAGGGAAGAGGAATACCTTTAATATTATTCTATTTATATGAAGTCTTAAAACATGCAAAACCATCCCACCTATTATTTAGCTAGACACATCTATGTAGAAAAAGCATAAATAAAGGCGTGGGTGGCTCAGGTCAGGGCGTGGTCCCAGGGTCCTGGGATCAAGTCCCACAATGGACTCCCTGTGGGGAGCCTGCTTCTCCCTCTGCCTGTATCTCTCCCTCTCTCTCTGTGTCTCTCATGAATAAATAAATAAAAAAATAAAATCAAGGAAGAAAGAAAGAAAGAAAGAAAGAAGAAAGAAGAAAGAAAGAAAGAAAGAAAGAAAGAAAGAAAGAAAGACAGACAGGCATAGGAATGATACATGTCAGGTTCAGGCTGGTGCTCACCACTGGAGGCATATGTGATGGGGGGAGCTATGCAGGAGCGTTGATTATCTCTCTAGCAAAGTGTTAAGTTCATGGGCTTTCATTAATTACTCTTTATATATAGTTAATATCCCAAATTAGTCTTTTTTCTTTTTTAAAAGGCTAGCCAGAAATAAGTGAACAAACATAGAAGACATCTGAAGCCATTTTTTAGGAGAAGCAACAGTTCTTTGAATCAGCAAAAGTTTTAACTGGATTCTTGAAATTAGAGCAGGGAATCAGACCATGTAAGCCAGAACTTAGAAATTTCTTCTCTCCTCATCCAAGGAATAAGTGAAATTCCTTTAATACAAATGATATTCTTGTTTTTTAACTCTACATAATTCACCAGAGATAGAGACCAGATTCAGAGCTTAACATGAACAATTTAGACATTTTCTATTCAGGGTCATTCAATTCATCGATTACCTGGAATGTACACAGGGAATATTTTTCTATCTAAAAAGATGTGCACATTTTCCTGTGTCCACACTGACTCCTTTCCCCATTGCCAAAATAGGCAGGGATACTACACACTTCCATACTTCCAAACTTTGAAATCTATTCACTGTAGCATTCAAAAGAGATGGGGCGGGGGGAATCTCATTCCTAATTCCATAAAATCAAGTGATGTTTCATGAACTCCTCTGTGGTCAATAGGTAATTTGATGGTTTTTTAATAATTCTACAAAATAAGAGCTAGGAAACCGGATAAACGAATCCTCTGTCATACTCATAAATTGATTCCAGTTTAAATCTCACATAAGCCTGCAAATTCCCAACAACCAGACAGACTGGAAGATGGTTAAGTGACTTACTTAGGTCTCACAGCTAACCAGGCCCTGGAACTAGAAGGTGAGCCCTGGTCTTCAGCCCTGATCCAATGTTCTTCCTTCTGGTTCCTCACCTGGAAGCTCTTTTCCGAGAGCCAGAGCCCTGAGAACCATGTGCTAAAAAGTGGAAATCATCAGTTAGACAATCCAGGGGCGAGTCCCACCTCCCCACCAACTAGCTCTGTGCCGTTGGTCTAGTTACTTAACCTCCGAGAGCCTCAGTTCTCTCAGCTGTAAACTGAAAAAGGTAAAATTGACTTCACACAGAGGTAGTGACTTACAGGTAGGGTGTCCCGCCTGCAGCAAGCTGTGCTCAGTGAAGGCAGAGACAGAGACGCAGCAAACCTCACCTCTCTCCCGAGGACCAAAAAGAATTAGAAATAGATCACAGACTTAGGTTAGGTAATTTATTTTTTTTTTTATTTATTTATTTTTTTTTTTAATTTTTTTTTTCAATTTTTTATTTTTATTTATGATAGTCACAGAGAGAGAGAGAGAGGCAGAGACACAGGCGGAGGGAGAAGCAGGCTCCATGCACCGGGAGCCTGATGTGGGATTCGATCCAGGGTCTCCAGGATCGCGCCCTGGGCCAAAGGCAGGCACCAAACCGCTGCGCCACCCAGGGATCCCCAGGTTAGGTAATTTAAAAGTCCTAATAGGAATGAAAGCTAATTTCAGAAGAGAATGATTATTACTATTTTAAAAAGTTATATTAAAGGCAGCCCTGGTGGCCCAACGGTTTGGTGCCGCCTTCGGCCCGGGGCCCGATCCTGGAATCCCGGGATCGAGTCCCACGTCGGGCTTCCTGCACGGGGCCTGCTTCTCCCTCTGCCTGTGTCTCTGCCTCTCATTTTCTCTCTCTGTGTCTGTCATGAATAAATAAAATCTTAAAAAAAAAAAAAAAAAACGTGTACCAGTAAGTATTAATAATAGTGAAAGTAACTTTGTACCATAGAAACACATTGGCTTCTCTGTTACCCACAGATCGCAGATAGAAAGTGCTAGATCACACATACCCCACAATTCTGTAAGTGCTCATTTTAAGTTGCTGCCTTGCTTATTGTTTGTCAATCCTAAAACAGATGAAGTTCTAGAGTATGGATCTGTTTCTGTTTCACTGAACTACAAAGACAAGGCCCAGACCAGTAACGTTCATACTTTCCCATTCTCATGCCCTTAAAAAATGTTTTTAATGTATGCTCTCCCTTGCATATTTTTCATTTGAATCTATAAGGATTCATAATAAGTTTAAGTGGTTGTGAAGAATGTTATTTCTAAGGTACTGTGAATCTTGATATTTTGAAATAAAACATCACTTTCTAAAATGAATTTAGTGGAATCTAAATGCCACCCACCTTAATGTAATAGGATACCCACCTCTATCCATTAAAAAATATATGAACTAGCTCTTCTTTAACATACCACCAGTTTGAAGATCATTGTTCTTCCCACTTTGGTATATATTTTAAAAGTTTCACTTAATAAGTAAAAACAAAAACAAAACAAAACAAAAACCACCTCATACAACATATAAGTATATGTACATATATTTTATATTAATATATGTGCGTTTTTTTATTTTTTTTTTTTATGTGCGTTTTTTTAGAGACACACACATATGCACAAAATCAGATGGCCTGGTTCCACCACTAGATTCTAAATTTAAATTGGTCTGGCATGTAGATGGGCCTCGGTACTTTTTTTAAAGCTTCCCAGCTGATTCTACAGAGCAGCCAAGGTTGATAAAGACTGGATTAGGGCTAAAATCAGGGAGAAAACACATTTCCCTAAAAGCATCAGGATCAGCACAAACTCCTGCCTGCACTGGGACTAGCCCAGTGGCAGTGGGCCTATTACTTGTGTTCTTTTCCTTTTTGCTGGAAAGAAAAATCACCACCTCTGCTCTGAAGAACTCTGGAACACAGTGGTTGTCTGGGCACTCAGGGGCAGTGAAGGGTTCTTTTTGGTAAAACATGCTGCCTCATGCAGAGATCAAGCTGACAACTTCAGATGCAAAGGAAATATGTGTGTGTGTTTGTTTAATCAACTGTTTTTAAAGAATCAATGCATCCATTTCAAGCGCTATTCCATCATCTGCTGTATTGCAGGGCTTCGTCTGCCTCTATAAGCAATGTATCTTGTGTTTCACTGGCTGCTTTAAAGATTTTTCCCTTTATTACTGGTTTCCAGAAGGTAGAAAAGCAATAGAAAAAAAAATCAATGAAACCAAAATTTGTTCTTTGAAAAGATGAACAAAATTGACAAAACTTTAGCTAGAACAGCCAAAGAGAGAAGACTCAAATCACTTCAAACAGGAATAAAAGAGGATGTTTACCAAACTTATGTAAATAAAAAGGATTATAAGGGAAAATGAGGAATAGATGTATGTTGACACATCAGATAATTTAAGTGAAATGGAGAAATTGCCAGGAATACACAAAATACTGAAACAGACATAAAATGAAATGGAAAATGTAACTTGGTCTGTAATAAGTAAAGAGATAAAACTGGTAATTTTTAAATTTCCACAATGAAAATCTCCACCCCAAGGAAAAGATAGTATCACTGGTGACTTTTGCCAAACATTCAGAGAAGAATTATTATGAATTCTTCACAAGTTGTTCCAGAAAATAGATGAGGAATAGACACATCCTAAACCATTTTATGAGGCCAGTATTAACCCGATAACAAATCAGACAAAACTAGCACAAGAACAGCAACTAAAGATCTATATTGCTTGTGAACAGATACGTAAACATTCTCAATAAATGCTAGCAAGCCAAATCTACAACATATAGAAAAGATTATACACCATGACCAAGTGAAATTTGTTCCAGAAATGTAGGGCTGGCTTAATATCTGAAAATTAGTATAACAGACAATAATACAGAGTAAAGGGGAGAAAATATGATCATATCAATAAATGCAGAAAAAGCAGAGAACTTCCTCACCCTTACAGAGGACATCCTCTGGAAACTTCAAAGCTAGCATCAGGCTTAAAGGTGAAAAACTGGGTGCTTTCCACCAAGATCAGAACAGGTAAGGATATCTGCTCTGATCTGATTATCATTGTATGAGAGGTTCTGGTCAGGGCAAGAAAAAGAAAAAGCATCCAGATCGAAAAAGAAAAAAGTAAAACTATCTCTGCTTGCAGATGGGGTGATCTTACATATAGAAAACCCAAAGTAGTCCACACATACACACAAATATTAGGATGAATAAACAAGTTCAGCAAAGTTACAGAACATAGGATTAATGTACAAAAATAAGTTGTATTTCTCTACACGCTAGCAATGAACATTCTGAAATGAAATTAAGGAAACAGTTCCATTTATGATATCACCAAAAAATAAAATATCTAGCTACAATTTTAAGAAAAGAAGCCAAGACTCATACACTAAAATTTACAAAACATTGTTTACAGAAATTAAAGACCTAAGTAAATGGAATGTCACCCATGTTCAGGGATCAGAAGACTTAATATTGTTAGGACAGCAATACTCACCAACCTGATACACAGATTAATATAATTTCCTTTTTTTAAAAAAGATTCTATTTATTTATTCATGAGAGACACAGAGAGAGAGGCAGAGACATAGCAGAGGGAGAAGCAGGCTCCACACAAGGAGTCCGACTTGGGACTCAATCCCAGGACCCTAAGATTACAACCCGAGCCCAAGGCAGATGCTCAACCACTGAGCCAACCCAGGCACCCTGAATTGACATAATTTCTATCCAAATCCTGGGTTTTTTGCAGAAATTGGCACACTGATCCTAAAATTCATGTGGAAATGCCAGGGACCCAGAATACCCCAAACAATTTTGAAAAGGCAGAATAAAGTTGGAAGATTCATACATCCCTATTTTAAAACTTACTACAGGGGCACTTGGGTGGCTCAGTCAGTTAAGTGTCCGACTCTTGATTTCTGCTCCGGTCAGGATCTCAGAGTGGAGAGATCAAGCCCCCCCTAAGAGCCTTGCAACAGGCTCCATGCTCAGTAGGGAGTCTGCTAGAGATTCTCCCTCTACCCCTCCCCTCACTCTTGCTCTCTCAAAATAAATAAGTAAATCTTTAAAAAAAAAAAAAAAACTTACTACAAAACTACAGTGATCAAGATAGTGTCATCCTGGCATAAGGCTAGACATATGGATCAATGGAATAGAATTGAGAATCCATATATAAATCCTCACATCTATACTCAATTGATTTTTGAGAAGGTGACAGCACAATTCAACAAGGAAACAATAGTCTTTTCAACAAATGGTCTCGGATGACTGGATACATGCAAAAGACAAAAATTGAGCCCCCCTCCTCCTACCATATATAAAAATTAATGCAAAATGAATCAGAGACCTAACTGTAAGAACTAAAACTATAAAACCATTAAAAGAAAACATAAGCATAAATCTCAATGACCTTGAATTAGGCAATGGTTTTTCAGATATGATACCAAAAGAAAAAGTGACACCAACTCATCAATATTAAAATTTGTATGCTTCCAAAGACACAAGAAAGTAAAAAGACAACCTGCAGAATGGGAGAAAATATCTGCAAATCATATACGTAACAAAAATCTAGTGTGTAGAATATATAAAGAACTCTTGCAACTCATAAATAAGACAAATAACCCAATTGAAAATGGGCAAAAGGCCTGAATAGACATTTCTCCAAGGCCAAGAACTACCTGGAAAGACCCATATCATTTACTCTCAAGAAAAAAAAAAACGCATATAAAGTCCACAATGAAATACATCATAACCACAAGGATGGCTATAATAAGAAAATGAGATGAGAGAACGAGGGTTGGCAAGGAGGTAGAGAAATTGGAATACTCACACGGTGATGCTGGGAATGTAAAATGGTACAGCGTCTTTGCAAAACAGTGTGGCAGTTCCTCGAAATACTAAACATAAAGCTTCCAAATGACCTGGTAACTCCACTCCTAAAGAAGCACCCAAATGTCCGTCAACTGATGCAACAGAATGTGGTATATCCATACAAGGGGATATTATTCAGCAATACAAAGAAATGAAGTTCTGACCACATGCTAAAACATGGATGAACCTTGAAAATACTAGGCTAAATGAAAGAAACCAGTCCCACAAGACCACATATTATAGGACTTCATTTATATGAATTGTCCAAGATTAGCATATCTATAGAGACAGAACAAGGATTAGTGGTTGCCTCAGGCTAGAAGATGCTAGAAAAGGCAGAAGATGGCCAATGGGCATAGGCTTTTTGGTTGAGGACTGAAAATACTCTAAAACTGACTGTGATTGCAGGGGTTTGTTTTAGGGAGGGCAAAAATGATCCAAAATTAGGTTGAAGTTGATAGTTGCACAAGCCTGTAAATACACCTCAAATCATATATTTATTTATTTTAAAAATTTATTTATTTATTCATGAGAGACAGAGACAGAGAGGCAGAGACACAGGCAGAGGGAGAAGCAGACTCCTTGAAGGGAGCCTGATGCAGAACTTGATCCTGGACCCCAGGATCATGACCCGAGCCCGCAACCTGAGCCGAAAGCAGGCGCCCAACCGCTGAGCTACCCAGGTGTCCCAAATCGTATAGTTTAAATGAGTGAATTGTATGGCAGGTTGAATTATATTTCGATAAAACTTAAAATTTTGGGAGGAACATTTTTCACCACTATTCAATTTTTTTTTTAATTTTTATTTATTTATGATAGTCACAGAGAGAGAGAGAGGCAGAGACACAGGCAGAGGGAGAAGCAGGCTCCATGCACCGGGAGCCCGACGTGGGATTTGATCCTGGGTCTCCAGGATCGTGCCCTTGGCCAAAGGCAGGCGCCAAACCGCTGCGCCACCCAGGGTTCCCACTATTCAATTTTTTAATTCCCCCTACCTGAGATCCTAGTTACTCAAAAATTAGGTCTCATAATATTGTCCCACAGGTCACTGATGCTCTGTTAATTTTTTCAGTCTTTGGTCTCTTCCTTCAGTTTAGCTCCTTTTGCCATGTTTTCAAGTTCACCAATCTTTCCATCAGTGTTTAATCTTCTTTTAAGCTCCTCCAGTGAATTAGTCATGCAAGATATTGCATTGTCTCACTACTAGAAATTCCATTTGTTTTTTTTTTAAATTCAACTTCTCTCATTATTGTATTCATTTTTAAATATTTGAACATATGTATAAAGACTATTAAAATCTTTGCTAATTCCATCATTTTAGTCCTTTCTGAGTGGTTTCTATTTATTGGTTTTTCAACTGGCTATGACCCACAATTTTCCTGCTTCTTTTCACGTGCAGTAATTTCTTACTAAATCAACATTGCAAGCTCTATATTGGGGAGTGTTAAATTTTGTTGTTTCTTTTACTGGGGGTCAAGAGTGTTTTGTGAGGCAGTTAGGTTAATTTTGAATCATGTTAAGCCTTTTAAGGTTTATTAAGCTCATAGGCGCGAGCTGAGGGCAGTCTTCACTCTGGGCTAGTTTGGCCCTCTTGCCAAGGTGTGACCCTTCTGGGGTCTTGACTGAATGCCCTATAAGTCCATTCTGGCAGCTCAAAACATGAATGTTTCCCAGTCCTTTTGAGCTCTAGTAATTGTTCAGCCTACAACTCCCTGTTCTTTTTGCAACCTTCTGGGGTTTCTGCAACACTCAAGGGAGCTCCTACAGAGACTTCTGGGGATCTTTCTTCACATAGCTCCGATCTCTGTGGTTTCTGCCCTAAAATTCTAGCCACCTCCTTGAACTCCAATCTGCATTCCCTGCTTGGTAAAATGACACGCTCTGCCTGAGATCTCTGCACCTTGGTCTGGAAAGCGCCCCTGTTATGGACTGAACTGTGTTCCCTCCAATATGTTGAAGCCCTAACCCTCAATGTGACTGTATTTAGAGATGGGCCCTTTAGTAAGGTAACTAAATGAGCTCAGAAGAATGGGGCCCTAATCCCGTAGGACTGGGGTCCTTATAAGAAGAGACACCAGGGTTCTTTCTCTCTCCGTGTGGGCACAGAAAAAAAGTCACGTTGAGGACACAGTAAGAAGACAGTCATCCACAGGCCAGAAAGGCCTCCCTAGTAACCAACCCTGATCTCACCCTGGTTTTGGACTTCTGGTTTTCAGAACTATGAAAACATAAACTTCAGTTGTTTAATCCGCCCAGTCTATGGTATTTTGTTAAAGCAGCCCGAGCCAATACAGCCTCCAAGAGAAAGCCGGGACCACGGTATGCAGTTCCTTGTTATATTCCTCTTAGGGATCAGAGTCCTGCACTATCTGCTGTCCAATTTCTGAAAACAGTCACTTCACATATTTCATCTACTTCTAGTTTATTCAGGAAGGCTAGTTCAGTCCCAGTTAACCCATCATGGCCAGAAACATGAGTCTCTTTGCAACATGTTTTATTATCTTTTAACTAAAGGATTTTCAAAAATTACTGAGAAGAGGAAAAGATGGAGAGTTACAACCCCCCATGAGGGACACTTAAGATGTCTTGTTACCACTTGCTATTCTCCATGAAAAAAAAACAAGTACATTATGCCCCCTTGATTGGGGTGGGAGTGAGGATCCTATATATATGAGGCAGCCCAGCACAGTTCTAGCAAGATTTCAGATTTCAGCAAAGTAACACTGCCAGTCCTATTCACACTTGTACCAACATGGGAGTTCTCATTCAGTCCGAGACGGTATCAGTTTACTTTCCATCAATTTTCCTTGGAATTAATAAAAAAAAATAATTTACTCCAAGTGAATGTTTAGGCTCAGTGTCCTTCTTGAAATCAGTACTCACAGGACATGTACTGTCCCTGGAGATTAAAGTCAAGATTATAACCTGGGCTGAGCCACAAAGGGCAAGGAGGACTTCTCAGAAAAACAAGAAAGAACAATCACACTAAACCACTGGCACTTTAATTACAGTGGATTTCATACTCTCAGGGCAAGAAGGGAAGCTCCTTATCCAAAGAGCAGAAAATAGACACCAAGAGGAATGTAAATGATATACAAGGGTTAAAGGTTAGATTGTAAACACGAAACTTTAGATTTAAGGAGGATTCTGAGGGAGTCTAGACTCAGCAGGACACTGAACCCTAAAGTAAAAGAAAACTCTGGAATACAAAGGGACTGTGACCACAAAAGCTGAGTGATTTTTTAATTGAATAAATTACTGTATATATTTCCAAGGTCAAAGATGTCTAATGAGATACTAGGAGAATGCCAGAATGTTTTTGCTAGAGCCTCTGGATAATTCTTTTCCTCCTGCTGCCTCCCATTCCCACCGCCGTACCTGCACTACAGGCAGAATCACTTCTTAAAACCCAGAGCTCATCTTACTGCACGTCCGCACACCCCCCCCCCCTTGGCTATCACCCATAGCAGTCCAGTTCCCAGCTCTCAATGTCCTCAATCCTCTTCCCCTCTCTTCCCATCTTTCCAGCCTACTTCCCACCGTCTCGCCTGCCCCCTCCCACCCGTGCTCCAGCCCCTTCCCCTACAGGAATTACCACAGGACCCTGTGCCGCCTTCTCTCTAACATGCTTTCCCTTCTGTGCCTTTCCCCTCACACCCATTTACTGAAAACTCTATCAGCAAGCATTAAATCCAATGCCCCATCCCTTTCTGTTCCCATAGCCAGCTTATGAAGCTTCTTTTTCCAGGATTTCACGTTTTGCCGTGTTTGATGTTTTCGTGTGGTTGTCCGTTCTGCTGTTAAGCTCCTTGGATGCAGAAATCGTGTTATACATCTTCACAACTGTTACCTTCCACGCTACCAAACACCTAGGAGCCCCTCCAAAAAGAGCTCTTAAAAAACTAAATGGAAATTTAATTCTGAAGGAGGGAATTTCCAAGAATCGGGTTGACTTAAAGTGTGGATTTGCTTGGCTTTCAGTGTAGATTCCAAAGCTAGTTTCCCCTACGGCCCCCTCAGTGAGCCTAAGGAAAGGTGGAAGCCCAGAAGATGAAAACAGACTATGTTGTTAGGAAACATTTCTGAACTCCAGGAGTCCGGAATGTCATCTTACCATCCAATTCATTAATAAAAAGCTGCGGGGACGGGGGTGGGGGGGTGGGGGGGGGTGGGCGGCAGTGGGACTCTACAGCAGAGTTCGTCTTTTCCCCCCTCTTTAGTTAGATTTCAAAGCTGCTTCTAACTAATTACAGCTTCACTTGCCCACACGTTCGAAGGGATCAGGAACTTCTCTAGAAAGCATTTCTTTCTGTTCCCCTTCCGTCCTCTGAGGTGGCCCATTACCACCTCATTTTCCCGTATTCAAAGGAAAAGGATTGAACAAGAGCCATTTCTCTTTGTTGTTGCTCATTACATTTGACAGTCGTTTTCCCACGAAAATGTTGGTCACCTTCAATTTAGCCTTTATTTCATTATTGGAATGAAAGGCTTCCTCTGTTAAGGTAATTTTAAACATAAACAGAGAAAAACCTTTCAAAGAGATGAAAGAGATGCTCCGAAAGCACACTAGGCCCCTCAGATAGCAAATTCCTTTCGGGCTGGGCTCCAAGAGAAGGGCTGCCCTCCCCCACCCCAGGGGGCAGATCTGGCTAAAAGCATCTTCCCTCCCAGGTCCCAGCTGGAGGCTGTTGTGAGGCTCCATTCCAAGGCCTCCAAGAGGCCAAGGCATGTGTCCCCTGACTGCTCTTCTGCTTTCCCAGCACCCTCCTCCAACTCTCCTAACCTTAACCCAGAGTTCTCACTACCAGCCGTATAGACATTTTAGACCAGATTATTCGTTGTGGTGAGAAGTTGTCTTGGACATTGTAGACTATTTTGCAACATCTCTGGTTCTACTCATAGCTGCCAGGAGCAACGCACCCCTGCCTTGGTCATGACAACCAAAAGTACCTCATCACCAATATCCTCCAGAGGGTAAAACTCCCATGAGAACCTCCGCCTTAACAAAACCCATTCACTCATCCATAGGCAGCACTTATTTTTGCCTTCCTCAAGACTTTCAGAGGCCAATGTTTTCAGCATGTTTGTCATTACTTTACTCTGTACAGTATTTAATTAAGCTTTTTGGCATTATAACTCTCTTTATGCAACATTTTAGAAGTCCTAGTTGTGCTTCTCATATGATCTTTCCACACACATCTTTTGGGTTTCCTGGAACACATTCCTTTGGTTACTATAGTAATTCTTAAGCATAGTGTTCTACTGCAGATTACACAGAAAGTTCCTATAAGCTTCAAGGAAAAGAGTCTATAATGTAGATCACCTTGTTTCCTAGGTTATGTACACACAAGCACACTCCCCCCATACTCAGAGAGTAAGATGCAACGGAACAGAAATTATAGTCTCAGGAGAAACACAATTTTTTGAGAATGGATTTGCTTGAAGCTTTAGGAAGTTATTAATAAAAATTTTTATGTAATTAAAATTTTTATGTAATAAAAATTATATAAAATTTTTATGTAATTTTTATGTAATAAAATTATGTAAAATTTTTATGTAATTTTTATGTAAAACCAATACTTCATGACCAATTTGAAGTGAAATGAGTTTTTTGGTATGGATTTTAAATACGTCAACAAAATTGTTTTGCAATGCGTCACATGGAGCCACAGCCCTAGGCAGACCTGTGCTTCAGAAGAAACATTGAGAAACATTAGTGATGAAGAATCTTCATTGAATTAAAAATTCAAGAACTTAGCAAGAACATATGACCAAAACTCCAGCTCAGAAGCAGGTGTGTTTTTAAACTCATGGATGAGGCAACTTCCTTGCCTAGGACATGTACACAGAAATTTCTCCCATATGCTTTGCAATTTTCACATAAGCAATGAAGAGGGTAAGTGGTTAAGAAAACTGCAATTCACAAATCCAATTTTAGGGAAGGGTCCTTCCAGATGAGGAAACACGCGGAATCAATCTGGAGCTTGCATTTACTTGTGTAAGGGTAAGAATTTGTCATGTAAACTTGCCTTCTCTCCTATTGTCTCCTGCACTCCCTCGCTTTTAGTTTGATTTGGAAAATTCCAGTCCATCTTAGCTAAAGTAAAAGTAAATAAACAGGGGATCCCTGGGTGGCTCAGCGGTTTAGCGCCTGCATTTGGCCCAAGGCATGATCCTGGAGACCCGGGATCAAGTCCCGTCAGGCTCCCAGCATGGAGCCTGCTTCTCCCTCCTCCTGTGTCTCTGCCTCTCTCTTTCTATGTGTATCATAAATAAATAAATCTTTAAAAAAGAAAAAAGTAAATAAACAGTTGTCAAGTGAAACTGAGATTAAATCTTTAAGTCTGCTTTGTTTTTTTAAGTCTTCCCACTTGGGGTCTTTTCTAATGAAGCCTCTTTGCTGTTAACTGCTCTTTCCCCAACCCTCACCAAGGATGTAGTTTTGACAAAACTATAGAACCACAGGCAAGATACTTCTCTTGCCCCTTCTTTCAAGTACTGAAGTAGATCTCAAAATTTTTCACAACACCAAATTCCTATATATCTGTATATTATAGAATTTTACTGGGACCAACACATTAATAGGTAACCTATTTTGTTTAAACGTGTACTTTAATACCTTAAGAAGAGTGTCTCATCTCTAGATTCCATGGGCTCTTAAGAGATGAAACCCAGATCTTCTAATACTTAACAAAAAAAGTTTTGGGGAAAATGTCATCAGCACGCTTACCTGCAAACAGATGTGTTCTTAGCAACTCAACAGTAACAATAAACGAAGAGCAGTAATTGTTTTTTTTTTTTTTTTTCTCTAGGGATAGTTGCTAGTACACAAAGTAAATGAGCATAGGCAGTGGCCCAAGGGAATTTGGGAATCTGCTAGCCAGGTTCTGATACCTGTATTAACCAGGCCAAGCGATCCAAAGCTGACTCTATCCATTCCAGATTGATTCCCAAATAGTTAAGCACTTAATCTGAGATTATAACCAACCACAAAGCCATAAGTTTGTCTTAAATAATTATAATCCTAAATAGGAAGGAGACTGGGTGGAGGGAGTAAAGTCACTAATTAGAGGAAAGGAAGGCTTAACAGAACACAGTATTTTTAGAGTGGCTATCAAGTGAGAAATAAGATTCAAAGATAGGAACATGACCCAATTTGCACCAGTGTAGTTTTCTGAGACTTTATCCGTGCTCTCATTACTCCCCCATCCTCCCCAGCCCCAAGCACTCTTTTCCCATTTTGAGGAAGGCTCATGGAGAAGTGAGACCAACTTAGCTGGAGAATCCCGATAATCGTATTTGAATCCCTGAGGACAACTCTACACTGGATTTTTCAGTTACATGAGCTACTAAGTCCTTTGCTTTGGTGGGGGACGGGGCTGAATTAAGTCAGATTGGGTTACCCTAGCAATTTTATGGGTTCTATTATGGTTACCACAACAAAAACTAAAAGTATGCATTTTCTCTACTCAGAATTATAAGCATTTAAATAGATTTACATAAAAATCAAGTCAGATGTCACTATTAAATATAAGCATAATACAGGCATGTTGCCTGTTTTGCTCTGGGAAAATCTGGTACTTAAAATCGATTTTATATCTAAAGATTTGACATTACCTTTAAAACATCCAACTAAAAAGTCTCAAAACATGAACTCAACAAACGATAAAAAACAAATTGGCCACATTGGTAAAACAGATTACTTGGGAAAATGAAGTCCTCCAAAGTTTTTCTAGAAACAACCTCCCTCTCCTCTCATTCTGTTTCTCTCCTCTTTGAGTTCCCAATTTACTGAATTCTTAACTAAGTCATTCTATAAATGTGATGCAAACGGACAAAATTTTCTTCCTTTCCATGAGTTACATTTTCTCTTGGGATGAGTTGTTAAGCCTTTTGCATTCTGCTCTAGGTACAGTGATTCTTTCTCAGTATGGACCACAGACTTGACAGCCCTAGCTTGTTTGAAATGCAAATTATTTGATCCCCTCTCACACCACTGAATCACAATTTCTATGGAATCTGACCCAATGATTCTTAGGCACATGAAAGTTTTAAAACTGATGCTGCAGATGTTTATGTAGTTATCATGTTTTCTTTTATTTTGCTCAAGCTTACATAGGCAACAGAAGACATTCCATAAGCTTTGATAGAGAGTAGGTGACTTATCACTCTTCCCACTCTAGACCAGTTTATATTTTTCTTCAAGATACAGTTTGGATAGGAGTCTCTATTGGCTTTTCCGAAGCCTAAGAAAAAAGAGCCAAGGTCTGTGAAGGAAAAGGCTCACCTGAATTATTAAAAAATATCTGAGCTTTGGGACACCTGGATCACTCTGAGTGTCTGCCTTTGGTTCAGGTCATGATCCCGGGATGAGTCCTGTATCAGGCTCCTAAGGGAGCGTGATTCTCCCTCTGCTTATGTTTCTGCTCCTTTCTGTCTCATATGAATAAATAAAATCTTTTTTTAAAAAAATCCGAGCTTTGTTTTCTCTTCTGAGATTGCTGTCTCTACGTAGTCGAGAGGGAAGGTCCTCCTACTATTTTTTCTCTAGATTTGAAATGTCAGTATTACTTTCTCAGGAATTCTGGAGGTTGGGGACAGACAATGATGTAAACTGCTGCTCCCTGCTCCAAACAAGCACAGAATTACACCAGAGCTGTTGTTAGTTCGGCAACACCAAGAGGACCATAAGGCTTGAGAAGTAGTGTAAGGTCCAAGAGCAATAAGGCTTTAGTGCCAGATTGAGAAGGCGAGGGGATGTGTT
The DNA here is from genome assembly GCF_018345385.1 of Vulpes lagopus. Lineage (NCBI taxonomy): Eukaryota > Metazoa > Chordata > Mammalia > Carnivora > Canidae > Vulpes > Vulpes lagopus. Next base: position 45,994,181 of record NC_054842.1, on the reverse strand, counting down.
AGCACTGGTTAAGAAGTAATTAGAAAGCGAACATACTATTTGATACCAACAACTTTTACAAATAAAATTTCCTAAATACAGTTATCACGTGAAGTGCTCTAACACAGATTTAATTCCACAAAAGAGGGGTTCCTTTTACATCAGCTTAATATAAGTTTATTTTCACAATGCTATGTTAGTAAGCCCCTAAACTTTACAATCCCTCACATTTCTCTCAAATTTTTTTTAAAAGCCTTAGTATTGAATATCATCAAATCATGCTTAAAAATTCTGCAGGCTGGTTTTAAAATCAGAATTATTTAAAATTATGACAATGATAAAATGCCAACCAATCAAGGTCCCAAAGTAACAACATTCAAAATAATAAAGAATAATCATTGGAATCCTGTTGTATTTTGATAATGGTAAAAGGCTAACCAACTGCTGTCATTAATGTTAATACCTTAAAAAAATGTATTCATAATCTGAAAGCATATTTTGTCTTGCACATCTGGATTCTGAGGTATAAAACCATGTTTTGCCAACATTCTTTTATTAATCTAACAAGTAATATTTTCCACAACAGCAACTCTGGTTTTAAAAAACAAAAACAAAACAACAAAAAAAAAACCCAGTAACATTAGCCAATCTGTTGTAATGTTCTACGGTCTCCTAATTAAATATAATACATAAACATTTATAAACTACACAGCCACATCAATTTGTAAGCAACTAATAAATTCTGAAATGTTAGAAATATAATAAAATTAGTTCTAAATAGTTTCATTTTCTTCTAAATAGTTTTTTTTAACTTTCCCCTTTTCCTTATTGGTTTTTATATTCATGCTTTCCACTAATTTTTCCAGTAGACTCTATTAAATCCTAGATTTAAATATGGTTAAAGATAAAACAATATTGACATGAGTGTACAAAAAATAACACACTGAGTTTTATCAGTGTCTAAGCCACTTAAAGCTATTCTCCAAAAGACATGTTATTCACCCAAGACGAACATGAAAAAAGTTAGAATATAATCTTATGCTTTTGAGGGCTAACCTGTCAGATACATAGGAACATCCAAGGCTCGAGTCTGGAAGTTCTAAATGCCCAAAGGTTAATTTATCACTATTGGAATGGCCATCAACTAAAGAAAGGCCCTACACTAACACTGAGCTCTGTGTTCAACTTGCAGAAGACAGACATTTGGGCTGCTACAAATGAAAAGTAATGAGGCTTTAAGCCTGACTAGCCTTTAAGCAAGGCTAATCAAACATAAAATATTACACATGAATAATAACCTCCAAGAAGTTCCAACGTAACCTCTAAGGACGCTTGCCACTGTATCAACTTAGGTTGTGCAGTCTTGATTAAAAGAAGTCATTTAATCAATTTTCTGCAGTGAATCATCAGACTAATTTCCTGTTAGCTAGAGACTACTACAGCATGTTCCACCTTGGGGCTATAAAATCATGATTACCAAACATCAATTCAACAAATATTCAGTGGTAAGTGAAGTATAAGGGGTTGTGCTAAGTGTCTGGAAGACCAAATGTTGAATGGTCTATTTTTCCTCAAATCCCTTTATTTCTAGTAACAAATCTAGACCTACATGTCTATTCCCATATGGAATCTAAAATATGTTGATACTTGACTATTTTTCTACATTATGATCCTATTTCTGCTAAATTACCCTTATAGTTCAGCAGTTTAAGGTTTTGTTTAAAAAAAAAACTATCATTATAGAACTCTGGAAAGATATTAAATTCACTGAATAAAAAACTTTTTGATTTTGTTCCTTAAATATAATAAAATTCTGATATATGATGTTAAGTTAAATTATTAGACAAATAGTCTCCATTCACCTAAAATGAAGTGTAAAGAGGTTTAACTGAACTTTCAACTGAATTTCAATTATCTTAAAGATGGCAAATGATCTATTATTTGCATGTCAAACTAATGTTCCTTATGAAATTATCTGGAATTCAAAAAAATTGAGTAAGACAACTTTTAAATATGTTAATAGGTACGCTGGGCAATAAATTCAAACTTTTTAACTTACATCTGCTTAGTTTTTTATTGAGTTAAGTATAAAGGCCCAGTTAATCAACTCATTAGATTGGTCAAGGCAAGACACTTGAACTACATAACAGTATTTAAAAAGCAGTTGGTCTTTTAGTAATTTTCTGGTAATCACACACGCACACACGCACATACACACAAATTGGTAGAGTACTCTGGATATAGGATTTCCCCCCATAATCTCATATAATGCACTGTTCACAATCTGCAGTATTTTGAAAACTATAGAAATTGGACATGACCAAATTAAAGATGCCTGATAAACTCTTAAGAGTATGTGGGAACTTCAGGTGTGTTCCCAAAAAGATCGATTTTAAACTATAAAAAAAGGAAAATTCATATAAAATCACAACAGATTTAACAGGCATCTTTGAAAAGAAAGTCAAATTATAACTCAATTTTCTACTTTACCAAATATGACTAAGGAGAAAAAAAGGTACAAGTAGTAACGTCTACATTTTTCTTAAAAACTGTTAACTGAGTGGATGTGGGGAAGAAAAAAAAGCTATACAGTATTATTGCACTCCACGAATGTGCAGAATTCCAAAATGTGCCAGCACTGAAAAACTGTCTTGCATTGAGGTTTTCCAAGAGGTACAACGAGCCTGCCAAGAAAGCATCTGGTCTGCACTAACAGCTTGCTGTCTTCAGTACAGGCCTTCATAATGTCAGTCACGCTGCTCTTGCAAAAAATCCCTTAATGTCTGAAAGAGAAAAAAGAATATTTTATTTCAAAATTCACTCTTATTTTAATAAAGAAAACATCCATCTATTAAATATTAAGTTGGGAACTCAAGTGATAATATATGGGATACCTAGTATCTTGTTGATCTGTGATGAGAATGATACCTGTAAATAGTTATTGTATTTTTAAACTACTTACAAAAGAGTTTTCAGTGCTGATAGGTGGGGCTATGATCGATGATGTGGGATTGAATCCATATGCACATTGAGCTTCATTTCATTGTCAAGAATTTGAACGAGCTGTTGCATGGATGGGAGGTGACCAGATTCCAGCTTAGACCACACAGGCACATCTATAATAAAAATAAATAGCACCACTCCTTAAAATTAAAGATAAGTCTATAATATATGTTCATTCCACAAATATTTATTGTCTATACATACAGCTGGGAATACAGAGACTTACCTTTCTTGCCGTTATGGAGTTTATACTCCAGTAGGGGAAAGACAAAACGTACCAAAGAAATAGCTACAGATCACAATTGTGTACTAAGAATTAAAACTAGAAGATGCTGAGGGACATAGAAGAGGTTAGAAAGGAGCCTTTGCACTTATTATTATTAAAATTGAGAGGTACCATTAAAATTGAAAAATATTATCATTAGAAGAGCTGAAATACAGGAAAAGAGGGGTAACAAGGAAGTCTGGAGAGGCGAGTGAAGATTAGATTAGGGTCAATGAACTATAAAGTGCCAGACAGTAAGCATTTTCAGCCTTAGGAAGACATACAGTCTATCACAGCTACTCAACTCTAATTGTAGTCTGAAAGAAACCACAAGCAATATGTAATAAATAAAATTTTATTAAAAAAAAAAAAGGCAGCTGGACATAGGGTCCACATGGCCATGGTTCAACAATCCAAAGGCTACATCAAGCAGGGACTTTTGGGTGTGTTAAATGTTCTGGTCTTTACCTTGAGGATGAAGTAAAACCACTTAATAAACTTAAGGCAGTGAAGCAACGAGATGAAAATTATGTATTTATTTAAAAAAAAAAGAAAAAAGAAATTCACTCTATTGTTTGAGCTGGTAAGAAGCCAGATAATAAATATTTTAGGCTTTGAGACTCAAGAAGCAAAAATCAAAGATATCATGCTGGTACTTACATGACCAGAGAAATAGATTTCCACAGATTTTTCATTGATGAAACTCAAAACTTTAGGTTTAAATGCTAAAATCTGAACTTCATATAATTTCCATGTGCCATAAAATAGTCTTTTGATTGTTTTGGTAACCATTAAAAAATTTAAAACTACTGTTGCTCATAGGCCATTATCTGACCACCTCTAGTTTAGAGAATGTATTGGAGGGTAACAAAATCATTTTGACTTGGACTAGGGTAGTCATGTTAACAAAAAATAGAAGTAGAATTTTGAGAAATGTAGAAGGTAGAATTAAGAATCATACTTGGTAATCCATTAGATATGGAGAGTAAGGGAGAAACTGAGGTTATCCTAGCTTTCTGACATGGGCAACTGGACAGAATGATAACGTGCCATTATAAATAAATGAGCAATGCCAGGGAAGGAGCAAATTGGAGTACATAAGAATTGTAGGAAGCAGAGATAATTACTTGGAAGTAGTTTAAGATTCCTGGGTATATTCCCTCTCCCTCTGCTCATACTCTCTCTCTCAAATAAATGAATAAAATCTTAAAATATTAAACCCTCTCACTCTAAAAAAAGATTCCTGGGAGTAGCACCTTGAAGAGAGATCTAGAGGTCTCTAGAGTTGTTACACATTCAAGGGTCAGCATACGGATATAATTCTCAAGCTAGGTGAGGTGAGGACCATATAAAGTGCTAAATTTGCATATTATGAAAAATAGAAAAGCCTGATGGTTGTTATAAATCATTTAAAATGTGTTAAAGAATGCAAACTATTCAGAACCCACCATTCCAAAAAAAAAAAAAAAAAAAAAGAACCCACCATTCAAAGTTATCTCAAATGCACCTGTTGACATACACTGGTTCTCAATCATGTTGCTCAAGAAGAAAACCATCATACATGCATAGACCTAAAAGAAAATGTAATTAAATACAGCAGGCAAAGTTATTTTAAAGGCAAACATTACAACTGAAGACAGATACAAAAGTAATGTTTTAAATACAGAGTCTCATTTTTAGTTGGTAATGGCTGTTTTTCAATCTACTTTAAGTTTCTATACAGGGGCAGGAGTGCCTGGGTGACTCAAGTTAAGTGTCTGACTTTCAGTTTTGGCTCAGGTCATGATCTTGGGGTTGTGGTATCAGGCCCCATGTCAGGCTCTGTGCGCAGTGCAGAATCTGTTTGAGATTCTTTCCCCTCCTTCTTCCCCCCCCCTGCTCCTCTCTCTGCCTGCTCACTCTATCATCCTAAAATAAACAAAATCTTAAAAAAGTTTCTACATAGACTATTATTGCTATTCTATATGTTCCAATAACATACATGGAACAAGGAAACTACAACATTAATTCACAGCTTTATACACAATGAAGAAGAGATACTTGTAACGTAGAGACAATCTCTAGATTTCGTAACAGCCTTAATAAGTTAAACAAAAAATTACCAGCATAAGAAGGGTTTATTTCACCATTTATATAAGGTATGAATTCACAAGAGACTAGTGATGCAATAATCAGCAACTTCATGTATTCAATACAACCCATTCATGTTCCAAACAAATCATTTTAAGTCAAATAAAAAAGTCGATTAGATAGCACTAGTATATTAAATTACATTCGCTCCCCCTCTTTGGAGGGCAAATCCATATCCTTTCAAGAGAGACTAGAAGTTCCTTGGTGGACAGGAAGGAACAAAATTTAACAAAATCACCTGACTAAAAAACAGGATGAAGCGAGGGTGTCAATGTATAGCAAATTATTTCAAAAAAGTAAATAAAAATGCTCACAGCAAATGAGAAAGGGCTCTCCTCCCAGCTAGGTGGGCTTTGATTTCATAGAGGTTACTCTTGCATTTGGGAACAGTAAGTTTATTTTCATGAAAACGATACACAAGGGTACACATAAAAGCTATAGCTCCTCTTCCACAGCAGATTAACAACATTATATGTCTTCAGAAGTAAAATGCACTGAAGTTGGAATCAACAGAATAAATGTAACTCAAAACATTAGAGTACTTAACTTTCAATTCTTAATCTTATGCAAATCAATCTTATTAATAATGGAGACACAGTTCAATAAGGGGCAGCACCTGAGGATGTTTATGTTAAGGAACCTTGCCTATTACTGGAAATAAGTCGTTCCCTACGAAAAAGAAGCACAGATATGTAGGAGTCCACTAAAGGTAGTTTCAGCCTAGACCTAAAAAACAAGCCCAGAGGACTCCAAAACAGAACACTTTTTAGAAGAAACTTAAGCAATCTCCTCTAAGAGAGAAATAAAATTAGTCCCATTCCTCACAGCAGAAAGATAGACCTTCCAGAAAAGACGACTTCAAGTAAAACAAATGAAAGAAATCTAATATAGAATATTAGATATATATATTCATATATATTTACATATATTTAAAACAGAAGAGTCAGAAGCCATTAAAACCAAATTTTAAGAACAAATCCATGAAAAAAAAAAAAACAAATCCATGGAATTGCCATTTTTAATGTGAACAAAACCATTAATACCCTTATTAGTATAAAAGGCCTACATTATGTGTATATGATGTTCTGTTGGATATGATTTGACCTAATCTATATAATCAATATCAAGTATTAAAATTATTTTGTGCCGTTTCTTCTAAAGTCACACCTCCCTATCTTTCAAATAGTAAAAAGACCTAATCTTTCTTAATACATAATTATAAAAACTAAGGTCAAGGAAAAAAAATACAAAAAAAAAAAAACTAAGGCCAAGAAAGGCTAAGTGCCTTATCCAAAGATTAAAAAGTGGTTAAAGCCAAAATAATACAAGTGAACAGATGAATCAGCAACAGATACTTAAAAAAACCAAACAATCCATTAAAATATTTTCACTGACAACCTAAAAACCTACAACTATGAAAACTATTATGTTACGTACCTTATTTTCTTGGCCCCACTGCCAGATGCTAGGAGCTTGCATGCCAAAGAAAGCAAAAGGATCCTTGCCAACAATTATTAAGCCTATTAATACTAGTTTGAAGACTGACAGGAAAGATGCTATGTGTCTATTGAAAGAAAAAAAAATCATCAGAAGTCACAATTTCTCAAATTCAAAACTTCATAATTCAAGTATAAGTGTACAGACATTTTCTAGACACCAAATCTAAAAGTTACTAATTACAAGTAGTAAAAAAGATAGTAACTAAAGTTTATTGTGGAGTTTTAAAACAAAAATGTTTAATATCTTTTAAATTAATAAAAATAACTTGTAAAACTATATAGCATTAACCTTTAAAAATACTACTATTTTTAACAGTACAGAATTTTATACCATTGACTTTGTATAAAAATTAAGGTTGCCATCTCTGAAATAATCCTCCTCTTTTCCTTCTTACAGAAAAATTCTTCCTTATTTGGATCAAATCAACTTGCTACTTATAAGACAGTGTTCTCTTTTTTACAACTAAGAAATTACAATAACCAAGAAGAGTTCATTGAAACAATCCACAAAAGTTTACTCACAAAAGTGAAAAAAATTCACTTTAAAAATTCATTTTAAGTTACTGAAATTCACTTACCTATATATGGGTTGAGGGAGGTAATTTTCTCCTTCAATGCGGATGTCTGGGTACCGCTGGCTTATAACCCGCATGTACTCCTCAAACACCCGCCTATAACCTCAGGAAACACTGCAGAAAAATCAAAGTGCTTCTGTTAAGCAATTTAGAATATGCTTCTACTTATTTTGCATTTAGATAAAATCTAAAAATTGCCAAGATTAAAAAAGTGTTTCTCACAAACAGTGACAAAGTAATAATGACTGATGCTGGATAACAGCAACATGGAGGTTTCTTCACAAATTTTACATACTTAAATTACCTCCCCGCCATGTATATCCATCTATTAGGACATTAAACTTTGTAGATTTGGGTCATTGTTGGGCAGCAGCAAATACCTATTCATGTATGTCAGCATATTTTGAGCTCTTGAATCAACTTGCTTTTTGAGGGGGTATCGAGTATAAATACTGGAATGAAAACAGCTCTTCTGAAATAGGGACTTTCAAAACTAGAGCAAAGAAAGCTTATAAAATACCAAGGCATGAGACCTGAAATTCTGGTTCTTATTCCAACTCTGCCCCAAATTAGGCAAACACATGCCTGTTCAATCACAATAAAAGGAACTTAAAGAACTCTTAAATCCCTTCTGACTAAAATTTGCTTCTACTTTACAAAGAAAAACAAGGATTGGGAAGATAATTTCACCAGCATGACAGCAATCCATAACATTATTCCAGAAATTAAGTCAATACTATCGAATATCTCCCATTAAAATATCTAAACAACTACTCTGTAGGGGTATGTTTCCCCAGCAAAAAAAAAAAAAAAAAAAAAAAGGCCACCAGAGTGCAGATATAGGGGGAGGATACACTGAAAACTTTTAAGATACTGGATGAAAAAAATTGACACAAATAACTGAAAAGGTATCTTGTGTTCATGGATCAGAATTTATTGTTAAGATGTCCACAGTACCAAAAGCAATTTACAGATTCAGTGCAATCCCTATCAAAATTCCAAAGACATTTTTCATAGAAACAGAACAAACAATCCTAAAATTTGTATGGAACTACAAAAAAACCCACAAGAACCAAAGCAACCTTGAGAAGAAAGAACAAAGCTGGAGGCACCACGCTTCCTTATTTCAAACTGTATTACAACGCTATAGTAATCAGGGATCCCTGGGTGGCGCAGCGGTTTGCCGCCTGCCTTTGGCCCAGGGCGCGAGCCTGGAGACCCGGGATCGAGTCCCACGTTGGGCTCCCGGTGCATGGAGCCTGCTTCTCCCTCTGCCTGTGTCTCTGCCTCTCTCTCTCTCTCTCTCTCTCTCTCTCTGTGACTATCATAAATAAATAAAAATTAAAAAAAAAAAAAGCTATAGTAATCAATATTGTAGGGCAGTAGCACAAAAACAGTCCCATAGATCAATGCGACAGAGTCAAGAGCCCAGAGATAAACCTACACAAATATGGTCAATTAATTCACAAAGGAGCCAAGGTTGAAAAAAGAATGGACTCTTCAACAAATGGTGCTGGGAAAACTGTCAGCAACTTGAAAAGAATGAAAATGAACCAATTATCTCCCATTATACACAAAAATCAACACAAAATGGATGAAAAGACTTGAACATAAGACCTGAAACCATAAACCTCCTAGAAGAAAACACAGTGGGGGTAAGCACCTTGACACTGGTCTTGGCAATGATTTTGTGGATTTGACCCTAAAAGCAAAGGTGTCAAAAGCAAAATAAACAAGTGGAACTACATCAAATTAAAAAGTTTCTACACGTAAAGGAAACCATCAACAAAAAGAACAGGCAACCTACAGAACGAGAGAAAATATTTGCAAATTAGCTATCTGATAAAGGGGGTTAAAACCAAAATGAACTAAGGAACTCCTACAACTCAATAGCCAAAAGTCAATGATCTGATTAAAAATGGGCAAACGGACCTGAATAGACACTTTTCCAAAGATGACATAAAAATGGCCAACAGATACATGAAAAGGTGCTCCACATACTAATCAACAGGGAAATGCAAATCAAAATCACAGAAAGATATATATCCCTATACCTGTCAGGATGCCTATCATCAAAAGACAGGTAAGTGTTGGCCAGGATGCAGAGAAAAAGGGAATCCTCGTGCATTGTCAGCAGGACTGTGAATTTTTTTTAAATTTACAGTTTTCCCCATGGAAACATTGTGAAAGTTCTTCAGAAAATTAAACATAGAACTACCATATAATCTAGCAATCCCACTTCTAGGTATATACCTAAAGGAAATGAAATCACTATCTTTAAAAGGTATCTGCACCCCCCATATTCATTTTAGCATTACTTAAAATAGCCAAGACATGGAAACAACTTAAATGTCTGACAGATGAATAAAGAAAATGTGGCATAAATACACAAGGGGATGTTATTCAGAAAAAAATAATCTACCATTTTCAACAATATGATGGAACTTGAAAGCATTATGCTAAGTGAAATCAGTCAGATAGAGAAACACAAATTGTAAAATCTCATTTTACATAGAATCTAAAAAAGCCAAGCTCAGAGACATGGAGAGTAGGCTGGTGATTGCAAGGGGCTGTAGAACAGGCAAAATGTGGAGATGTTGGTCAAAGGATACAAACCTCCAGTTGTAAAACAAATTCTAGGGCTCTATTTTTTTTTTTTTTTTTTTGGATTTTATTTATTTATCCATGAGAGGTAGAGAAGGCAGAGACATAGGCAGAGGGAGAAGCAGGCTCCTCGCAGGGAGCCCGATGTGGGACTCAATCCCAAGACCCCAGGATCATGCCCTGAGTCAAAGGCAGAGGCTCAACCCCTGAGCCACCCAGACGTCCCTCTAGGGCTCTAATTTACAGCCAATAGCTATAGTTAACAATACTATATTATATACTTGAAAGTTGTTAAGAGAATAAATATTAAATATTCTCACTCAATAAAAAGTAATTGTATGAGGTGATGGATGTGTTAACTAACCTTACTGTGGTAATCATTTCACAATACATATCATCACCTTAAATATACATAATTTCTATTTGTCAATCAGTAACTGAGGAAAAAAAAAGGAGGTGGTACCACAAAATCAACAGAAGAGCTTACAAAGGTAAGGTTGTTAAGCACATTAACTACATTAAGTGAAGGGACACATAAACCAATGAAAGTACAGAGGAAGCAGAATCAGTAATTAACAGTAATGTAAAACCTAAGGTGCCAACTTTGTCCATCACACTGTCAAGGAAAAACATACCATCAGGTTTATGTCTGACAGGATACAACAGTCCAAATATCAGTAGATCTCAATTTAAGAAAACTCGCTTTTCAGGAAAAAAAAGTCACAAATCTTCTTTACAATTAATATTTCCTTTACATTTAGAATAAAAATTTCACAAGAGATTAAGTCCCTAAAAGTATGAAATTTTTGCAAAGGGTCTACAGCTAAATACTTAAAAGAACTTAGGAATCTCCACATACTTTATGTTTACTAAACATTCACCTTATGTAATATTTTATTATTGTTGTTATTAGAGTCACCAAATTGTAGTATTTTGTCACAATTGCTTTCTCTATAAAAAAAATTTTAATGCTGCTTTTGTTTTGAGGATATTACAAAAATAACCTAGCTCACCTATATGCCTAACCACCCTGAAACCAAGAAATGGCACCTGATTTCAGTGCCTTCAAATTTGCATTAACTCCATGTTTACAACGGAGTTAATTATCTAAAATGGTATCTTCTAACTTTTACTCAAACACTGTGAGGATCAGAGACAAAGTTAAGAAAGCTGAAAATTTACTACTAATTCACTCATTCAAATACTCATTGAATGCCTATTACATGTCAAGCAGTATTATTAGGCGCTGGGTTTGTAATGATGAGTGACACAGGTATGGTCCCTGTTCTTAGGGCTGAGAGACTAGAACACAGACCCTGTGAGTTGAGATTCTAGCTCTTTCCACTAGGCTCCAGCGGAAGAGCTGGATGTTGCAAGAGCTATTCTTCCCTTTGTCCAGGAAATAGGTTCCCTTTGGCCCAAATGCCACAAACAAGTTTCCATACAGTTGACCTCTTGATGGCAGAGATCTCAAAGGTTCTTCTGTGATAAAGACCTAGAGATTCTTCCTCTGGGAGAGCTAAAAACCTGTGGGCCCCAAGAAGTTCCTCATGTTTGCTCTGGGAGTTCCAGTCTCTTGCCAAGGGAAGTCCAAGAGGCCTAGCTAGAGGTGTGTGTATCTATGTGCAGACAATACTTCTGGCCAGACTCCTCCTAGTCACCTACTCTTCTGGCTGCTGTGCCCGGAAGCCTAGCTCTACCCTCCATTCTTCCAGTCCCAAGTCTTCAGTGTGGGATCAGACCTTCAGATCAAATTCCAAAAGGAATCAGCCCATAATCTTGAAATTCAAAAAGGACTTTAAAATTGTACCTTTTTTCAAATTTCTGGTTATAAAAAACGTGTAAGTCTGGAAGATGTAATGTACAGCACAGTGACTATAGTTAATAATAGTATACAGCATATTTGAAAGTACCCAGCAGAGTGGATTTTAAAGGTTCTCATAAGGGGACGCCTGGGTGGCTCAGTGGTTGAGCGTCTGCCTTTGGCTCAGGTCATGATCCTCGAATTCTGGAATCGAGTCCCACATGGGGCTCCCAGCAAGAAGCCTGCTTCTCCCTCTGCGTCTCTCTCCGCCTCTCATGAATAAATAAATAAAATCTTTAAAAAAAGTTCTCATCACAAGAAAAAAATTTTTTAACTGTATGGTGATTGCTGTTAACTGGACTTATGGTAGTAATCATTTTGCAATACACAAATATCGAATCTTTACGCTGCACAACTGAACTAATGTGTCAATTATACCTCAATAAAAAACAAAACCAAAAAACCAATACCGATTTCTGAAAAATGAAGTTTACAAAACTGACACAACATTTTTAGACAAGTTTACTTGTATAAGTAAACCTTCCTTCCTATCATTGCTTCCAGAATTGTGAGGAAAACCTAAGGAACTTTTCCCCCTATATAACTGTTTTCCCAAAATCAATTTTCCTGTTTTAAAACAGCAATCTCTACTGCTGACAGATGTTTTCCAAAACAAAATATACCTACTGCTTATTGAGGTGGACAAAATGTTAAATTAAAGGCATACATGGTGAGGAGCCAGTAATCATTCCACTTCTACTACCACACCCAGCCCTTTCAACTTAAACTCATTCTTTCTGGGTCCGTGAGTAAAACTATGATGTCCAATATACCTCCACGAACTAAATATGGGAACATGCTAAAAACATGCTGCAGTAGCTGTCTCTTCCTCCTGTCGTAGGTAGAACCAAAGGTCCTTAAGAAGTAGATTTAAACTTTGCAATCTTAATGTTGTCCTGATTAGGGTTAGAAATAGAGAAATATCTTACTCTATGGAGTCAACTTTTGCAACTGCTCAATTTAAAATATTTTTCACTGTACTTTTCTAAAAGAAAAAACTTACATACAAATTAGATGATCCATGTGAAAGGAAATTTAATAAACAAAATGCCTTGCCTGTGCTATTTCAAATAGAGTCTGTACTTTTTAAAGTTCATCATATTTTCAGTGTCGATTCATGATGCTAACTACTCCACTTTTCCCCTTTCTATGTCTGCTCCGAATTGTAGTCAAATGCTTATTTATATCAAACTTGAGCCCATCACAAACCCCAGTCTCTCACATCTTACAAAAAAAACCAAAAAAACAAAAAAACAGAATTTCAGATACTCCTGAAATAACTTACAATTTATTCCTATTTTTAGCACCTCTTGAATTCACCTTCTCCTTTATTTACAATAACCTCCTCTCTCCAACTGTCCTCACCCACATACACAGGATTGGATCCTCTTTGCGTAATGAAACCAACTCCTTGCCATTGCTGACATTCCAGAATAATGCAAACCTGTCATAGGAAGGCTCCAGTTCCCTCTCTGAAAGCGAAGAAATGGGATTTAAAAAAGTGACTATCTCCACAAACGTGAACACTTAACATGTTTAATCTTTCAAAAAGACTGAGAAGTGAATCTTCAGAGAAACAAAAATTAAGTACCTTTTACTGTGAAAAAAGTACAGATGTAAACCAGGAAGAGCGAATGGTACCTCCTCTGACTTTCTGGCTTTCTATTTTAGTTCCTCTCTCTGAAGCCCTGCTGCATCTCTCTCTGCCTTTGGGTTCTAAGACAATTCTTATAATAATTTAAAAATTTATTTCCAAATGTATTGTTCAAACCAGTTCAAAAAGGTTTCTGCTACTTGCACCTCAAGAATCTCAACTAATACTTATCCCACACTGTACCAAGAAAAATAGGAAGACATTTTGTAAATACTGTGCTAATTATCTACAGCACTACTTGGTCCAACAGCTCACTGATCACTGAAAGCTGTGTTTTTAGATATAATCTTTACTTCTCCTTGTTCTGTTTAATAGATGAAATACTATAATAATAAATATCTGTCTGGTATATCACCTACTCTAAGTGCCTTAAGGAATGAAATCTGCAAGGTGTTCTATAAACCACACAAGAAACAAGGTATTCAGGGAGTGAAAAATAGACTAAACTGATGTTTTTAAAAATTGCAAACAGGAGTGCTTATACACTTTGAAAACCAAAATGTGGCCCAGAACTTGCTCAGTTTTTTAGGAAGCTGCAAAAGCAACACTAAAGAGGTATCAGTTTATCAGATAAAGGAACAGTATTATATGAAATCAGATTATTTCCCTTCTAGCTAACTCTTGAAACACCACAGTGGCCACCACAGTACAAACATATACACAAAATATGCATAAAGTGGCTTCTAAGATTCTTAGCTTCTTTAATGAGTTTATTCCAAAGATGTGACACAGCTAAAATATGATTAATAATCTGTTTTTATTCCCTTCATTCTTTTGTCTTATTCTTGAGGTCACTAGCTTCTAATTTCTCCATACCTTTGGCATAACATTTCATGAACTCTTTTGCTGAAGACTATTCCACAAGAATTTATAAAGTGCTTAGTTCCTCAGCTTTTCCTGGGGAGGAATTTTACCTGTTTATTCTGGAAAACAGAATATTAACAGATTTATAAGGTATGCAGTCACTCAATAAAAATGACTTGATTAAAGCATTCAATAAATGGTGACAACTCATTCTGTAGAATTCCTTTGTTTCATCCTAAAATACTTCACATACGATGCCAAGCTTTTATTCTTTTCAATACATTTTTTAATTAGAGGTATGATTCATGGGCCACAGAACTCATCCTCAGTGGATTTTTATAAGTTATTAAAGAGACAGATAAAAAAATACATTGTGCTCTATGATGATTTAACGGCTAAACTAAAGAAGTCTCTGGGCTGCTTTACTGCTTTCCTATTTGACCTGTATATTTACCTGCCTATTGGTTGTAGACTCATTCCACATGACATTAGAATAAACGCAGGAATCTTAGAAAGAAAATCACCAACAGGATAATAGAGTAAGAAGAAGTAAGGGCATGTCAGATACCACAGCAGCAGAAAGAGAACTGGCAGTAGCACAATGAATTCTGGTAAAGGCATGGAGGCTAGGCCAAGAGTGTGACTGGTAAGAGTTATGTTCAAACCTGAAGTTCTACATGTATTACATTCTATGCCTAATAGCTACCAAACTGGAACAGAGGCCAACCAGGTAAAAACCTACCAGAAATGAACAGTATTAGGTGATATCTATCTATACTCCAGTTAGGAATATACAGAGCGGGCAGAGAGGGCAGTTACGTTATTTCAGAGACAACCACAGTGGACTACAACAGGTTGTACTCACTTTTTCCATAAATACGGATTGATGACATTCAAAAGAGAGAGAACCTAAATCAAGAGAAAGCAAAACAGACAAAAATCTATGTCTTTTGGTGGTAGCAACGTTTTAATGAAGAGAGTAAACTGGTAATAGTCTACTGAAGAGGATACAGTTCATCAACTCATATCTGAAGCTGTTTCTCTGGTTTTGAGAAACAGGGAGAATAAACAACAACAACAAAACACAAAACGCCTGAAGTATTAATAAAAAAAAATGTCATAAAACAAAAGAGCAGAAATAGCAAATAAAAAAGATTCAAAATAGAGTCTACATCCAAAAATATTCTACAAGCAGAAGAATTATAAGAGGTAAGGAGGTACTACAAGAAATCTCAAAACCAAAACACGGAATCAAAAAGTATTTTGAGGCAAAAAATAAATTTTTTTTGAGGTCTTAAAAAAAATTGATGGGTAAAAAAAAACAGGAACTGCAGAAGATCCGAATACTATCATTAATAGGCAGATTTCACAGATCACGTTTTATTTTCAGTAGGAGAAACCCCTCTGAGAGCCCAAAGAACACTTCCAAAAATTGACCGTCATAAAAAAAAAGCCAAGTAGGAATGGCAGATGTCATATTCTGATTACAGCGCAATAAACTAGAAATTTTAAAAAACTCAACCTATTTCTCTAAGATCTTCTAGTAGGAGTATTAACTCATTTAACAATGTCAAAATTATAAGTGTGACACCCTTTGACATAATTGTAATACTTCTGTGGATTTAGTTTATGGAAATTATTGGACAAGTATAGAATATATATGAGGATATTCACCTTGGCAGAGTTAATTTTGTGAAAAATTAGGATCAACCAAACTGTTAACCAATAGGCACTAGTTACTTAAATTAAGGAGCACTCATCTTATGTAATACTATGCCTACTGCTGCATATGGGTACTGACACTGAATGGTAAGTGATAGAAGGCAAATTTCAAAAAAAAAAAAAAAAGCATACAACTATGAACTCATTTCTGTAAAATTATATAACACTTGTGTAGAGTTGTCTTGAAGGAGGTTCTTCAAAATGGGATACAGGGTTTTTTGTTTTTTTTTTTAACTTCCTTATGTATACTTCTGAGGGAAGGGTAAAATATGTGGCCCCAAAATATGCCACTTTGGGATATGGCTTATTTTGAGCTGAAGGCAATTCAGACCAACTGGACACAACAAAACTCAACAAAACAAAACAATCTACTGATCCCTTAACTACTTAAAAGAATTTGGATAAGCCCAAACAGAAAGCTATTATCAGAGGTAACTTTTTACCTGAAAGATTTCTTTGGCAAGGCAAACATCTATTTACCAAACATCTGCTCTTCTTACTGTCCTGTGAATTACCCTCCTCCCATTTGAAGCCCCAGGCCCCTATTTTATTCCTTAGCTCAGGATATAACCCTCAAATGCCCAACTTGTTCTCGCCTCTCATATTTTTTTAGAGAGCTCTCATAAGTATGTAATTAAATGTTTTTTTCCTGTTCATCGGTCTTATGTCATTTTGATTAATAGACCAGCCAAGGGAACATATAAGGGTAGAAGAAAAATGTTTCCTCCCTTACACTTCTTTATTATTTTTACAAGAAACCTGTACTATTTTTATAACCCGAAAGCTAATTTCATTTTTGTAAAAGATGAAAGCCTCAGAGTAAAGTTTTCAAAGGTTCATTTACCAAATTCTCATCACAGCATTAAAGACAATAAAAATAATACATTAATAAAACTTGTTAAAGTTTTACAAAAGCATTTAAAATGCTTTTAAGGCATTTACACTGTGCTAGCAGTTTTTAATTGATTATCTTCCTCCAGCTTTATTTCCTGTCCCCTCCCCCTTCTCTGTGCTGAGTCAGGCTTCATTTACATATGATCTTCCCTTATGTATAAGGCTATTTTTCTACATCTCCTGGTGGTTTCCTCAAACCCTTAAAAATTTCATTTCCTCCTCTCAAAGCCTTCCCACTCTCCCTGAATAGACAATCTTTCTTTCCACTATGTTTTTAAAGCTCTCCATTATGACCTCTTTTAGAACACTCTGAACAGAATGCTTTACTGTAATATTGTTTAACATGTCTGTCTCTCCCACCAGACAACAGGTTTTCAAACATGCCTGCAAAAAACTAATTCTTATCTTCCTAAATATTCGACAAAAAGGGAAAGTAAGTGGCATGGGGAAAAAGGCATAAAAAACAAGGACCTGATCATCAGTAGTTCTTGTTAAAACCCATACAGTAAGATTTCTTCCTGACCAATCCTAGGCTGCACCCCCAATCAAGGTAAGATATATGAAAACGTGATTTGATTTCCCTTTTTGGAAAGTAGAAAAGGTGACAGAAAAGTATATATGTATGCTTTTGGCTTTTTGCCTTGAAACTTCCTAAGAGTATACAATAGAAAAACAGAATATTAGAGGTAATTGGAATGCAACCAACACCGTCATATATTGGTTGAACAAGTTGACAGCTAAAGAGATTCAATAATTTCCGGAAAGTCACTCAGAAGATTAAGAGGCAGATCAAATAAGAATCTGGACTTCGAAACTGTTAGTTCAGTAAATGCAGGTTTCCAGTAATTAGACTATTCAAAATTTATGAGGTTATCTTGGTATTTCCAAATGATACATTCAATTTGATTTCCACCACTTACCTTAATGGCAAATGGTAAGGAAAGAATGTTTGCATTTTTCTGCTAGAGGAGATAAAACCTTTAAAACTATGCATATTTTTTACCCACCTCTAAAAGCTTTGGACTAAAGTACTTTGTTCATTAAGTCGAAACAACTATTATGTGTACATTATTCAGTTAGATACTGTAATTTGTTTAAATAATAAAAAAAAAAAAAACCAAAATAAAATGGTGACCAAGCTCTACATAATTACAGGAAACTTATAGGAGGTATAGCAGCCAGCACTTTATTTGTTCTCTAGTAACACTCCATTAGTACTCTACTATCTGGATCAACTTACTACTCCTTTGTTTCACTGCTTCAATGTGTCAGTTTAAATGGCAGTATTGGGATGCCTGGGTGGCTCACCGGTTGAGCGCCTGCCTTTGGCTCAGGGCGTGATCCCAGATTCCTGGGTTCGAGTCCCACATCGGGCTCCCTGCATGGAGCCTGCCTCTCTCTCTTTGTGTCTCCCATGAATAAATACATAAAATCTTTTAAATAAATAAATAAATAAATAAATGGCAGTATTTTTTTTTTCCCTGAGTGATATATAAAATAGTGATGTATCTTTTTATCCATATCTTAGGTTTGGTGAAATACAGTAACTGGTATTTAAGATTTTAGTTTTAGTTACTATGGCTATTTTGGGGAGATGAAAATCTCTTTGTAGGATATCCCCCTTTTATCATCTAAAAATTCAAGATTCCTCCCCTTCCCTATCACCAAAAAGAAAAAAAATTCCACAAAATTTGTCTCCCTTATCATTCTAATGAATGGAATAGCACCACTCCAGAACTCAGGAGCCAGGTTTGACACTCCTTACTCCATGCCTCCTCTCCTCCCCGCCAAATATATAACCCATCACCAAATACACAAAATCTATCTCCTAAAGATCTGTCCCTTTACATTTTACTCCCAATAGTCTCCCTAAATGGTTTCCCCAAATCTCTTCTTTGTCCCCTCTAATGTCTTTTCGACAGTGAGGCTAACTGATCTTTCCATATGGCCTGCCAGACCTTCCAGGGTCTGTGCCACCTTCTCTTTGGTCTTTGAGGTCAGTAGCCTTGGCCTCTTCAAGCAGTTATGTTCTCTTTACTACAAGGCCACTGAACGTGTCATTCCCATAGCTTGAAAGCTCTCTAGCAATAAATCTTACCCTTCAGATCTCAATTCAAAGTTGATTTCCTCATAGAAATCCTCCCTAATCCCCTGACTATACAGGACTTAACACAATTGTAATTTTATATGTGTTGTCTATGAATTAATGACTGCCTTCCACTTGTGCCTATGATGTCTGAGAAAACTGAATTCACAATTTCTCAGATTTTCTCCAATTCAGCCTTTTACTAATCTCAGTAAGTATCACCATCCAAATCAGCCATAGGCCTTTATTTTCTTGCCTCCATACCTTGAAAGCGAAGGCTGAGTTTGTACAAATTTAAATAAAAATTTGTTCTTGGAGTAGGTGTTTCATTTGCCTCTTAAAAATACTTTTAGAAGTTGGTTGTCCTAAAATATCAGCAATGGATTCTTAACAAAAATTGGAAAATTCTGCTGTATTCTGCTTATGTTTTGAAACTTTTATTTAATCTACTTAGTGTATCATTTGTTAAATATCCAGTAAGTATTAACTGTAAAGAGCTGCAGCCAGTAAGCTCTTTAAACTACAATTGCTTAAATGCTGTAGGCTTGACTACATGCTAAATCTCCTATGTGGGGAAAATAAAACACACATACAAACATCATACCAAATAGTACCTGACAGAATACATTTACACGTAAGACGCATTCATTCATAAAAACCACAAAAAGGAAGAATGCTACAAAGGAACTTTATTTTAAACTGACCAGAGAACTTCCTTTATGTTCAATGTTTAAACATCCAAATAAGCAGGATTAAGCTTTTCCCCCAAATATGAAATCAATGCCATCAAATTCACCTAATTTCATTGCTAGATTGAAAAAGATATTTTATTAAAAAATTTAATTCATCAGAGAGTGCGCATGAGCATGAGTGGGCTGTGCGGCAGAAGGAGAGGGAAAATCTCAAGACAACTCCCCACTGTATGTGGAGCCTGACATGGGGCTGGATCCCAGGACCCTAAAATCACCACCTGATCGGAAATCAAGAGCCAGATGCTCAACAAACTGAGTCATCCAAGCACCCCAGAAAAGACAATAAAAAAAAATCCTTTGCTTCAAAAAACACCATAAACAAAGTAAAGGTAAACCACAACTTGGAAAGGATATCCATCAATTGACATAAACCAAGAGTTAGGAACATAAAGTAATACCGTGCACTTCTGGAAGCTCCATGGGGGACCGTATCTACACTGTTCACCATGGTATCTTCAGCCCCTGGCACAAGTAGGTACTGAATGAATATTTATTGAAAAAAATACATCAGTATAGAATAGGAAAGTTCATTCTAAGCTACTTTGCACGCTCTAATTCCATTTGTGTTGCGCTGCTGCCGTTATATTAGCAATTATAAAAGTAGTACAATTAATGGATGGTATTTTGCGCTACAGTTAAAAAGAGCGCTCATAAAATAATAAAGGACAAAAGTTACGGAAAAGGTAAAAATAATTCTCTCCTTGCTTACAATGGTAATTAGTGAAAAACCGCTTTGTATAGCACTTAGATTTCAAACAGAATTAAAAGAATTTTCACATATTTATCAATTGTTTTAGCTTCCTTTTCTTTCCCAAACTGGCAAGTGAACATCCAAGAGATTCTACCAAAGCCAGAAACCCAATATTCAATTTACTATATTCAGATTAATCTCTGGGGGAAAAAGTAACAAGCTAAATTTACCTGTATATGGAGCGCACACTAATAAAACTATCTCCCATCTATGATTACAACAAACCAAACAAGACTGAAGAACTTTTGTATGTAATATGCTCTGGGTTACTGCAAAAGAAAACTCTCATTAGACTTCTGGGACAAGTTTGTACTTAAAGGGGAAAAAAAGAAAAGAAAAACTATGTATCGGGAATCCCGGGTGGCTCAGCGGTTTAGCGCTGCCTTTGTCCCAGGGTTTGATTCTGGAGTCCCAGGATCAAGTCCCACGTCAGGCACCCTGCATGGAGCCTGCTTCCCTCTCTGCCTCTCTCTGTGTGTCTTTCATGAATAAATATATAAAATCTTAAAAAAAAAAGAAACTATGTATCACAAATTCAACTGAAGTACTTAAGACTTTTTAAAAAGTTTAATTGAAGAACTAAATACCCTTCCCTATATGTTTACACATCTGGAAAACTTAGTTATGCATATCCTCAGTGGAAGGTACATTTGTTAAATTATTATGACAAGAATTCAGTTCCTATACCATTGAAATACGATCAATTGTAAAAGAGTTTTGGAAAAGCCCAAGTGAAACCAAGAGGTGCAAAAGTAGGAAACAGAAAAATTACATAACTTGGAAAATGCAGTCTTCTTTTAACTACTTATATCCAAAGTATCATAATCCTTAACAATAATTATAGGTCGAAAAAATGACTGTGCTGCTTCCAGGTGGCTCAGTGGTTAGGGCCTGCCTTAGGCTCAGGGTGTGATCCTGGGATCCAGGATCCCTCTGCCTGTGTCTCTGCCTCTCTCTGTGTGTGTGTGTCTCTCATGAATAAATAAATAAAATTGAAAAAAAAAGGGATCCCTGGGTGGCGCAGCGGTTTAGCGCCTGCCTTTGGCCCAGGGCGCGATCCTGGAGACCCGGGATCGAATCCCACGTCGGGCTCCGGGTGCATGGAGCCTGCTTCTCCCTCTGCCTGTGTCTCTGCGCCTCTCTCTCTCTCTCTCTCTCTCTCTCTGACTATCTTAAATAAATAAAAATTAAAAAAAAAAAAAAAAAAAAAAGAAAATTTAAAAAAAAAAAAAAATGACTGCCACTTTCTAATTAAAAAAAAATACGGAAAAAATCAGAATGGTCAAGTCATAATCCCCATTTACAGTATTATATGAAAATGATATATCCTGGCCACACAGTAAACAGTACAGGGAGTCGTTTTTATTTTAATCAGGAAGAAACTGCAAAGTCTTTATAGTTTTCACTGCAAAAATAAAGCCCACTCTCTGACCCTAAGGGTCGTTTCAGTTGATTTTTAAAATTTAAAATATTTGCTTACTCTTTAAAACGTAAGCAAAAAAAAAAAAGTAGTCGCGTAAGTAGAAAATCTAACCTTTAGCACACTACTCCACCCAAAGTATCAGGGCTCTGAAAACACACTAACCTGACCATCCTATCCTGTAAAAAAAAAAAAAAAAAAAAAAAAAAGTCGCCTTTTGCGATATCAAGATGCTAATTTCTTTTCTTTTCTTAAGATTTTATTTCTTGGGGATCCCTGGGTGGCGCAGCGGTTCGGCGCCTGCCTTTGGCCCAGGGCGCGATCCTGGAGACGCGGGATCGAATCCCACGTCGGGCTCCCGGTGCATGGAGCCCGCTTCTCCCTCTGCCTGTGTCTCTGCCTCTCTCTCTCTCTGTGACTATCATAAATAATAATAAAAAAAATATTTAAAAAAAGATTTTATTTCTTTATTCATGAAGAAACACAGAGATAGAGAGAGGCAGAGACACAGGCAGAGGGAGAAGCGGGCTCCGTGCAGGGAGCCGGACGCGGGACTCGATCTCAGGCAGGACCCCAGGGTCACGCCCCGGGCTGAAGGCGACGCTAAACCCGCTGAGCCAACCGGGGCGATCCCAGAATGCTAATTTCTACAATTTTAGTTTTGCCTTTCAAATCCTAACCAACCCCCACCCCACCCCACCCCACCCACCTCATTACAGGCATTACTGCACAGGTTCTAACAGTTAACCAGGTAACAACAAAAATCGCTTCTAGGGCAATGTCGAAACACTGCTGGGTGTCTTCTGGTTTCAGGTGGGGTTTTTGTGTGTGTGTGTGTGTGTGTTTTTCTGTTTCTCTGAATGCACAAGAGATTTGCAAGACGGGAAGACAGACAGCGGCGCCAGGACAGGCGACCCCCGGGAGGGGTGGGGGTGGGGGGAGGCCTGGGAGTGAGCTGTCGCCGGCAGACCGAACGGGCTCCTTTTCTTTTCTTTTTTTTTCCCCCCCTCGGGCTCCTTTTCAAAGACATTCTGGAAACTGCACGCGGAGGAGCAGCCCTGGGGCTGTCAGAACCCCCCGCCACCACCACGTCCCTCAACAGTCACCCCGGGAGGCTCGGAGAGAGGGCGCCTGTCACTCGCGGGTCTCCTCCAACGACCTGAAGTAACCTGCGCTGTGGGGGGGGGGGGCAGCGAGGGGGCAGCGGGGGGCAGCGAGGGCGGGCGCAGGCACCGGAGGCCCACGCTCAGCTCCTCCGCGGGCGGCCGGCGTGGCCGTGGCCTGACGTGCTGACAAGTGTCCCCACGGCTTCGCCTTTCACTATTAACCTTCCCGTGCCCTCCTTCCGCGCTCCCACCATTCTAGGAAGGAAAAAAAAAAAAAAAAACTGAGTGAAGCGGTTATGCCCCGAGGAAGGAAGGGCGGGCGCGGACCCCGCGGAAGGCCGCCGGCGCCGCCGCTCCGGGCCCGGGGAGGCCCAGCCCGCTAGGCCGCGGAGCCGGGGCCTCGCGTAGCTGACGGCGGCCGAGGCGGGGCGGCGCGGCGCGGCGGGGCCCGGCACGCACACTCACCAAATCTGGAACTTGAGCAGCGGCCCCGTGGCGTACTGCATCTTTAATCTTTTGCTAGGCACGCCGCCCAGGTTGGCCGACGCATCGCCCCGGATCACCGCCGACGCCGCCAGCAGGAGAACGAGCAGATACCTCATCGTCACCGAGCCCGCCGCGCCGGCCGCCCTCAGGACCGAGACTCGCCGCAGCCAGCGCGAGGCCGAGCGGGAGCCGCGAGCCGCGAGCCGCTCCCCCGAGCGCGCAGGCGCGACCCGCCCAGGTCGGGGAGGGGAGCGCGGAATGCGCCTGCGCAGGCCGGCGCTCGCTCCCTCGCTCGCTGGCTCGCGGCCCCGACCCACCATCTTGGATGGGCGCGGAGCCCGGGCTGGTGCGAGGGGCGGGGAGGCGGCCCCGGAGCGTGGGCCGTGCGGGCGGTGCTGAGCCGGCGACACTGAGGAGCGCCCGTTTCGCAGCCTTGACCCGGGGCGGGGGGAGGGGGGGAGGGGGAGGGCAGCCTGCGCTCCTGGGGCGCCACGCTGTGGCTTTCCCTTGGATCTCGCAGTACTGCTGTCTCCCAGAAGAAGGAACTGAAGGAAAAGAAGACTCTAGGAGAATTTCCATCACGTAGAGGAGTGGAAATATTCCCTTACTTGGATCCCTGGGGGCGCTCAGCGGTCAGCGCCGCCTCAGGCCCAGGGCGTGACCCCGGGGTCGCGGGATCGAGGCCCATGTCCGCTCCCTGCATGGAGCCTGCTTCTGCCTCTGCCTCTCTCTCTCTCTCTCTCTCTCTGTGTGTGTCTCTCATGAATAAATAAATAAAATCTTAAAAAAATAAAATCTTAAAAAAGACTTAAAAAAATTAACCTTACTCGTTGACTTTACACAGTTGTGCAGGTCTCACCTGTTTTTCCCCCGCCCCGGGGATGCCAGTGTCAGACATCCTGTTATTTCACTTGTACGTATTTAAACGTGTATCTCTACAAAAAATAATAATAAAAAAATAATAATAATAACTACTCTTTGGGGGGGATCTGCCTTCAAGACCGTTATCCTACCTTTAAAAAAGAAACAGGGATTCTTTAATACCAAGTATCCAAGTGTTCAGATTTCTTGTCTTCATATTTGTCTTAAAATCAGAACCGAAATAAAATCCATTGCCGTCGGTTGGTCTGTCTTTATAGTTTGTGTCCGAGGATTTAAGACCAAGAATGTGGGGCAGACTGGGGGGCTCAGTGGTTGCATGTCTGTCTGCGGCCCAGGGCGTGACCCTGGGGTCCCGGATCAAGTGCCACGTTGGGCTCCCGGCCTGCTTCTCCCTCTGCCTGTGTCTCTACCTCTCTCTCTCTCTCTCTAGGTCTCTCATGAATAAATATATTTTTTAAATAAATAAAACCAAGCATATAGCAGGAATTGAGAAGTATCTATCACTTATTGTCGCAAAAAGGAAGACACACCCCTGGGAACCAAGGGGAGTCTGAAAAAGACAGTATTAAACCCTTATGGTATATAGGCTTTGATTGAATGATTTGGGGAAGACTGTTGGAGATAGCAGTGGAAACTTCGATTATACTTTTTGAAGTCTCAGCGTCAACAAATATAGGTCATTCTGGATCATTTATCCCAGGTACCGCAATTATGCAATACATCAAATATGAGTTTGAGAGAGGAATAGGAAATTCTGAATGAATGTGTGCCTATAGTTTCTTATATCCAATAGCTCAAATGTAGCACATGATCAGAAATTTTTTCTGGGCAGCCCAGGTGGCCCAGCGGTTTAGCGCCACCTGCAGCCCAGGGTGTGACCCTGGAGACCTGGGATCCAGTCCCACATCCAGCTCCCTGCCTGGAGCCTGCTTCTCCCTCTGCCTGTGTCTCTGCCTCTCTCTCTCTCTCTCTGTGTCTCTCATGAATAAATAAATACAATTTTGTGTTAAAAAAATTTTTTTTCTAATTTAATGATGCAGCAAGAGTCTGGAAACATTCCACAGCTGTTCATTTCAATTCACTTAGACTGTAAGTGACTAATACAAATTTTATATATCATAGGACAAGAGGAACTGCAAACCCAAATCAAAACTTTTCAGGAATCACACTGCTGGTGATATATTTTGTTTGTATTGTTATTCTGAGACTTGCTTGTAGGGTGGGATGAAGCAAGTGAGTGATTATATTGGTGTCAATGGGAATGGAAGTTTGCAGAGGAAAAAGGAAATAGATTTGAGTTAATGTGTTAAGAAATACATCATGAAGAAGTGGATAAGAGTACAAGAATTTTTCAAATTAAGAAGCCTATTGGAATCCTTAGAAATAATAAATTAGAGAAGATGTATGATCACTTCCACTGAATTTGAGAAAATTCAACTCATTTATTATATAAATTCTCGATGACCTAGAAGGAAATTTCCTTAACCTGATGAAAAGTATCTAACAAACAACGCATATATCATAATTAACTTGAAACATTAGAATCCCAACAAATAAAAAAATAAAAATTAAAAAATAAATTAAAAAAATAAATTAAAAAAAAAAAAGAATCCCAAGAAATTCCCAGTTTGGTCAGAAACAGGTCAAGTATACCCACATATAGTGCTCCTGTCCAGCATTATGATGAATTGTACAATTGTGCACTGTACCTAGCAACTGTACTAGGATAAGAAAAAGAATTTGAACATGCAAGAACTACAAAGAAAACTGCCACTGTTTGTAAACAACATAATTATATACTTCGAAAACCAAAAAAGAACCTACAATCTTTGTGTCCAGAAAGGTTGCTAAATACGAGTTCAATTTACAAAATTCAGTAGTTATCTTTCATCAATAGTTGGAAACTGTAGTTTCAAAAAAGGTCTCACAACAATATTTTCTAGAATAAATCTAAATGAAATGTGCAAACCTCTACAAAGAAAACTACAAGCCTTTCTACTAATGCTTCAAGGCAAATTCACCATTTCTTCAGTGAGGTCTTCCTGCAGCCTTCCTGTTCTGTGGCCCTTAAGCACTCAGAACAGACCGCACCACTTAGTCACCGTATTTCACTGTAATCAGTTATTACTCTGTCAGCCTCTTCTGCTCTTAGCTGAGCCTGGCAAGGGCAGAGACTCACTTATCCATGTAGCCCAGGTGACCAAGCAGTTCTTGTAATAGTAACAATGAGAACAAAATGAAAACAAACACTATCAAGCTACTACTTAATCAAGCGTCTACTGTATACAAGGTGCTGTTAAGGTCTCTACCTATATTATTTTTACTTATATCCTCTAAGAAATGAATGGGAAGGGGGTGTCGAGGTGGTTCAGTCAGTTAAGCATCTGCCTTTGGCTCGGATCGTGATCTTGCAGGATCCCAGGATCCCAGGTCCCAGGATCGAGCCCAGCATCGGGCTCCCTGCTCACTTGGGAGTATGCCTCTCCCTCTCCATCTGCCCCTCCTCCAGCTCATGTTCTCTCTCGCTCCAATAAATAAATAAAACCTTAAAAAAAAGAAAAAACAAAACAAAAGAAATGAATGAGAAGCCAGAATTGGAATGTAGGTAGGGAAGATTGTGGAAGGTCTTAAATGCAGGGCTAAGCAGTTTGAATTTTTTTTCCTATAAAAAAATGGGAGCCATTAGAGATTGGTGGTGTTATCAAAGCACTATCTTCAGAAGATGGATTAGTAACTGTGGGTAAGATTGAAGTAACAGATGTCTGGAAGATGGGAGTCCTATACAACTCCCAGAGAAAGTTAACACAGAACAGTTACTGCAAACCACCGGGCATAGTTCAAAACTAGGGCACAAGGAATAATGAAACTTGTGAGGTTCTTGGTCTTAAAGAAGGTCATGATTGGGTAAAGAATATGTTTCAAGTGGGACCAATGAGATATGCAAAATAGGAGCACCTGGCTGGCTCAGTTGGAAGAGCATGTGACTCTTGATCTGGGGGTTGTGAGTTTGAGTCCTACATTGGGTGTAGAGATTACTTGAAAATAAAATCTTAGGCCGCCTGGGTGGTGGGGTCTAACTCTTGGTTTTGGCTCAGGTTGTGTTCTCAGGGTCATGAGATCAAGCCCCACATTGGGCTCTGTGCTCAGCGTGGAATTTGCTTGAGACTCTCTCTCCCTCCGCCACTTCCCCCAACTTTCTCTCTCAAATAAATAAATAAATCTTTTTAAAAAATGTACAAAAAATTTAAGTGGGGAGTCTCATTAAGCCTAGGTTTCCACTGCTGGTGCTCAGATGTGTAGGGTGTGGCTGGCAGACTGAATCCTCCTCCCAACGAGGCTAAAAAGATGGACAGGTCTGAAAGTCTAAAAATGAGGCACAACATTGGAACCTCAGAAGCACAGTTTTTCAACAACCATCTTCCAACGAAAGAATATACCGTGAAGAGATGAGAGATATTCTCCATCTTACCCAGAGACACAAACTATGGCACCTTAAGGGCCCCAGCAAGCATATCAGGGTTGTGATAAACTAAGCGTGCCCGGATTCTGACAGAGACCCCAGTGTCAGTGGAGTAGCCTCGGTGTGCCAGCGGAGGGCATGGTGTCCAGCAAGCAGAGGCAGCAGATCTATGCTGTTGAAATGCTCCACAAAATTGACTCCTCTTCTGGTAAAAGTGCTTCAGTTTCTCTTCAGGGGACTAGTTTTGACCCCCATTGCACACAGTCTTGTCAATTAAGATGCCCCAAAGCTTCCCCAGCCAGAGCTGTGCAATGTCCAAAGCCAAAAACTACTGAAGCTGATTAATTCTGATGAAAGAAACCTGAGGACGGTTCTAGACCTCAAACTACTTGGGTTCCCTCTCATCTTCAGGGCCTCAATCTATGTCTTTTCATTTGAATCTGTGAGTTGTAACTTATTTTGCCTCTACGTTCTTCCCAGCTGTGGGACTTTCTGGAAAAGGGAAAAGTATGAAGACAGGTAAGATGGTGATTGTCAGTGGTGGGAGCAGGATGATGAATAGGGAGAGCAGAGGACTTTTAGGACAGCCACATGGCTCCATATGATACTATGCTGGATACACGTCATTACACATTTGTCCAAACCCACAGAATGTACGTCAAGAGTGTTGTATGTCATGAAGCCTCATTAAACTATAGATTTGGGGTGATGATGTGCCGATGCATTCATCAACTGTGACAAACGTACCGTGCTGGTGGGGACATTGACAATGGGGGAGGCTATGCATGTGCAGGGGGCAGGGAATATATGGGAAATCTCTTTACTTCGGCTCAGTTTTGCTGAGAACCTAAAACTGCTCTAAAAAAGTAAAAAAAGAAGAAAAAAAAATCTTCCTTTCCTCAGAAGCTGCCAACCCAGATACCGTGGCAGTCTTGTTAGGGTCAGACACTATCACTTCCTCCTCCAGGGAGCAAGAGGATGCCTGTAAAACAAAGTAGACTCTTTTTTTTTTTTTAAGATTATTTGTTTA
The DNA here is from genome assembly GCF_018345385.1 of Vulpes lagopus. Classification (NCBI taxonomy): domain Eukaryota; kingdom Metazoa; phylum Chordata; class Mammalia; order Carnivora; family Canidae; genus Vulpes; species Vulpes lagopus. The sequence continues at coordinate 45,965,215 of NC_054842.1, read as the reverse complement.
TTCATGAGATTCATGAGAGAGAGGCAGAGACATAGGCAGAGGGAAAGCAGGCTCCCATGCAGGGAGCCGGATGCAGGACTTGATCCTGGGACTCCATGGGCTGAAGGCAGATGCTTAACCATTGAGCCACCCAGACATCCCCCAAAGTAGACTCTTTAGATTAGATGGAATTCCAGTAGCTTCTGTGCAAGGCTGGCTTCATGGGTATGAGTCTATTTCACAGGAATCCGTGCTTAGAAGGGCCTGCACACTGGGCACCTGGCTGGCTTAGTCGGTAGAGCACGTGCCTCTTGATCTTGGGATCATGAGTTGGTCCCACCTTGGGGGCAGAGTTTACTTTAAAACGGGGGGAGTGTCTGCACTCGGCTTATTAATGTTTTGCCTTCACCATCTTGAAATTCTTATTTTTGAACCAAGAAACTCCACATTTTTATTTTGCACTGGGGCCATTACTTCTATGCCCAAGGTGTATCACTTCTCTACCATCATTACCAAACTCTTTCATTGCCTGTGTAAAAGGCAAACGTCTGCTTATGATCCAAACATATTATTATAGGGCGCCTGGATGGCACAGTTGGTTAAGTGTCTGCCTTTGGCTCCAGTCATGATCCCAGGGTCCTGGGATCATGCCCCATGTCGGGATCCCAGCTCAACAGGGAGCCTGCTTCTCCCCCTGCCCCCATTTGTGCTGGCGTGCTCTCCTTGCTCTCTCTCAAATAAATAAAATCTTAAAACAAAACAAAACAAAACCCAACATATTATTTCATCAATAAATACGCATGGATTGTCTCCATGATACACTCAGGGGTTTGGGGGAAGAAGCACAAGCCAGAGACTTCAGTCAGCTTCCCTAAGTGGGTATTAGATGACCAAGGTGGTGAGGAGGGAGGCAAAAACAAATCAGGTCAGGCACAATAAAAGATTTTGTCTGGTGATATCAAAATTCTAGGATCTGGCCTGTTTAGCTTCAGTTGAACACAGAAAAACAAAACTGCGTAGGAGTAATTTTGCCTCAGAGTGGAGATGTAAGCAGCTCTTCTTTGGTTAGGTTTACCAGGACTCTAAAAATGCAGCTCCCTTTTCTTTGAAAAGGAACTAAATTCCTAAGGGATTTCTGAAGGTATTCTCAAGTCATATAGTGTTTGATCTGGAACTATCTCAGGGTTACCTAGTACCTATTTCTTCTCCCAAGTATGCTCACCATCCCTCCATCCCTCTCCAGCTCAAATAAGCAACGGAGAGGTTGCTTGGGTGTGATGCCTCTGACCCAATTCCAGCGTCTTCCCTTTCACTTCTCCCTTGCTTTCTCTCTTCCTCTGTGTGTCTCCTGTGTATCTTTGTAATACCTTTTTCTTTCCCTACTGCTTCCATTTTTTGCTTAGTGATCTTAGGGGGGAAAAAAAAATCTCTTTCCTTCATTTGCAAATGAATAGATAATCTGGTAATTATCTCAGTTGTAATTAAATTTAAGAATTAGTGAAAATTTGTATCGAGGAAAAGAGAAGGTACGTTTGTATGTATATAGTAAAACACGAGTAAAGCACACAAAAATGACCAAAATCATCCTTAGCAATAATCTTAAAAATTATTTTTTTCCTTCATTTAAATTTGCTTTCCAAAAAAAAAAAAAATCTGCTTTCTTAAAATAGTGGCATTCAAACTTTTTAAAAAAATTTTTGTTTATTTAATCACGAGAGACACACACAGAGAGAGAGAGAGGCAGAGACATAGGCAGAGGGAGAAGCAAGCCCCATGCAGAGAGCCAGACGTGGGACTTGATCCCAGGACTCCAGGATCACACCCTGGGCCGAAGGTGGCGCCAAACCGCTGAGCCACCCGGGCTGCCCACATTCAAACTTTCTAAAGGAACTCTCATTCTGTTTATATATATTTCTTATTCTGGCACTAGTTTTTAAAAATTAATTTTAAACTGCCTTAAAGAATGTATACACAGTTCTTCCTTTAAAGCCCTTATGGGCTCACCTGAGCACCAATAACTAGTTACATTATTACCTCTCTGGGAAAACACATCCCATTCTGTAAACATTTGACCTACAAGTAGCCTCTTGGAATAGGATTCATTTGTGGCCAATAGATAACTGACAGAATCAGGAGAAAGGTAGAAATAAGTCTGATGGCAAGAGGTAAAAGGGATTAATTCAAGGAACTTGGCAATGAAAGAAGAACAGCAAACTAGTCTGGTAACTTTTAAGTGAGTGAACATATTTTCCAGATTATGTTGTAAAATTTCTGATTCTTTAATTTCCATACACAGTGCTCTGATTTCTGGAACCCTCTAGTGGCCGTATCAGGAATTGTCTGTGTAAAACAAAAGGTTTTTAATTTTCAAATTCACTTAAAATATGGTTACATAGATAAACTCTTAGAGGCGTGTTTTTCTCACTCCTAATTTAAGACAGCAAAACGAGCATATGGATTTGGCGGTCTCCTATCTCAGGATCTTAGAGAAATGCCAGGAAAGTGGCACAAGCAATAAATCTATGGTAACACTGGAAAGAAGGCAGTGGTCTAGAAACAGTAAAAAGTCTGGAAGTAGGTGGAATCATACTAATTGGCTTACCTATCATCTCCACAAAATACCAAGCAAAAGGTGAATTAAAGATAGAAGCTGGTCAAGCCTCAGAGAGGTTCCAGGAACCAAGCAGAGCAATAGAAAGGGGAACAATGCCTGTGAAAAAGCAAACTAAGCAGCTAATTCGAGTAGGTGGTCAGCCCTGCATTAAAAAGCTTTCCACCGTAAGTAAATAGGTCCTTACAACTGGAGCAGTCTTTCCATGCCTGACACCCACCCTACTGACTCTGCGGGGCTAAGCTGTCCCTGGAGAGTGGTAATACTGCCTGCCAGGGCCTCATATGGAGGGGATACAGACCAGCTCAGCAGGACTAGGCTATTAACTTTTACTTGCCAAAGGGTATAAATTCTGCAAGTATTTAGTTAAAAAAAAAAAGTAATACAACAGTTTCTCTGAAGTGGGCTAGTGGCCCACGAACTCCTTTTTATCAATCTTTTCAACAATAGCGTAAATGGTTCAATCCTCCTCAAAATCAATCGGGCCCATTGCCTTATTTATTTATTTTTTAAAGATTTTATCTATTTATTCATGAGAGACACAGAAGGCAGGCAGAGACACAGGCAGAGGGAGAAGCAGGCCCCATGCAGGAAGCCTGACGTGGGACTTGATCCCGGGACCGTGGGATCACGTCCTAAGCCGAAGGCAGATGCTCTACCGCTGAGCCACTCAAGCGTCCCTGCCTTATTTCTGAAAAAAAAAAAAAAAAAAGAAAAAGAAAAAAAAAAAAGAATTTAGGCCATCTTGCGTCCCTGGGTGTGTGCACCTAATCTCAGCTGGTCAGCTCCAGACCCGTTTTAGACTTTCCAAGCTACATAGTCTGTTGCAACTACTCCACTGCTGTTGAAGCATAAAAACAGGTATAGCTGTATTCTAATAAAACTTCAAAGACACAGAATCTGAATTTCATATAATTTTCATGTGTCACCAAATAATCTTTTGATCTCTCAAACAGTTAAAAATGCAAGAACTATGCTGTGCTGCACAGGATTTAGCTCAAGTGCTGTCATTGCTAAGCCCTGGTCTACAGGATCTTTTTTTTTTTTAAGCCTGCATGGCATTCCATCCCACTACTAAAAACTTTCATTTATAAATATCACACATTTTTGCAGACATTTATTTCCCTCTCATGCTACCTCAGATATCAGGAGATATATTCCGAAGAGTAAATGAACTTCACCCAATCGCGGTAACACTGAGTCCTTACCTTAGAAGTGAAAGGTGTATCTGCAAGAAAACAATTTCTTATCCTGAAGTCCAGTCTCAGTTTATTATGATTTTTATACTGTACAAAACCATAATCTCCTTTATACGAAAAAATTAAACATAACAAGTAAGGCTAACATTCCTTTTGACCACCCTCCACTGTAGTCAATGTCATCCATTTAGTGTACGGCCTCACCGAACTTTTTCTATTAAGTTTATATGCTTAAATGTACCCATAGAAACTATGGTGTTAGTTTGAAAATCTTCAGTAGTTTATTTTTTCTCAAAATACACAGCATGTTTTGACACAAATTATCCCTTTATTTCTTTTCTAAGAAAATAATTTCTTTTTTTCAAATGATAGAGTTGGGTTTTGCTCTTTTTCTCTTCCCTCATTGGGAAGCTTGCTTAACTCATGAAAGATAAGGAGAGCCTTTTTGTTTACTTAAGTGCCTCTCCTCAAGATTACAATGCCCTTCAAAGATGCTTATGGTAAATACCAAATACATTTTCAAGATCAAGCAAGGGAGACTTTTTTAATGAGAATCCAAGATTTACAGATTTTCCTTTATAAGAATACACAGCAGGGTATTTAAAATTTCATTTTCAAGCAGATTTTCATCACTTTACCCTTTTTTTCCTATCACCTTACCCTTAATCCCAGAGGATAATATGTTTAAAATAAAAATCAAACAAAGTAGGTAGTCAAAGAACACATCAGTAATTTTTTATGACATATGCTCAGAAATGAAACATTTTTGTGGAAAAGTTGAATGGACTAAATGATTACAGAAATAAGGACATCTCCAAAAAAAAAAAAAAAAATGAGCCTAAGAATTTTGGTATGAACAGTTAGCCTGGAACAATTTAAATGCATATGACTAAAACAAAAATCAATAGTACTATCTCTGAGATAGACATTTTAAAGATAATAATTAATGTTTACTATAAACTCTGCTATAAATGAGTAATTAATATTTTTAAAAAATTATTTGGCTGCCAGGGCAAAAAACATTACAATTTGATATTTGTTAGAAAAACAATTTTTAAGGTAATAAATCATAAAAGTAATCTATCTGCTTAAGTTTCTATTATCAGAAATGAATTAATGTTGAAAGCAGTTATGTGTGCAAGCACACACATACACACTCCCATATGCACACACCTACACACATACACTCCACACACAAAACATTTAAAATATCACTCAATTGTAACAAATTATCAAATCTTAGTAGAAACTCTAGGGGGTCAGTAAACTCAGTTATCTGTTTTTGTCTCTCAAAGTGCTGGATTCTTTACCAATCAGTTTAACGATTACCTCTGGCAAATGAAAACCTGTATCAATGCAAATGAAATAAAAGTTTCAAATGTTAGGGTGCCAGACTGGCTCAGTCTGGAGAGCATGTGACTCATGAGTTCAAGCCCCAAACTGGGTGTACAGATTACTTAATCTAACTTAAAAAAAAAAAAAAAAGTGACTTCAAATGTAAATCTGATAAAAAAAATTTCATTGTAATAGACTCTAAAACTAAATATAATTTTCATAGGTCAGTGCTTGCATTATCATTACATCTTTTTTCATCATATGAATAAACAATCAAAATAATCAAGACTCGAATATAGCAAAATAATAATTCATGTTTCAAAAATAATTACTTCATCCTTAAATCACTAAATTATTTGAAATATCAAAATAAAATGTTTTACCATTCTTATCTTTAAAGTCCATATTTACTTTAGAACTAATCAGAAAAACTATTTCAAATACTACAAATGATATAATCGATTTAATACATTTAGAGGATCAGATTTTTAAGGCTTTTCTTTAAAATTTGGACAATACTTAAGGATAAAAAATAAAAGCCCTATTATATAGTCAAAGGAAAAATTTCCCAAAATTGTCTTATTAATAAATAAAAGACTTGTTAACCTAGGAACTTATAACAAAGCCAACAACGATTAGATTTAAATGCTTTTATTTACATATGTGGTAAATACTGTCCCCTACTAAAAAACAATGACATTGCCTTTCCATCGGTCAAACTTATTAAAAAGTTCATGTATTTCTTTTCTATATCATGTGTGGACATGGTACAGGATGCAGAATGTAAACATCAATTTAATAGACATTATTAAATAATTTTGCATATATGCAGAATCTTGGCTAAATGGTTAAAATTACAGATGAGCATTCAATGTGGGCACATGGATATTTCATGTACACCAATGTGTTTAACAGAAAATGTGTCTGCACTGGTTTCTGGAAACAACTTGGTTTCTGTGAATCTTTAAATACCCAATTCCAAATCTTCCAGCTCCTGGAGAAGGGCTTTCTCTTTTTGAATTTTCTCCAACTAGAAAAGTTTAAAACAACCAAGTTATTAAACAGGAAATGAAATAATTGTTGGATCTATAGCTAAAATGGCAAAGCAGAAAAAATTTGTAAAGAGAGAATTTCTGATACTTTAATAATAGGTCTACCAGAAAATACAATTTACAAATACAGAGAAACAAGCTCTGATTTGTTTCTTGGTAATGAAGCAGGGGGGAAAAAGATGGGTACTGTCATAAGGCAACACAGAAGGTCCAATAAATTCTTTCTACATTTGGGCTTCCCTTAGAAGGAGAGAAAGGTGCAAGCAAGCAGGGCAGTGCACTCTGAGATACAAGGAAGAGAATCCTAGGTTTATCGATTTTAATAAACTGCCTTGAATTTTATTTTATTTTTAAGATTTTATTAATTTATTTATGAGAGATACAAAGAGAGAGAGAGAGGCAGAGAGACAGGCAGAGGGAGAAGCAGGCTCCACGCAAGGGGCCCGATGTGGGACTCGATCCCGGGTCTCCAGCATCACGCCCTGGGCTGAAGGTGGCGCTAAACCGCTGAGCCACCCAGGCTGCCCTGCCTTGAATTTTAGTAGCAATGGTCATCTTATCTTCCCCATCCTCAACTGTTTAAGTGTAAAAACATTTTACACTTTACATTTTACCTAACATATGGCATATGGTTTTCAAAAGAAGTGTTTAAATGTATGTACTCTCCCACTTGATTAAACAATTGTTTATAATAAAAAGAAAAGTAGTAGTGATTATATGAACAAATAAAATGTATAAAAATTACCTGATTTTTTTCTAGCTGTTTTCCAGCTGCTGCTTGTTCTTTCAGTTGCTCGATAGCTTTCAGTTTCTGCGAATGTCAAATATGTCATGAGTCAAGAGGAAGGAAGAGTAAGTAATTTCAGAATGCAAATTTTGTTAGTAACGGCTCAATCACACAAATGGGAAAAATGAGGAGAATTAACCATCTTACCTTTGCATCAAGGACAGCCTGTTAAAATGCTAAGGTAAAATTTTTTGTTTTTTAATTTAAGTGTAAAATTAAATATGCTAAGAACATGGGATTTGGCAAAAAAGTTTTCAAGCTTTAAAGTAATGATATTCTATATGTACATGTATGTGTATGAAATATATCACCAACTTCACCATTTATTCCAGCACTTCACTGTACCTAGACAACATCTTTGGCAGCCTGGGAAGGCTCTAGAAACCTGGTTTTACCTCAGGGCCATCATTGCAAACTGGATGCAATATGACAAATTAATAAACTTTTTTTGTCTCCATTTCTTCATCTTTAAGGGATAAATATCTGTTCCTACCTATCTGACAAATGTCTGATGAAATACTGAGTATCAAAGTGTTCAGCATAGCTCTGTACTAACGATCATTTCTTATGACTCCGAAAATCAATAATAAAGACTAATAATAGCTGTTAGACATTTGTTTTTTATATATATATATTTTTTAATTTTATTTTATTTATTTATGATAGGCACACAGTGAGAGAGAGAGAGAGGCAGAGACACAGGCAGAGGGAGAAGCAGGCTCCATGCACCGGGAGCCCGACGTGGGATTCGATCCCGAGTCTCCAGGATCGCGCCCTGGGCCAAAGGTAGGCGCCAAACCGCTGCGCCACCCAGGGATCCCGCTGTTAGACATTTGTAAATAGAACTAAAATCAGTGCCATTCCCAAATTATAGTATTTCATAGTGAGAAAGCAATAATCAGAACTGCTACAAACTTCTTAGATGCCTCTCTTTATGTATTTCTCACAGATCTCTTTCAATAAACACATCTGGTTTTTACTTCAATATCTCACCTTCTTTAGGTTCTTGATTTTTTTGTCTATTTCAGGGTCTCCAGAGGTTGACTGTGAGATAGTATTTCGTGGTGTGCTCTGTGGGGCAGGAGTAGGTGCCAGATCTGGACTCTTCTCATTTCTTGCTTCCTACAGGAAATATATTCAAAAATTCAATCTTCTAAAAAAGAAAACATTAAAGTACTTCAACCAACATAGCCTTGGTATATAAAATGCAGAAACCAAAATGTGATTTTATCTTTTATACTACATTTTATATAAAAGATCTGAATTCAAGGTCTCATGAAGGGATGCCACATTGTCCCATGACAGAAAGATACAATATAGCTTAAAAAAAAAAAAATCAGTTTAAGGAGACATCCAAAAGGTTTTTTACTATGTAGTCATAATAGGGAACACTTCGTTAGATCTAAAATTTAGAGGTAAAGTAGCAGAATCATAAAATAAAGAACTATATTAGTATATTAGTAATATAATGAAAGGACAAATGAAATGAAATTACTTTAACAGAAAAAACCAGGAGGTTTCTGTGTCAGCCAATAAGCATTCCAAGTTTTTGGATATCTTGGGATGTGCCACTATATTAATGGTTTAGAAAGGGACTTTTAATATAAGGTGCTTGAAGTTTCACTTTTGTGACGTCCTCCAATTCTACTATGTTTGATCAAGTACATGTAATGGATAATGTTACCGGGTAAGTCCTGCAGAGATTTATTTATAATCAGATCCCTTCAGCTCTGCAACAAAGTGCCAAGGAAAACTCAAAGGGATACTATATTGCTCCCAATGGGATCATATCTCTGATTCTGAACCACTTCCATTTCCCCTAAGGTGCTGTAGACCTGTTTCCCAGTCTTTGTGTGTGCTGTTCCTTGTGCCTACAACAACTTGAGGTCACCTGGCTGACCCTAACTTGTCCATTAGGCCTTTTGGGAAATTCTTTCCCAAACCAAAAGGTTAGATGAGTCGCACAACACATGGTATGTATCCCTACTGAAACGTGTACTGTACTCTCTCCTGTTAGATTGTACCTGAGGTTTCTTTGTTCACTGTTCTGTTTGTGCCCCCAGCATAAGACTTGCTTTATTGCAGGGCTAAATAAATGAAGTAGTCAAAGAACTACTCCCCTTTTGTAATTATATGACAAGACATACATTTTGACAACAGGGGGAAAAGAAGGCTTTACCGGCCCCAGGATAAGACTTCTATTTCTTTCTTATAGAATTCCCAGTGGAATACATAAGCCCCAGGGCCAAAACTCCTCCTACTCAAGAGTTCTAGGTAGAATGCTCTGAACACCAAAGCATCCCATGGGGACATGAAACGGTATCATTTTGTATCTTTATATCTAGACATGTCTGCTTGAGAGTTTTTGGAGAGTATAGAATTGGAGTAATTTTCTTTTTAATATGTTAGTTGTACTTTTTATACATTCTAATGAAATGAACATTAATTTCTAACCTTCTAGGTAAAAATACATTACTGAACAAGCATTTAACAGAGTAGTTAGAAAGAAACTATTTAGATTCTACTCTTAAGAAGCCTGTAAGTTCTGACAATATGCAGTTTGATATTTCCATAATAGAAAACTAAAGGAAAAGAGTCAAAGAAGAGATACTTTGCCTGTCAAAATTCACTTTTGACATACATCAAATAAGAGTTTTTCAAATTTAGGCAACCCTGGGTGGCTCAGCGATTTAGCACCGCCTTCGGCCCAGGGCCTAATCGTGCAGTCCCGGGATTAAATCCCACATTGTGCTTCCTGCATGGAGCCTGCTTCTCCCTCTGTCTGTGTCTCTCATGAATAAAATAAAAAATAAAACAAAATTTAAAATTTAAGTTTCAAATTTAGTTTGTAATGAGCCAAAAAAAATTTTCCTCTAGGATAGGTTAATGTCAATACATGTGAAAAAACCATTAAAGTTAAGTGAAATATAAAATATAATTTTCCACCATATTTTAAGCAACCAAGAGTACGTTAAAATGTCTGCATTATTATACTTAAATTCTGGTCATTCTCTGAAAATGATGCATATATGGTAAGATTAAATTCTTGGTTTCAATTCCTTTTGGTAAAGTTCACAATCTTCTTATAAAGTCATCACCAGATTATAATTAAATACTTGGTTAAATTACATACATCTGACTCCTTTATCTTTGATTACTTAACTCAGGTCAGGAGTGAGAAGGTGGATCCTGTTATGGACCATTTACTTTCGTTCTATCACACAGCCATAACTAGTCAACCAGTCATCTCAATAGACATTTTTCCAAAGAAGACATACAGATGGCCAATAGACACATGAAAAGATGCTCAGCAACACTCATCATCAGGGAAACACAAATTAAAACCACAATGGGATATCACCTTAAACCTGTCAGAATGGCTAAAATCAACACTACAAGAAACAACAGGTATTGGCGAAGATGCAGAGAAAGGGGAACCTTCTTGCATTGTTGGTGGGAATGCAAACTGGTACAGCCACTCTGGAAATGTGTGGAGATTTCTTAGAAAGTTAAAATCAGAACTACCCTTTGATCCAGCAATCACACTACTACGTATTTACCCAAAGAATACAAAAATACTTACTCAAAGGGATATATACACCCCGATGTTTACAGCAGCCTTATCTACAAGAGCCAAATTATGGAAACAGCCCAAGTGCCCATCAACTGATGAATGGATAAAAAGGATGTGGTATATACATACAATGGAGTATTACTTAGCCATAAAAATGAGTGAAATACTGCCATTTGCAAAAAGAATGGAGCCAGAGAGTATTATGCTAAGTGAAATGTCAGCCAGAGACAGACCAATGATATAATTTCACTCATATGTGGACTTACAAAACAAACAAGAAAAGGGGAAAAAGAGAGAAAGAGAGAGGCAAACCAAGAAACTCTTAACTACAGTGGAACAAACTGATGGTTATCAGAGGGGAAGTAGGTGGGGGATGGATTAAATAGGTGATAGGGATTAAGGAGGGCACTTGTTTTGATGAGCACTGGGTGACGTATTGAAGTGTTGAATCGCTATATTGTAGATATGAAAGTAATACTACATTGTATATTGACTGGAATGTATATAAAAACTATTTTAAAAGATTTTCTAAAATAATTAATCTTCTGATAAAGAGGAAGAACTATCATTTATAAAAATAAGACTCTAAGTTGAGTAGGTTTCAGAAGGCCCTTAAATCTCAATGAGTAGAAATCTTGTACTGCCACTATGGAAAACAGTATGGAGGTTCCTCAGAAAACTAAAAATAGAGCTACCATATGATCCAGAAATCTCACTTCTGGAGATATACCAAGGGAAACAAAATCATTATCTCAAAAGAGATACCTATATTCTTGTGTTCACTGCAGCATTATTGGCAATAGCCAAGGTGGAAAACCTAAGTGTCCATCAGGGATGAATGGATAAAGAAAATGTGGATAATATATATAAAATGGACCATTATTCAGGGGCACCAGCGTGGCTCAGTTGGCTAAGCATCTACTTTCACTCAGGCCCTAATCCCAGGGTCCTAGAATTGAGCCCCATATCGGGCTCCCTGCTCAGTGGGGAATCTGCTTCTCCCTCTGCCATACCCCCTGCTTGTGTTTTCCCACAGGCTTTCTCTCAAAAATACATAAATAAAATCTAAAAAAAAAAAAAAAAAAAGGAACTATTATTCAGCTATTTGAAAACTATTTGCAACAACATGAATGAACATGGAGGGATCGCACTAAGTGAAATAAGCCAGACTAAGAAAAAAACTGCATGGTATCACTTATACGTGGAATCTATTAAAAATAAAGTCAAACTCTTAAAAACAAAGAGAAGAATGGTGGTTGCCAGGGGCTATGGAGTGGGGGAAATGGAGACAGACTGGTAAAAGAGTACAAACTTTCAGTTATAAGATGAATAAAGTCTCAGGATCTAATATATAACATGGACCACAGCTGATAATACTGTACTGTGTAACTGAAATTTGCTAAAGAGTAGAACTTCAGCGTTCTCATCCCTCAAAAAGTAAGTATTTTGGATGGATGGATGTGTTAACTCAATTGTAAGGATCTTTTCACAATGTATACCTGAAACACCATATCACACTGTACATTTAAAAAAATTTTGTTTAATTTTTGTCAATTATACCTGAAAATATTAGCTAGGGAAAAAAAAAATCTTACCTACTAGTACTTCAAAGGATAGTACTAACTCGTAATATTCATGGCAAATTAGAGGTCTGATAAAGATAATTCCTCCTTTTACACAAGCAAATAAAGACAATTACTGCTTTTACACAAGCAAATACATGGAGTAGATCATTATGCTTCGGCTGATCTAAACCTGACCCATTTAGAGATATTTCTGGAGATGAAATATATTAACTACAAAAGAGCACACTGATTTTTTTTTTAAAGCTCAGATTTTAGCAGACTACATCTACCTAATGCAATTCTATATCTTAAAATAGTAATTGCCTACCAAAACATATAAGCAACCTAGAATTGTCAAAATTCAAGCATTAACAGTAAGATTGCATTGTCTGAATCTTAAAAAAATGTGATCATGCGGATTTCATTAACCAGATACTCCAAGCCTAGCTGATTTCACTATCACCACAAACCATACACAATCATAATTTGTTAATTATTACACTGGTATGGTTTTGCAACTATAAAATCACATAAAAAAATTATTTTAGAAGCGCCTGACTGGCTCAGTTGGTTAGGCGTCTGCCTTTGGCTCAGGTCATGATCACGGGGTCCTGGGATCAAGCCCTGCCATCGGGCTCTCTGCTCAGCGGGGACCCTGCTTCTCCCTCTCCCTCTGCCTACTTGTGCACTTTCTGTCAAATAAATAAAATCTTAAAAAAAAAATTATTTTAGATCAACTCCATTGTTTTGGGTACTTCTGGTGTTTAGATTCCCAGCTGAATAATTTCTTTTTTTTTTTAAAGATTTATTTTTTATTTTATGATAGAGAGAGAGAGACAGACAGACAGGCAGAGGGAGAAGCAGGCTCCATGCCAGGAGCCCGACGCGGGACTCGATCCTGGGACTCCAGAACCGCACCCTGGGCCAAAGGCAGGCGCGAAACTGCTGAGCCACCCAGGGATCCCCTGAATAATTTCTTATAGTGATGTAATACTGATTAACAAAATGGCTTTATTGTCACGTAACTTCTGATCTCTCTTAACAGATGCTTTCAGGGAGCAAACTATACCACTTCACACAGGCTCCAACAGAAGAGTCTGTAACAAGTAACATACTATACAATCCCATTAGGGTTTCCGGTTTTAAGGTCAGGTCCAGTTTCCTCCCTTCCTTATTATACAAACAGAACTACTTAGAAATTCATAGGCAAAAACAAAGGAAAGGCATTCTGGCTATTTAAGTCTAACTCTGACTATGTAACATAATAGTCAAGTCTTGGGGTGCCTGGGTGGCTGTTAAGTGGTTGACTCGATTTCAGCTCAGGCCATAATCCGGGGGTCCTGGGATCAAGCTCCACGTTGTCTGTGTGTTGTCAGCCCCCAAGCTCATGGGGGAGTCTGCATGAGGAATCTCTCCCTCTCCCTCTGACCTTCTCCGTGCTCGTGTGCTCACGAAAGTGGGCACACACTCTTAAATAAATAAATAAATCTTAAAAACCCGTAATAGTTATATTTTTAGGACTATCATCTTTAAACTTTGAGATTTAAATTAAGCTAATTTAACTTGTTTTGTTTATTTTGTTTTGAAAAGATTAGTGTCCCAAATACCTGTTTTGCAGCTTTCTTAGCCTCGTGTTTCCTTTGATTTTTAAGGGCTGTTTTTGATAATGGCTTATCATTTCCTGCTTGTGGCTTCATATTCTGAGGTGGTTCCTCCTCATGCTGTGGAAAATATAAAATAAACAATTGTGAAATGGAATCCATGTTTTAAAAAACATTTATCATAAACTATATAATTTTGTTAGCATGGGATAAGCTTATTTTATTACATTTATTTTAAGATCACTGGCAAAGAATATTTCAAAACTCTTATCAGTAGTAGGTATACTCCAATTGTCAGGATGGATTTAATGAGGATCTTCCTATTCTTTCAGTTACACAAGTGCTAGAAAAATACAATATAGTTTTGTTAAAATAATGGAACTTTTCTTAGTACTACTACTGACACATGCTTCTTATGAAATTAGATACTAACAACAGCTTCTTCCGGGGTCTGTTTGGATCTGACTACGGCCAACAGAAACCCAGCTGCCTCATTTGCACAAAGAATTACTTGCTAGGTCTTTACATGCAAAACCAGAGATTAGAAGGTTAAAAATAAAAGCAAATTGAAAAACTAAGACCAGAAGAAAAAAAAAAACCAAATAGGAAGTGGTAACTGCATATTTATAAATCCAGGATTTTTTTTTTTTTTTTTTTTTTTTTTATAAATCCAGGATTAACATAATGAAGAGGTCCACAAAAAACTAAATGACTGGTCAGACTAAAATAATAAAAACAGATAATCATTTCCATCATGAGATATTTATACAGCCATCCATCAACTATATTCCACAACAGAAAGGGTGGATTAAGGATAGGATCAAGGAGGAACTAGTATAAAATATACTATGGTTGATAACAATGTATCATATAATTGAAATTTGCCAAGAATGCAAATATTCTCACCACACACACACACAAAAAAGAGGCAACAGATTTGTTAACTAGATGGGTGGAATCCTCTCACAATGTACACATATATCAAATCACCATGACGTACCCTTTAAATATCTTACAATTTTACGTGTAAGTTATAGTTCAAGAAAAGAATATACGTACACAGGTTTAGGTCATCTCAACAGTTGCTTGAGGCAACACGGAGCATGCATGATAGCACTACGGCTTATCAGGTTCTCATCTACTTATTGATTTCCCTCCCAACTGCTGTTATCTCAGTGTTAGCTGTCTCTTAGACTCTATCATACTAAGCACATCAGAAGAATCAGATCTCCATGAAGTTTCTTAAGTACTAGATCTCAGATCCAGGTGATACTTACAAATGCTACAAGGAAATGGGCAGGGGCTCAAACACAAGATACAGAAGAAGCAGGAAAGCATACTGTGACTTTATTATAGCTGCATTAACTATTTCAGGTCATTGAAATTCTGTGCCCGTACATGCTCTACCTGAAGTAACTGAATATGTGAAAACCTGTATTTGTGGAACAGACAAATCTGACGGCAAGTCTCTTGCACTTGTTATCCACACTGCATACAGCGTTAAAGACATAGCAATATTGGCTGAACATCTGTTTTATACATCAAAATTCTTTCAACAGCTCTTCTATAGTACCTTGCTTTGGGTGAAAAGTTTCTAGTCGTAAGAACTTCAAAAACATGACAAAGCAATGAAAAATGATGTAAGAAAGGATGAGTTACAAGGCTCTTCTATACTACAAATACAATGCAGTCACTAGCAGACTCATTTTAGACAAACAAGAAATCCACACAGCTATTATGGATCATAAGCAGAATTTTCTGCCTTTAGTACTGTGCCCACCGTATATAATTTTATCCCTGGTAATAAAACTTGTTTTTTCATTTATGTCAATTATTATGGGACTGTTTTGATGAATACATTATATAAGGGGAAATATTTTTTTTGGAAAGCCAAGAAATACTTAAGTATAATTCATATGTGGATTTGTATTTATAAAAAAAATAAGTTTTTTCTTGAAAGAGAATCCCACCTTTTTTTCCCTTGTGCTATATAACCCTCCTCCTTTGTGAAGTTCTTTCCTAGAATGTCTTTGTTTCCAGTAATTTCTCGACAGTATTTTTTTGCCATTTAGCTCATCTCTGGAATTTGATACAAACAAAAATTTCTCATTATTGGCCATGTGGTTCCTTCAACTAAAATGATTTGATAGGATCACATAATCACTATGTCACATACAAAAAAGAAAATTAAGTGGAAATCTTAAATGTTAAAAAACAATGTTGGTTTTAAGACCTTCTTACCAAGTTTTAGCATTATTTTCAAAGTAGATCTTTCTCTTCCTTTCCCTATCAAAATAAGTTTTATGGATCAGAGAATAAAAATATATATTAATTCAGAATTTACTCCTGTTGAGATACCTTACAGATATTTAGAAAGCAGGATATGTTGAGGTTACTTCTGTTTTTATCTTAGATAAGGAAAAATTTAATTTAGAGATAAGACAAATCCAAAGACTACTATATCTTTTAAATCTAAATGCAAGTATTATAAATGGGGTTTGTTCATACATTTTTATATGTTTTTAGGAAATAATACAACAAAAATGTTTAAACAGAACATTTCAGTAAAGTCAAGAAGTTACAGACCACTGCTACTTTTTGCGGAGGAGGAAGCATTATTTTTCTGTTTTTTGTGTCTGAAAGGGTGAGGAGTGGGACAAAGGAGGCATAAGAACGTTTATCCTTTGAAAAAGTACCAACTTCCCCGAGTGCCTGATATTTAAGTGACTATATATTCCTGCTTACTTGGTCCCAGTTTACACCTATTATATGGTCACCTTTATAATACCAACGATATTGGTCATTTTTATAGAGCTACTTTATTCCTTAACGTCATACCAGAGACTCAGGTCATTAACAGATGCTTCCCCTGAGCCCTGAAATGTTAACATTTTAAAGCATATCAGAATCTGACTGATACTCTGATCATAACTTTACAATACAGATGGGAACTGACAGCCTAAGGAAAACAAGTATGTTTTGTTTGAACGACAGTGTTTTAAAAATCAAGAAATTTTACATAACCATCCACACTTGTTTTGTCTTGGCAACCTGGACCTAAATCTCTTATGGAAACTATCGGCTACTACTGTGCAGTTGTTATCGCCTTTCCAGAGGGCATGGTCTCTCCCTTTCACCATTCTCTGCCAGTCACCAAAGCCTTATATTACCAGCCGATTCTGACAGGCACTTGAATTTGAGCCCACGATCTCCATAAAGCCAGTATGTCATACTCCATTCTTTTCCCCACAAATGTAAAATGTGAACTGCTTTAAATTGACTACTTTGTCAACTTAACTATGTTAGCTGTTCACTAACTTCAGCAGTAGGTCCTCCATGATTTCTAGAGTTTATATTCTAATCAGGTGCTAAGTAATGCAAGAATACGCATGAGAAAAAGGTCTCGAGAACTCCACACCCTGAAAAATCTTGTTTCACCAAAGTAGTAAAACTTTACTTACCAGTTTGGAATTGGTGATTGGCTTATTTCTTAAAGCTGGGGGTCTATAAGCTGTTGCAACTTTAGGTTCTTCACTGGGTACGTCACTTGGAACTGCTTGGTAAGTTATTGTTTTTACTGGAAATATTCCATCTAAAAATGGCTGCCAAGAAACCTGCCATAACTCTGCATTTGACGGCATGTCATACTTGTGCAAGACAGAGCCAGTATAATGCCAAATCTTGTACCCATTATTAACTCGTAACCTGGGAGCACATGTAGCTGTTAAAATATGCTCCCCATCAGGGCACCAAGCAAAATAGGTAGAATCAGAGGCCACTGGTTTAGAAATAAGTTTGTAGTTTTTAACATCCCACACTTCCATTTGTCCCCTCAGATTTCCAAACCCAGCTAGTACTAATATATGTCCATGTGGGCTATAGTAGGCTGCATTACGAGGACCAGTTCCAAAGTCAAACACAGGATCACACTTTAAGTTGAAAATCGTTGCTTTTGCAGGCATAAAACCATATACAGCACAAAACTCAGTAGAACTAGAATTCCAAACGACATCATAAATGGGGCCATTTTTTGCTAGAAAAAGAATATAAAACCCAAATTAGCAATAAATCATTACATAAATATAGTATTTATTAGCCAAGTTATAACTGAATAATACTCATAAACATATCAAGCAGTAAAAAAATCCAAAATTTCAAGATATGTCACAATTAAAATATTTTTATATGATATACTATGGAGATTAATGCTTTATCTTAATTCCTTTAAAATATTTTGACAATGTAGGTTGATAGAAACATACATTATTAGTACCATTAATATGCTAGTTTTCATTAGAAGGGGTAATACACTAGTTTTCATTAGAAGGGGTAATTAGAAGTTTTCATTAGAAGGTATCTTAATTCCTTTAAAATATTTTGACAATGTAGGTTGATAGAAACATACATTATTAGTACCATTAATACACTAGTTTTCATTAGAAGGGGTAGACAAGTACTAATAAAAATACAAATTATAGAAAATGATATGCCACAAAATAAGTCCATCTTCACAAAGGCAGCCCTCTATTGTATTCCTTGTATATGCTTTCAGAATTTTTTTGTTGAAATTAAGCATCTCTCTTAAACAAAACACACACACACACACACACACACACACACACACACACTCATACAAAGTTCTTTATAGTTTCATTTAGTGTACTCCATTTTGGAGATTTTTCTATATAAGCACATTAAAATCTGCCTCACTCTTTCCCAGAGGTATCATATTCCTGTATATTCTCAACTGTGAGTGTACACAAACACAGCTGTAGGAGTGAACCTGGCAGCTCAAAGGCACCTACATTTATCTGATAATGCTAAAATGTCCCACAGAGAAGCTGTACCATTTAATATAATCAAAAGTTTTAAGATTATTCTTTTCTTTTAAGCAACCTCTACCCCCAACATGAGGTTTGAACTCAAACCCCAAGATCAAGAGTCACATGCTATGCCGACTGAGACACCCGTTGCTCCATCAGTAGTTCTTACGAGTTCATATTTTCCCTTCACTCTCCCTTCACACTGTGTAGTTTCATACTTTTATCTTTGCCAAGCTACGAAGAGAAAAATTGTTATCCGGTCTTCCTTTCTATCTTTTTTTATTATAAACTAAGCACTACTTAGTATATTTATATCGTTTCTGTGGTCTATTTTTTACTGACTCATGCCTATTTTTCTCTCCAGGTATTGGTCTTTTACTGACTTACTTGTATAGTAACAAAATTCACCTTTCTCATATTCATCCCTTGTCTGTCTAAAAAATTTTTCTCCAATTTTTTTATTGTTTTAATTTATGGACTTTTCTTCCCCTGACACAGAATTCTATACGTATTCACTTTTATCATCTTGCCTTGTTAGAAAATCTTTTTACACTTTTAAGATTAGAAAAAAAAGGTTGCGGCGCCTGGGTAGCTGAGTCAGTTAAATGTCTGACTTCAGCTTAGGTCATGATCTCTGGGTCCTGAGATTGAGCCCTGCATCAGGCTCCCATCTCAGCTGGGGATCTACTTCTCCCTCTCCCTCTGTCCCTTGCTTGTGCTCTCTCTCTAATAAATGAAAGAAAAAGAAAGAAAGAAAGAAAGAAAGAAAGAAAGAAAGAAAGAAAGAAAGAAAGAAAGAAAGAAAGAAAGAAAGAAAGAAAGAAAAGAAAGAAAGAGAAAGAAAGAAAGGAAGGAAGAAAGGAAGAAAGGAAGGAAGGAAGGAAGGAAGAAAGAAAGAAAGAAAGAAAGAAAGAAAGAAAGAAAGAAAGAAAGAAAGAAAGTCAACTTTAAAACCAATTTATCTAGTTCAAAAGAAAACCTACTGGCATTTTAATTTTTAGGTTAATCTGGAGAGAAATGACATCTTTATAAAGGTCACATTTTATCCCTTAGAAATTTTAAAGTTTTCTTCTCATTAGTCCTATATACTTCCTGCCTTTTGTTGTTCTGTATGGGATCTTTTCTTCTGCTATGTATTTTAAGTGGCTGTTTATACTGTGACTTCATGTATATGCAGATATGATTGTTTACTCCTTTCAAAACTATATGTTTATTCTTTTGATCAGTTACACTGACTAGGTCTTTCAGAATGTTAAATTATGAAAGAAAGAGGACTTTCTGACTTCAGAGGGAATATATAGCCCTTTGTAAGGAAGTTTATCTTACTTTTACAGGTTCAATTCAAAATGAAAAATCAAGGAGTTACCAGAATTTTACAATTGTATTATTCTACAGTAATTTAGTCATCAAAACAAAAGATGAAATGGTAAGTAACATTTGTCAGTTTTGAAGACAGTGCCAAACCAACTTACTGTCATGATAAGTAAGTTCACAAAGAGCTATTATAATGAAATTACCCAGCAAGTTCCCCACTAAAGTGCTGGCATTAACTAAATTAACTGGATTTTGTCAAAATAATTGATGTTTGGGGATATTTTAAGTTTATTAATTAAGAGAAATTTTACCTTCAAGGTTATGAAAATATATGTTTTATCATGTGATCAAGAATTTGGATGAGATCACATTTACAGTATTGTGTTCTTTCCATTGTTTTATCACAGGAAGACCCGTGGAATACTCACGCAATTGCACAACAGCACTTTCTCCATTCGCTGCAATGTAGTGCAGAGTTTGTTCCCCATAGTAGGATGCTCCCGTCTTGTCAACATCTGTACTAGCTATTACTAACACAGCAGTAGCTAGAACAGCAAAAACTTTAGTTAGATTTAAAACACAAATTAACCTAATGCTGATAAGAAAAATATTAAAAATATAACAGCACATTTTGATTAACTAAGCATGGTATTCTTTTTTTCTAGACATACAGGAATAAAAGTCTCAAGACCTAAAAAATGAGATAAAGTATATTTGTCATACCTTTCTTATTCCATAGCATTGTAACCTTATCAGCTTTAAAGAAACTTTTATTAGCTAAAGCTGCATGAGGTCCATCGAAATTGGGGTACTGATACAATCTAACAAATGAGGGTGCACCCTTACTTCCTGGAACATAGACAGCCACCTGAAATACACACATATAAGTCACTATTTAATTTTTTGAGGCATATAAACTATGATGGACATGTTTTTATAGTCACTAAGAACTAGGAAAAGGTTTAATCTAGTAATATTCCACATGAACAAAAACACAGAAATTACCTTGTATGGTTGGGGTCCAGGTGATAAAACAAAATCATTAATTTTTTGCAAATGTAATTTATTTGCGATTGTGTCTAAGGAAAAAAAAAAGCAAATAGTGTTAGATGGAAGAGAGAAGCTAACAGGAACACAATCAATTCTGAATGCATTATAAAAGATTAATGTAATTACTGATACTGCTCCCTGTAGTCTCATTGTAGGTAAGACAGCATATTGGAGAAAACGTGGAGTGAGGACAACACAGACCTAAGCTTGAATTTCCTACCCAGTCCCTTACTACCTGGGCAACCTTGAGTAAGTAATGGGACTGCATATCTAACTCCCATTGATTGATTTGAAGAGAATAGTGCCCTTTCTTATATAAATGGTATCACTAGATAATAAGTAGTAGATAGGGGAATTTCTCTTGATAGAAGAAATATACCTTATAAGTGATGGGGAAGCAGGGAGACTTGGAAAATCACCAACTTGTATCTACTCATGAAATGATGGATCTATGCATTGAACATTAATGTCAGCTAATCCGACAAAATTAAAGACAATAAGATGTTATATTCTTCTTGTTAAATGAAAGGAACACCACTTATGAGGTAGACTTGCCCTCATTTCCCCAAAAAAGAATCTGAAGCTGACCAGTTCTAGATTCAAGGAGCTATTTAGGGGACAGATGAACATGTTAAACTATAAGATAGGATACAATAGCAAGATTCAACTATAAGAAAATATATGGCAAGCAACTTTGTTTCTTTAATAATAAATTTAAGGCCTCAAGGTGGGGGTCAGAAGAGATGGAGAGGGAACCTAGAGCTTAAAAAAATCTTAAGATATATCAATTTGCAATGTAAGGAACCTTATTGGGAGCCTAACTTTAAAAAAAAAAATTATAACATTTACAATAATTAGAATTTGAACAATGACCAGATATTTTATATAATCTGTCATAATGGTATTGTGGCTAAATCTTAAAAAATTAAAAAGCCCTAATCTTCAAAGATACATACGGAGATATTTTAGGAAAAAATGATCTGCTTTAGCAGAGTAAGAGAGATGTTAGGTAAAGAGATGTATGGATGAGGTAGCATGGGCAATGGGTTGAAGGTTATTGGGACTAGGTGTCTACTTTTGTTTCAAATTCTACAATAAACATTAAAAAATTTTGTACCACAGAATTTCAATAGCAACTAAACTCAGAAAGAAGTATGCAAATGTCTTAATAGCAATTATTAGACAATAAAAGCTTATTAAAAAAAAAATTGGGATGCCTGGGTGGCTCAGTGGTTGAGCATCTGCTTTTGGCTTAGGTCATGATCCTGGGATTGAGTCCCATATCAGACGTCCTGTAGGGAGCCTGCCTCTCCCTTTGCCGGTGTCTCTGCCTCTCTCTCTGTGTCTCTCATAAATAAATAAATAAAATCTTTAAAAAAAAAGTTTAGAAAAATAAAAGAAAATCTATATTATAATTTCTTTAGTTAACACAAGTTATTCAAATGAATTAATAAAACAGCAATTATTAAAATAGTATTTAGGAGAACCCTATGATGCCATATAAGGCAGTAAAGCTATATGCATTTATAGAAAATAATAAATTTATTTCATATATCTTTCCATACTAAAATTGTTGTTTTCAAAGAAGTGAACTTCGTTGTTAACATTTCGGGCACAGATAGTTTCATCTTCTGACCAAGATGGACACCTATGTTAAAAAGAAAGAATATAAAAAAAAATTAGACAGGTATAATGTGTCACATGTTAAAGTTTGTGATATTGCTCACTATTTAAAGAAAAATACTTATAACTGTGATGTCAAGTCAGATCCTAATAGTTTTAGTTAGCATTTGTACTAGAAAGATATCGTTCTTTTGCATTCAAATACTAAACAAAAGAAACATCAAGTTTTTACTCTATTATATGCCCACATACAAAATTCCTAGGGATGTAGATTTTGGTCTGACAAGTTATTTTCTATACGAGTATCTGAGGAAAAAATGTTATACTATGAAGATATTTAAAGTATTTTGTAAATAATTAGTATTTTAAAGCATTTATTTACCAATTTTGCATTTTTTTCTGGATGAAAGACTTCAAACATGTACCAGTTTTCACATCATAAAGTTGTAGGTTGGGTATCCCAGCTGTGCCATCTTTAGAAGCTAAAATAAAAACACATTTTTTTTCCACAGTAATAGTCTTCTAACACTAGTGAAAAGAATTCACTCTTAGAATAACTTTGAACAAGATTATTTAAAGTAAAAGAGTTGCTTTAAATCAACTTTCCTTGTTAGCTCTAATTATGGATTTAATTATCTATTACTAAAGCTACAATATGAGAGCTGTTTGAGAAAATTTCAGCATTTCTGAAATGAGTTAATTACTTTAGTTTTTAAGTATAGAGACCTGTTTATTAAGCTTGACATGGTTTGCAGTTAAATGGTTAAATTCTCTTATTATGAAATCTTGAGTCCGTAAGTCACATACATAAACACACAAAGTTACATAAACTACTTATGATTCTCAATTTCCCTTTTATTTACTTGGAAATAAGTCTATGCCTCTTGAAAAAACAAACCTAGAGGGCTTATAACCCGACCATGGACTATTACATATTTAACTCAACAATACCCACATTATTAAAAACATGTTTAAAAAGCCCCTATACATATGTTTTACTATTAATCTATTTGAAGCAAAGCCACATAAAATGTGCATATAACATACTGTTCTATCTTTAAATGTGTTAAAAAATGGCATGCCATTTCCTACTGTCATACTATACACATTTATTACATGTTGTGTCTCTTGTACTTCTTTGATTTACAATGATTATTTAAAATGTTTTTCATTTAAAGGTCATCATTATTCTTAATTTTTGAGATCTTCATCCAGGGGTTATTCACTTCCTAAAACTTTCCTAGAGCTTTTAATTTTTCTCTATCTCATGCTGGATCTTTTCACTAACTTACTATACTTTGAAATTACTTAAAGTACATTATATATTAGGGCAATACAAGATTCATTATTGAGTAAAGATATTCACAAATACTATTTACTATCTAAAGATTAATTACTTTCTTAAAGATTATAAACCTTCTCTTTTCTTCCCACTGAATTGAATGGATTCCTGTCAATATTTTACAACTGGAAAATACTTACTAGTGTAAGGCTGCCACGTTGCCAGGACAGTGTTTTTTGGCGAGAATTCAAGGCAAACTGCCTTTGGGAGGTCGAAGGAGTGCAGTAGTTTCTTGTTAGTGACATTGATAACATTTATTCTGGTTTCAAAAAGAAATTACTTCAGCAATGAAATACTATTTTGAAATACCCAGTACTATCCAAAACATTTATACCTCTTTTCAAATATAGATTGCTATAAAGTGGTCATTTTCATAAAAATCAATTTTCAGTTAGCTCTAGAAAATAGCCAATAAACACCTTAACAACAACAAAAACCAAGTGTACATTTTACCAAAATATCCCTATAAAAGTTTGATAATGGGAAGTACAAAATCAGCAGAAGAATGTAATAGATGATTACACTTTCAGTTAAAAAGAAAACAGGCCTTTAAGTGGAAACAGAGCTAACCTACAGACAAGGTGACGTGTACCAAACCAAGGGAAAATAGAGGTGCTAAATCAAAAGTATATTTTTTAATTTGACTAATGAAAGTAGTAGCAGCTCTGAAATCAACAAGGAGACTTTTGATGTCTACTAAAATCTTAGAAGCAATCTCCAAAAGATAAGACTAAAACTAAGAATTATTATGATACAATAATGATAACAATTGTAACAATTGTAACTGTATAATAAAAGCAGTTTCATTTTTTGGGATGCTTTCTATAAACCATGTTCTAGTCTAACTACTTTACCCACATTTTCTCATTTAATCTTCACAAGAGACTTATAAGATAGGTATTATCATCTCATTTTACAAATGGTAGAAGTGAGGCTTAGAAAAATTAAATGATTTGATGATGGGTCCAAGATACTACTGATAAATGCTAGAGCCAAGTTTTAAAACCAGTCTGACCTGACTCTTATGTACTCTTTGGGGTAAAAAAAAAAAAAAAAAAAAAAAAAGATACTCCATCTTACTTTAGAAATTGCTTAAAGTTACTTTGTTCTACTCAAGTTTGCGACAGTTTTAGGATAAGCAGAAATTGTTTAAGAATGATTATTACATATTGTTTAAACACAGGACCCTTTACAAGTTACTATAAATTACGTATTTTAGAATTACATGGAACTTTCTTCTTTTGTTATTATTGATAGCCTTTAACAGTTATTCTTAGTTTAACAAAGAGTATTTACTTAAAAAATCTACAGATTTAAGGAAAAATCAGTTATAGTTTCTAATTAATTTGACTTCAACAAAGACCACAACACATCTGTTTCTTTTGCCCCCAGGAAGATTATATGTTGTTGTGGCCATAGCACTTTAAGGAAATAAATGCTAGAACCAGGAATAGAAAATATTCATTAAAAAAGACAGACACAACAAATGGGCACATATTAAAAGAGTTCAGAGTTGAATCCAATAGAAAGCCAAGTGGGGATATGAAATATATAAAATATATAATAATTGTGAAGATGAAAACAGACCTATTCAACAAACTCCAAGCTAGTAGAATAAGGGATACCTCAAAAAGATAAGATGATGAAAGGAAGCATGGTATGTCCCATACTCATAGTATACTCAAGTATAAATTAAAATATGGGTTTTAAAAAATGAAACTCAAACACTGACAATAGTTTATACCAAAAATAAGAAAATTTGAGAGCACATTCTTTGAGACTAAGACTGTCAACACTGTGGATAAGACCCAGTATGATTATATATATATATATATATATATATATTTTTTTTTTATGATAGTTACAGAGAGAGAGAGGCAGAGACACAGGCAGAGGGAGAAGCAGGCTCCATGCACCGGGAGCCCGACGTGGGATTCGATCCCGGGTCTCCAGGATCGCGCCCTGGGCCAAAGACAGGCGCTAAACCGCTGCGCCACCCAGGGATCCTGATTATATTCTTTTTTAAAAAAGATTTTAGTCATGAGAGAAAGAGAGAGAGCGAGTGAGTGGTGGGGAGGAGCAGAGGGAGAGGGACAAGCAGACTCTGCCAACCACACACCCGTATGCAGGGCTCAATCCCAGGACCTGAGCCAAAATCAAGAGCCAAATGCTCAACTGACTAAGCCACCTAGATACTCCTAATATGATTATATTCTTAATAATTTATGAGTAGTAGTGTACTGGTTGGATTCAATAACTTTAAAAAAATAATCAAGTGATTAACATTTTTAATTACAAACACTTTAGTTTCTAATTCTGCCAGTTACTCATAGTCATAATAAGTGTATCATCGGGGCACCTGGGTGGCACAGTCCGTTAAGCGTCTGCCTTCAGCTCAGGTCATGATCTCCAGGTCCTGGAATCAAGTGCCACATCAGGAGAGAGTCTGCTTCTCCCTCTTCCCCTCCCCTTGCTCCTATGCTCTGTGTTCACTCTCTCTCTCAAATAAATAAATAAATAAATAAAAGCTTTTTTTAAAAAGTGAATCATCTAATTCATCACGATCTTCGTAGCATTAATTTTTAAAACACAGGTGTTTAATCTAACTTCAGAATCCATCACTACTGTGTAAAAATCATTTAAAACGTACTTTTCATACTAACGCATACATTTTTTCCCTTTAAAAAAACCTAAGATATTACATCTGCTTAAAAACAACAAAAATAACTTTAAACCAAGCAACAAATATTTAGGCATTTTCCTGGTTCTTTGAACTGAAATGTAGTAACGATGGAAAAATTAAAAAAGGAGTGATTTTCTTAGTGAAATCATGAGTATTTAATTTTTTTTTGTGAAACCAATTTTGTAATCTGAATATTTAATGAAATATAGACTATACTAAACATACTTTTGAATATTTTATAAAATACTTAAATGACATTTTTCTAAACAATAAAGCTCACAAAAATAACTGTAGACAATTGTTACTAGTTTAATAGCAAAGATATAAGTACCAAGTCTAAGGTAAACAAGCAAAGAGAGTTATTCTCTAAGTGTTGGTGCAAAACTTAAGAAACCCTAACCAATAACGCAGAGCACTATTTAACACAACATCTCAGGTTCTCCAGCATTATTAAACTAATTGCCCCTTTTCAAATGTTACTTTCTAATTCCAAGAAACTAGGTAAATCAAGTCATGGCACATAAGTAGAAGCTGCTAACTTTAGAGGTATTCTACGGAAGTTGCATTAGCTAACTATATCAAGACATTAAAAGATGGACTTTATTAATGACAAACAAACACATGTTATTCAAATGCCATTTATGTTTCATACTGATGATACACACATAAAATATGTTACATAAGGAAACACTAACTTTTCTCCGTTGCCCCAAGCAAACAAGGTGCCATCCTTACTAAAGGTATAGACTTTGCAATTTTTCCCCGATTCCCTGAAAATGATAAGAAAAAAAGTTTAATAAGCATTAATACTTTTCAAAAAATGTGATTAAATATTTACAATCTTATTAATGATTATGAACTTACATAAATTTAAGAAGTAATTCCAAAATGCTTTAGTCTACCAAACGCCTTATCTCTTAAAATACAATGCCAAAACTTTACAGAGCCACTGTAAAGTACGGTGGAAATTGATGTTACATCAACAGATCAACCTTAAGAAGAAAATAGAGGCTTTTTGAATAACTAGTTTGCGTGAAAACTCAAAAATGTAAGTGAACATGGAAGTCACTAGCTGTCAACCCTAATCTTGAGAAGGCTGAAGGATTTCAATATGGAGGCTTTGCACCAGGTCACCAGCATAACAAAACAGGTATGGATAGAATATCCTCCAGTAATCATGAAGTGCCCCTGAACTTGAGGGACAAAGATCTTTCATCAATTTCTGATGTGTAGAGACAAGAAGTATAACAACAGTAAGAGGATCTTCACATTAAGTAAGTGTGGATGCAGGATGCTCTATAAAAGCAGACCTAGGAAATCAGACTTCTTACCAATATTCTATCCAAGGATCAAAACTCTTAAGTACTGTATCTCTCAACTGGAGATGGCTACTCTACGTACATCTCCCAGTGATAAGGAACACACAAACAGAAATGTGCATGTGGGCACATGGAGGAAGTCCGTATGTCTAGTCACACAAAACCAGAACTTCAAAGCTAATAAACATTTGAATTATTAAATAATAAACACTGAGAACTGACCAGTACACTCCCCTTAAACTGGATATTATCTTTATATTAACTCACCTGAGGATATTTGTGTTTCTGTAATCATGTACTAATGATAGATTGTAGCTACTGAAACATTATTTTTTATTACATTTTATCCTCTTCTACAAAAACAACTATGATCAAGAGGTCCTCTATCTTACACTTGTGCTACAACTTATTTAATACCCAGTCCTTGGATATGGTTTTTAAAAGCTCCCCACGTCATTCTAGTGTGCAGCCAAATTTGAGAGCCACTTTACCTAAAAGCCTAAAATCAAGTTGTTTTTTTTTTCAACCTGCATAGACGTTGAGTATCATGTAGTTCCCATTACTACCCACGAGGAGACATGTAACGTGTCCTCATTCTACTCTTAGTGATGCTGAGACTGTGGTGGACTCATTTTGGGCCTGCTCAGACTCACCTTACCTTTCCTGCTTCCAGGAATCAGCTATTCAATGAAGAGACTCGACCACCTCATTTGCTAACACCACTGCTTGTCTCAGACTCTAGTGGTGAGGCCCACATTTTAGCATGGCTTCCATTATGCCTAACTGCTGTGGCAGGAAGAGGAGTTCTGACACTTAAATTCAACCTGAATAGACCAAAAGAGGCTCTGGCTGCAAAAATACATTTCTTATACTTCCTCTCCATGACTGATTGTTCTGAGGCATGGTGGTTCCATACAGTCTCTCCAGACACATTTTGCATGACTAATCATGAGTTCATATTGATATATACACAGCTATCCTTTTATTCTGATGCTAAAAAATATTGGTTTCTAATGACGTTAATGTAATTATTTGTTTTATCCTACAATGGATTTAAAATGACAATATTAATTTTCTGTTACCAATAAAACCAATGAATGCATTTCAGAATTTTGTATGTCATCATATGGTTATGCCACCAACTTAATACTTTTATTAGTTTTCGGTTTGCCTTTTGTTTCTTTTTAGAAAAAACATATCTATATCTATCTAGTTATATGCAATTTATATTTCCTTCCTTTCTTAAACCTTTTTCATTTTCCGATTTCATAAAGACTATAGGCAGCGGTTTGGCTATCACATCTGCAAGTTTTTCTTCATCCTCCAAGATAAGATTCGTTGAAACTAAAGGCTTGAACTCAAATATACTACTGTCTACACTTTTAAACATGCTGAAGCTATTACTTTCAAATCTAAAGATCAATCATTTTTCTTGGTAAAGAATATGCATCTTTCTATCTTCTGTTAATATTATATAACGCCCCAAGAAAGCAGCCTGTTTGTTCTTTCTTCTTCAGAATATAACAAAAAAATAATTTAGGATGTATTGTATAGTTAGTTCTCTATAACATCAGTCAACAATATAAACCATACCTTGGAAACAAAGTGCTTTCTGTAAAATGTGGCGGTCCATTTACCATATACAGTCCTTCTGATCCTCGGACTAAAGAAACAAAATGAAAGAACCACCATTAGCTTGTTAATACTCACAAACATTTTAAAAAACAAAAAGCTTTCAGGGGTGCCTGGGTGGCTCAGTTGGTTAAGCATTTGCCTTTGGCTCAGCTCATGATCCTGGAGTCCTGAGATGGATCCCTGCATTGGCTCAGCGGAGAACCTGCTTCTTTCTCAAATAAATAAATAAATAAATAAATAAATAAATAAATAAATAAATAAATAAAATATTTAAACAAAAAGCTTTCTGTCAGAATATCAATGAAATTATTAAACATTTCATAGAACAATATTAGCATTAAAAGGGTACATTTTTCAAAAAATAAGCAAATACTAAAGTATACACTTTTCTTGACCCTATCGCATGAAATCATGCAACTGCTGGAAAATCAATAGGTAATGCAACGGAATAAAAGTTTATGTCCCCCACAAATTCTCACATTGAAACCCTAATCCCAATGTGATGATATTTAGAACTGGGGCCTTTGTGAAGTAATTTGATCATGAGAGAAGAGACCTCATAAATGGGATTAGTGCCCTCCTAAGAGCCACAGGCAGCTAGCTAGCTCTCTTTCTGCCATGTAAGGATACAACAAAAAGTTGGCAGTCTGCAATGGAAGAGAGGAAATACTAGAACACAGGGTGGCTGTGTGCTTTATACATAAATAAATAAATAAATAAATAAATAAATAAATAAATAACAAAATAAACAACAAAATACAGAATATATTCAAAGTTCCTAAAAAATGTAAGGCATTATTAAGATATTTACAATTTCTCAAACTAAGAGAACAAATGGGATGAGACACATTCATTTACTAAGTTTCCAATGACAGTAATATCCTAAAAAATTAAGTGGGAACAAAGTTCAAGATTAGGGAAAAACATGTACAGAATTATGTATTTTTAAATAGCTAAATTAGAAACTTGTACAGCTCAAACTGATTCATTCATTCAAAAAATGCTGAGTAAAAAGTAAAAACTACCTCCCAGGCCCCAGGTTGAGTACTAGAGATACATTAAGAGGAAAATCAGCCTTGTCCCTCACCTCATTAATTACATAATTAGTCAAATACATGGAATTCTGTAAGTGTGCTTAGTGGTACAAAGTAACGATCTATGGGGCTAATGCAATGAATAATAGGGAGTTTTGATCTAAAAATGGAAGGTTAGGGAAAGTGTTCTTGAGTATAGGATTTGTGCGCTGAGATCTGGAGGATGAACAACACTTCTCAGTTTTTTGGCTACGATCAAGTATAGCATCAAAATTCTCTTACTACACAGGCAAAACAGTGCTATTTCTTATTTCTCATCACCAAATCATTTGCTGCGGTATCATGTATCACACATTAGGATTTAGAAGAAAATATAGCATTCTTTCCTTAATACTAGAATAACGGTTTTAACAAACATTTATCTGAAGGATTAATAAAAAGTGAATTTACCAAACTAGGGAGTTAACATATTAGACTTTATTACATAAAATTACATAAAATTGTGTCGGCCTGGTGAGGCACCTCTCACAAGCTGCTCTGGCAATTTAACATATTAGGGCTCTCTTACAGAGTTTACATACAGACCTAGGAAATAAAACAGCGTATCATCAGTGAAGCTCCAGTGAAGCTGTGGCATAATAGAAAATGTGCCCTAGGATGATGCAATCAAATCATGTTCTATGACCTTAACCGATGGCCCTGAAAACATACGCCTGAAGTGACTGGAAAAAAAGAAAACGCAAAAGTGTCAGCTTCTTGCATTCTCATGAACTTGTAACTAGTGACCTTGGTCCTCTCTATTTGTTGATTTTGCTGTTATCATCAACCACAATGTTTACCTGGGGTAAAATTCAAAGCTTTTGTACATTATACAGTTGACCCTTGAACAACGCAGGGTTAGGGGTGGGTGCTGAATCCTGTGCAAATGAAAACTTGTGAATTACTTGACTCCCCCAAATACTTACTACTGGTAGCCCACAGTCTTACTGATAACATAAATGGTCAATTAACATGTACTTTGTATATGTATTATACACTGTAGTCTTGCAACAAGGTAAATAAGCTATATAAAACCAAGTGTTACTAAGAAAATCATAAGGAAAACATGGTATTGTACTGTATTTATTTTTAAAAAATGTGTAAGTGGACCTGCACAGTTCAAACCAATGTTGTTCAAGGGTCATTTGACCTAAAGGGACAGCTATACCGCAGAACGCATGAAGGTAGCCTTCTGACCGCAGCCGTGGGAACTTTCAGAGTATGCAGGACAACCAGTACAAGGTTTTCCTTTTCTAAAATTTCTACATCATACCTACATACAAAACTAAGACAGGTAGAAAACTTCAAAGGATCTACTGTAAACCAAATGTTTACCACCCACCTCCTCCATATGTTGAAACTTAATCCCTACTGTGATGGTATTTGGAAGTTGGCCTTTGGGGAGTAATTAGATCAGAACAGCAGAGCCCTCATAAATGGGATTACAGCGCCCTTATGAAAGAGATTCCAGGAAGCTCCCTTGCCCCTCTGCCCTATGACGACACAGCAGACAATGGTTGTCTTTGAATCAGGAGTAGGCTCCTACCAGACACCAAAACTGCTAGTATCTTGACCTTGAACTTCCCAGACTCCAGAAGTATGGGAAATAAATGTTGTTTAAGCCACCCACTCTATGATATTTTTGTTACTGGAGCCTGAATGGACTAAGAACAGGAGTGAGGAACAAAAACTACTTAACTCACACTTTTTCATGCAGATTATTAACTCAAAATTTTGAAACACAACACTTGACAGAAAAAAATCAGTGTGAAAAGTGTCACTCTTTCCCGCTCAAGTAGCATTCAGTCTCATGTGGTTTTTACTTCCTGGTTTTAGTAGGCTTCTGGAGAAACAAAATCTTGAGTCAAATTGATCAACTGCTTTTCAACATGCACATGTTCACATTCTAAATAAAGACTAGTTTTAACACAAAAATCCAAGTTATATTTTCTGATTCCATTTATATAACACTCCTGAAATGACAAAATTATCAAAGACATATCACTGACTGTCCATGGTTAGAGTTGGAAGGAGGGTCTCACAATATAAGTGTAGCATCTTCTTTCTTTCTAAGATCTTATTTATTCAAGAGCAAAAAAGAGAGAGGAGGGGAAGGGGCAGAGGGAGAAGCAGACCCCCCGCTGAGTGGGGAGCTTGATGTGGGGCTCGATCCTGGGACCCTAGAAGGCAGATGCTTAACCAGCTGAACTACCCAGGCGCCTCCTCCTTCTTTTTTGAGAGAGAGAGAGAGAGAGAGAGAACATGTATGCACCAGCAGAGGCGGGGTGGAAGGTGCAGAGAGAGAATCTTAAGCAGCTCCACACCCAGGACAGAGCCTGACACTGCACTTGATATCATACTTAACTAGAGGAGCCACCCAGACACCCCAGGATAGCATCTTTGTGATGATGGAGCAGTTCAACATTCTGATAGTGGTGGTTACATGTATCACATATGTGATAAAATTTCTTAGTACCATATATACACACAAATTGGTGAAATCTTGGGCAGCCTGGGTGGCTCAGTGGTTTGGCGCTGCCTTCAGCCCAGGGCGTGATCCTGGAGACCCAGGATCGAGTCCCACATCGTGTTCCCTGCATGGAGCCTGCTTCTCCCTCTGCCTGTGTCTCTGCCTCTCTCTCTGTCTCTCTCATGAATAAATAAATAAAATCTTAAACAAAAATTTGTGAAAACCAAATAAGGATTATAGTTTAGTAAATACTACTGTACAAGCACCAATTTCCTAGTTTTGATAATGTACTAGGGTTACATGTTATCATTGGAGAAAGCTAGGTGAAGGGCACTTGGGAAGACTTTTGTAAATCTTAAATCATATAAAAATATAAGGCTTTTAAAAAGACCATCGTTTTTTATAATGCTTGTTTATAATATGGCAAAAATTAAACCAAAGTTTGAAAAAAAGTTTTTCAGCATTTCTCAAGAATGGATTTGCTTGGGAATACCAAACAAAAATGTTACATCAAAATTAAAAAAATGAATAGACCAAGATTTTTGTACTAAGGTAAAAAAAAATCCTATGAGATTAAAGTACTAATCAGAGCTACTTTAAAACCAGTGATATTGTTGGTGATATTCTTTATAACAGATATGTCTATTTTAAGGGGACTAATTATCAATTGAATTCATCATAAAAATCATATTGAATCACTACATCTTGTTCATACATATAAACCACTACTTACAACAAATACTTTATTTCACACCTCCTTACACAGAAGCATGACTATGAAAAAGTGCTGTAAGACATTTTGGAAACACCAAGATACTTTACTGGATATAATCAGTTTGAGTAACTTATACAAGAATAAATAGATATACAAAGTTTATTAGAAGAAACACAAAACCGGATTCATAACAGAACATAAACTGTATTACAAGTTAACAAAGCAAAAATAAATAGGGATCCAAAAGTTCTTTTCAATAACAAAAACAATTTTTCCACATGTGGCTTTCTAATGAGGAATTCATTTTAATTAGAAGTGACTGAATGTGAGAAACATTGAAAAGAATAGAGATAGTTTAATACAGTGTACTGAGAGTTAATGTGATCCCTTGTTTTGAATGATTTTCCCCTTTAATCAAAGGCCATCTGGAAACATATTTTATTAGGGAGAGAAACCTAAAATGTGAACAGTTCTTATCAATAAAGTGATAAATACCAGAGTTTCACACAGAAAAACTGTTTAAAAACAATCATATTAAATATTGCACTTAAATAATCTTTTTAAATATTAGTAGCCTTTCTGGTTACTCGTATACCATTTATTGCTCTAGACCTGAGTTAATGAGAAAACTATTAGGCTCCAACAAACAAGGGTCCTATGCCAGGGACATAAGGATCACTATAATGGAAAACCTTTTCCAACCCTTACATCCATTGCAGTACCTATCAATGTAGGACAATGACTCTATTTTGAATAAATTATCTCAGTGTCCTCAACCAGGCAAGCTGATCAGATATATGGGTTTCATATAAAGCCATCAGAATCTGGAAGATTCTAATTTTCAGGGGAAACTATCCTAAGGTGAGAACAGAATTTGGTTCTGGTGATTCAAATAAAAGTTGATTCAAAGATGAGCAAGATCTAGCCAAGCCAAGCCAAAGACAGCCAGCATGCACTGAGACTGGCAAAAAATGTGCTTCCCTTTAGGTGGCCAAGCTGGTTGAGTTCCAGGTAAACCTGGAGAATGTTAGCCTGAGAATGAATTTTGTTTTAAAAATTGATTGTTTTGAGAGAGAGAAAGAGAGAGAGAGAACATATATGAGCAGGAGGAAGGGCAGAGGGAGAGGGAAAGAATGCCAAGCAGACCTCCCACAAAGCGTGGAGTCCCAAACGCCAAGAGCTAGAGCTGGATCTCACAACTTGGAGACCATGACCTGAGCTGAAGTTGAGAATCAGACGCTCAATGGAATTAGCCACCCAGGTATGCTCTCTCTGGCCTTGTCATTTCCAATAAAAATTGTGATAACAGAATTTACTGGACAATGTCCAGATTATTCCAAACTCCAAAAATCCCACAAGTCTAAGTTTAAAAAACGATTCTGAAAGTAAAAGAATCTATTATTTTAAAAAACTTTTTATTGGAGTTCAATTTGCCAACATATAGCATAACACCCAGTGCTCATCCCGCCAAGTGCCCCCCTCAGTGCCCATCACCCAGTCACCCTAACCCCCCCTCCCCGCCCTCCTCCCCTTCCACTACCCCTTGTTCATTTCCCAGAGTTAGGTGTCTTCTCATGTTTTGTCACCCTCACTGATATTTTCACTCATTTTCTCTCCTTTCCTTTTATTCCCTTTCACTAATTTTTATATTCCCCACATGAATGAGACCAAATAAAAGAATCTATTATTGACTGAAATATCTATACTAACAGTGTTTAAAGAATTAATCAGTGTGTTCAAGTAAAAGAAAAATGGACCATGGAGTTGCATGGCTGAGTATAATCCTGATTCTGCCAATTTACAATGTGAGTATCTCTGGGCCTCTATGAATATGAGAATCTAAGGGACTGACTGACTAGCTAACCTTCAAGTTCTTACAAAGTCTCTGATTTTAAGCATCGTTAAGAAAAGCGTCATTCTTTGTAAAACTGACTATAAACAAAGTGGTCATCCTTTATGAATTTGCTCTTCCATCAAACACTGAGGATGTCTGTTGTTTACCATGCACTGTACTTGGTACTGAGAAGACAGGGATGAGTAACACTCTGCCCCCACCAAGGAGTTCACAGTCTAGCAAGGCAGAAAAACCTCTAAGCAACCAGGTAATTAACCTAAGCGAAAAGTGAAAAAAAAAAATTAAGTATGTATGTACATATATATATATACACACACACATATATATATGTACAAAAACAGCCTGGGATTAACAGATCATATGAGGAAAGTGGAGAAAGGCTTCAAAAAGCAATTATTTTTGAAATGAATTTTATTCACTTACTTTTATTATCTATTTATTTGAAAGTGAGAGAGCGCACAAGCAGGAGCAGAGGGAGAGGGAGAAGCAGACTCCCCACTGAGCATGGTGCACGACGAGGGGGCTCCACCCCAGGACTCCCAGGATTGTGACTTGAGCTGAAGGCAGACACTTAACCAACTGAGCCACCCAGGGGCCCCTGAAATGAATTTTAAAAGATGAAAAGAAGTAGGCCAAATCAAGAGGAACAGCATAGTCCTAGACGGAAGACGTAGATTTTTTGAGGGTTTTATAAGCAGTACGATATCGATGGAGTACGAAATAGGGTGGGGGGGGGGAAGGAAATGCAAAGAGCTTCTCAAGGATTATGAAGGGTTCCACACGCTATGTTAGACAGGATGGAATTCACCCTGTAAGCATGGAGAAGACCCTGTAAGGATTTTTAAAGGAGAGGAAAATCTATCAGATATTTTTAATGTACTATTTTTTTAAATTAGACTTCAATAAGCATTTAGAATTCCAAAACTGTGAATAGCATACTAGTGATCTCTATGAAGCCAGAGGCGGGGGGGGGGGGGGGGGGGGGGAGATTCACTTAAGCATGTAATTAAGCCTTTTAACAACATCGGCCCGACATGTCATCTAACAAGTTATAGTCAGTATTTGATAGATATTTGATGAAGGAATTGCGGATAGTCAAGACTGATAGGAGCGGATGTGGTGCTTAACAACAGAAGTCTTAAAACGGAGGATGCCAGAAAGTGCCACAGCTTTTTAGGATTCAAGTCTCAGGGGGACATAACCCCCATCTTCAAAAGGAGACAACCTTCCGGGAACCTGGGTGGCTCAGTGGTTGAGCTTCTGCCTTCCCCTCCTGTAGTGACCCAGGGAGGGGGGGGGCCCCGGGTTCGAGTCCTGCATCAGGTCCCTGCGTGGAGCCTGCTTCTCCCTCTGCCTCCATGTCCCTGCCTCCCTCTCAGTGCATCTCTCATGAATAAATACATAAAATCTTAAAAAAAAAAAAAAAGTAGACCTTTCTGTTAATAACTTTTTTCCCTTCTATGTAAGCTACCCATGCCTTTTAAAAAGCCTCTACCCTTTTCTCTCCCGACCTCCCCCTTCTTTACTTGATACTCATACGAG
This sequence comes from Vulpes lagopus, assembly GCF_018345385.1. Lineage (NCBI taxonomy): Eukaryota > Metazoa > Chordata > Mammalia > Carnivora > Canidae > Vulpes > Vulpes lagopus. The sequence continues at coordinate 45,928,068 of NC_054842.1, read as the reverse complement.
AATCCCAGCCCTTACCCTAGTCCAGTCTCCCCGGACACAGTCCAAAACTCAAGTTTAATCATCTTTTCCAGAATTATAAACTGTGCCTCCGCCTTCAAAATCTCAGGAATCCTCTCATGTTCAAATTCGAAAATGCTCATGACCATGTCAACCTCAGACGCTGCTAGCGCTGCTAGGTCTTTTCTTTTCTTTCTTTCTTTCTTTCTTTCTTTCTTTCTTTCTTTCTTTTCTTTCTTCTTTCTTTCTTTCTTTCTTTATTTATTTATTTATATTTTCTTTACTTATTCATGAGAGACACAGAGGGAGAGGCAGAGACCCAGGCAGAGGGAGAAGCAGGCTCCGTGCGGGGAGCCCGACCCGGCGCGGGACTCGATCCCGGGACCCCGGGGTCACGCCCTGGGCTGATGGAGCCCCTGGGCGCCCCCCCGGGATCCCCTGCTAGGCCGTTCCTATGACGGCCACTGCCACAAGCCCAGACCACACTCCCGCCGCTCTGCTCTCTCTATTCGGTCCTTCAAGTCTCACTACAGCGAGGAGCACAGAATTCGGCATCACTCAGGTGTATTCAGTGCGTGTCGCTCGCTCCGGTGGCTTAGTCGTTTGCTGATGTGTCTTCCTTATCACAGAGGCCACGACGTCTCCCTGTCACCTGGGTCGGCCACCAGGTAAGGGTCCGTATAAAACCAGCGCGGCGGCCCCGGGGAACAAGGCCACCTAGCACCTTCTGAGCTTGTCCCCCTCCCTCAATTCCAGGGGAGCTTGACGCGACAGAGAGGAAGGACCGGGAGGCGAAGGGGAGGGGGGGGGATGCTGGAGGCCGGAGGCGGGGGGCCTCACTTCCGATGGCCACGCTGCACCACGAGTCCCAAAAGGCCCTCTTAAGCGCTTCCACAGCCCGCAAGGAAAGGCGGATCGGACACCGGCGCTTCTCGGGTTCTCCCGCACAGCGATAAACCCAAAAAGAAACCGCTCTGAAGAACAGCCCCTTACTCGGCCAGGACTCACCTGTCAGGAGCGGCGTGGACGGCGCCATCTTGTCCCGGAAAGAGAAACGCGTGCGCTTGGGTCAGAGTTCACGAGGGCCAAACCCGGCCCCTACACGTCTCCCCGGGCGTGGAAACCGCGCGGAGCTGCTTCCGGTATCACGAGGCCTCGGGGCCGATTCGCTTCCGGGGGTGGAGAGACGAAGGCAAAGGCGCCCGAAGGCGCACGCGCAGCTCCGGGGCCGCGCTTTAAAGAGCGCCGGGCGGGGCGGGGCGCGGGGCGCGGGGCGGGGCGTCCGCCTTCAGCCGCGGCAGGCGGAGCCCGCACTTCCGCGGGGCGGAGCCCGTGCAGTGCTGACGTTGGCAGCCGAACCCGAAGTAGTTCGAGGCTGCGGACAGCGCTGGCCGGTTGTTGCGTTTCCGTCGTCGCGGGCTCCACGCTCCCGGCGGCCTGCGGTCTGTGGCCCCCGCGCGCCCGCGTCTCGGCCGCCCGGTCCGGCGTCGCCAGGCCTCCCGCGCTCGGCTCGGCCCACGCCCGGCGGTCGGAGCCAGCGCCCCGGCCTGAGAGCCTCCTCGCTCCGGCGGCCCGAGGGCAGGCGGGCAGGCGGGCGGCGGGCGGGCGAGCCCGACGGCGGCTGGGGCAGGTGGCGGCGCCGCGAACATGGTCGCCAAGCAGCGAATCCGCATGGCCAACGAGAAGCACAGCAAGAACATCACCCAGCGCGGCAACGTCGCCAAGACCTCGGTGAGCGGCGGGGTCGGGCCCGGGTCGCAGGGCCGCGTGGGGGTGTCCGCAGCCCGGAGCGGGACGCGGGGGGGGGCGGGGGGAGGGGCGGGAAGGTGGGTGCGGGAGCTCGGGGCTTCGGGGAGGGGGTCGAGGCGGGTTTGTTTGGGGTTTTTTTTTGCATTTGAAAAGGGAATTTCCATTTTTTGCAGAGGAACGCTCCCGAAGAGAAGGCGTCCGTAGGACCCTGGTTATTGGCCCTCTTCATTTTTGTTGTTTGTGGTTCTGGTAAGTGGTTTTTGTGTTTTTTTTGGGGGGGGGGTAGGGCGTTTGGATGTCGGGTCTGGGATGACGTGGTGGCCCGTCAGCGGTGAAGCCTCCCAGCGGAGTTCCCAGCTCACCTGCCGGGAGCTCCGCCGCAAGCCCCTCTCTCGTCCGAACCGACTCGCTTCGTCCCACGTTTGCACCGAGGGTGGTGCTCCAGAAACTTCTCACCGCCCTGGGTCGTGCTCGCAGGAGATCCGAAAAAAAGGAGGTCAGGTCCTCCGTAACTTACGATCACGTTGGGAGAAATTTAGACTCAGAAACAAAAGAAAAACCTTCACGGGAGGAGAATCCGGAATGTTTTTGCAGCCTCATTATCGAAACGTTTGCAGAAACGCTTGTGAACGTGGACGTTGAACTTTTTCATTTAACGTGTCCGGCGATCGCATGTCTTTATTATTGTCAGAGTCGGGTACGTTTTAGAAAGTGAAGCTCTTGCAGAGAATTGATTTCCATATAAAGGAAACAGACCTGATTTGGCAACTGTAATACGTGAGACCAGTGTTTTTTAGATTAAAGAAACGTTTGACATATGGCAGGAAACCATAAGTTATCAAGTTGGCCTGCTGTTAAAGTGATAGATTCCTGCCCCTGCAAATTACAAAGGATCTTTTTTTTTTCCCTCTTCGTTTATTATCTTAATATGCAAGTCGTCGATACTGAAGTACAGGTTTCTTTTACGCTCTGACATTCTAAAGTTACTGAGGTTCCTCTTTCACCTTTCAGTTTGCCTGCCTCCTAAACTGACTCGTTTGAAGCTTTCTTGATAAATGGCCAAGAGCCAAGCAATTTATATAACCTGAAGCTTATCGAATTTCAGCTTTGTGAAAATGAGGAAACAGGGTTATATCATAGTCCAGGCCTTAGAAGGACATTTAATATTTTGGGGATAAACCAAAATAATTCTTGTGCCGGAAAAACCTGTTTGCTTCGGTGCTTTAAGTTCTTTCTAAAATGTGCACTGCAAAATCTGTTAGACGTTCAGACATAAAACTCAAGAGAGGCTGAAATTTAAAAAAATAACTTACAGACATTCGCTTGTTTTATTAGAGAGAGTAGGCTTGTTTTCATTTCTTATTTCAATGAAGTTATGTAGCATTTGCAAGTAATGCTAAAGGTGCTCTTGGATTTTTGTGAACTGCCTTAATAAGTATTTGTCAGTTGCCAGACCTATTTTATTCAAAGCATGGTTACTAAAACATTTGCTCTTTCTCTTTACAGCAATTTTCCAGATTATTCAAAGTATCAGGATGGGCATGTGAAGTGACTGACCTTAAGATGTTTCCATTCTCCTGTGAATTTTAACTTGAACTCATTCCTGATGTTTGATACCCTGGTTAAAAACAATTCAGTAAAGCATCCTGCCTCAGAATGACTTTTCATATCATCCTTCATTTGTCATTCCAAGGTTTCTTCACGAGTCATTCCAAGTTTTCTAGTCCATACCACAGTGCCTTGCAAAAGCACCACATGAATAAAGCAATAAAATTTGATTGTTAAGCTATAGTAGTGGACCCTACTTATTCAGTCAGTAAAGAGTAAATTTTTTTTGATGTGGTTATTAAAACAGTATCCAGTATAGATAATTAGAGTAAATCGATATAGGCAAGGTCTAGGTTTTGTTAACTCTAATGTGTAAATGCAATTAGCTTAATTTAAAATTTGGAGTTGGTTTTTATATGGCTAGGCACTTTATTACTATATCTTAAATTGAAAGCACACTCCCATATAGGGTCCTGTAACTGTCCTGTAATAAAGTGCTTATAAATGGAACCATCTATACAGTTAACCTAGTCTTCCCATAATCTTTAGTACCTAAATTTTTTTAAAAGCTTCTAAATGCTTAATATAAAGGGAGATGCTTATAGCTACAACGCCTATTTTAACAATATTATTTCTGTTACACTACCTTCGATTTTGCATGACTAATTATACTAACCTGAAATGCAGTAAGAAAACAATGTGGTTGAGCATTTTGTAACTTAATGAGTCACTTCATTTTCACTAAAACTACCGTGGTGGAGTACAGTCAGGGAAGGTTTATGTCACCATTGATTTCACCAGAATTACTTTAATATATTCAAAGGGGTCTACTATGCTAGACAGCATTTTAGGGAAAAATACTACTAAAAATGGGTGTCTCATCAGGGCATACTGGTGAGTCCCAACGTGCCATAAGACATCTTAGCACGTTAATAGCACTTTTAATACCAAAAAAGGCACATCAACTAAAAAGCTACTTAGTTTGGAAATAATTTTCTAGATTGAGGATAAAAATATTGTTAGGGTACTAGATACGTCAGACGAAGGTGCCAGCTGGAATTAAATGGATTCACTGATAAGGATCAGTCTAGTCTTCCCTTTGTTGTATGATTTTGTAGGTTAAGATTGATCAAAGTTTCATTTTACTAATGGTAAGGGTGAGAAGGCAGGGTTTGGGTTTTCTGGTACTGTTGAAAATTTTAAGTTTTGGCTATTTAAATACTTGGTCATAACTTGATTTTAAAAAAGCACCTAAGAGGTGTCTATGCATCAATGAATTGGAAAGAAAGCTGCTCATTTGCTTTGTTAATCACCTCAGGATAACTCTTTTAAAATAAGCTGTTTTAAGAGGAACAGAAGGGAAATCTACCTAGTCTTACACAGTGTGAACCTCAGAGAGAGCTTCTGATACCCCTAACTATAGGGGAAGAATGAGGGAGAGGAGCAGTTTAGGATGTTTAGGAACTTAACTATTCAAGAATAGGGAAGGAGTCAGCCAGCCTTGGGCCAGCAGGTTTTTTATCTGCATTGTTACCTGCCTTTCTCACCCAGGAAATCAACCCTGTACTTGTTTCCCTCTTTGAAGCAAGTGGCTTGGTTGACTAATACTATTTTATTGTAACTTTAAAAATGAAAGTTACCGTTCTAAATTTATAGCAGGTGCCTTATTTTTGCTTTGAGTCAAACCATTCCATATTAGAATTTCCCCTGGTTTACTATAGACAATTGGCTTGAAGATATTAGGGTTTTGGGGTGGTTTTTTTTAATTGTACAATGTCTCCATTAATTCGACTGTTAAATTTCCATAGCTAGCAATCATTTTACATATGTAAAAGTTGCATTCCCTTTGTATTTCATGTGTAATTTCCTAATTGAGTACGTTTTATATTAAGGATGGATTATGCATGTGTGGGTCAACGAAAGCAATGTCTTATTTGATTTATCCTTTAAAAAAATAAAGTTCCCTGATTATTTGATGCCTTCTAAAAGGTATGATTTTACAGATTTCTTATCTGAGTGTGCTTTTTACAGTTAATAGAAGATTATTTTAAAGAATGCCTAGTATTGTACTTAAGTTAAAAAGTACCTTGAGACACAGATAAAAAGTTTTTAACTGGGAGTAAGTAGCAAGAAGTACATTAAAAGCACAGTGGATTAAATACTTCTTAGGATTTACCCTCATTATCCAACTCCCATTCAAGGGAAAAAAATCACAGTTCTTTCCCAGTTGAATTTTTATGTCATCAGTGTTGAACACAGAGTGGTAATAATGTCTATTGGGGGATTGTCTACATTATCCAATTACTCTTTGTCGTTTAACATTTCAAAGAGTTGTCCATGATTTCATTGTATCTGTTGGGTTGTATATAATGTTACTCAAAATAATTGAGTGGGCTTCCAAAATAAGGAAAGATGTTCACTGTAACAGGATGTATTGTAATGGGCTTTGACTTCTGTTAAAGAAGTGTGTATCCTCAACTGCAGGGCCAGGGCTCTTCTCATTAAGGTTCCTGGGGTTTTGTTGGCACAAAGGAATGCCGTGTAGAACTGGACTGTGTTCTTGGGAGGTTCATCAACAAAATTTTATCACTGTTGTAGCATCTATATAATTTAGAACATCAAATTTTCCACTTAGAAATTGTTTTAAAGTTTGTCTTTGAGTACCTTTTTAGTTTTTAACTTACTGTTTTAAGTAAAAACCAGAACTTTAAGAAGCAGGAGTTGGGTTCAACAGCAAATTCAGTGTCACTTCACAAGAGAATCATTTCCTGTCAAAACTTCATCCTACTCCAGGTACTTGTACTGCTTTATCTTCAAGTTGAATTAGGACAAAAACGTCCTATTTTGAAGAGTACTAATGAGCAATAAAAGGCTTAGAAGACTAGCTGAAGGGGAAAAAATCAACTGGACTTAGATAATACAAAGTAAATTCATGCATAGCACAGAATCATAAAAATAGAGACATGGGCAGTTTAGTCCAACTGTCTTCAATTTACAGATTAAAAAATTCATTTGTTTTGTGAATATTGAGTTATGTGCCAGATAGGGAGTTAGAGCTGTGACTACAGGGTCCTGGCACTCAAGTATTTTTCAGTCCAGTAGTGGGAGAAAAGACAATAAAATGAAAATTGTAATTATGATCAGTATTTTAAAAGAAAGATAAAACCAGGTAAATCGCATATGCTCTGACAGAGCTAGTTGAGGTAGAGCAGAAATTAGAAGCAAGTTTCTGGACTCAACAATACCCTAGAGAAACCATAGGAATGATTGTAGAATGTCCACACAGAACACTTCTGTTTTCATGAGCTCTTTACTTCTGCTTTTAGAGAAACTTGTAGTTTTAAAAATATGTTTGCATGTTGCCAACCCAAAAAAGAAAAAAAAAAAAACTTGTCCTTTTATAGATGCAATTTCTTTTGAAAATGAATTTAAGTGACAAATTTACTATTGATAGTTCCTGTACAGCACAAAAATAGATCAAATCGGTAATGTTATCCACTGTAACATATTCAAGAGTACATTTTTAAAAAGTATTTTGTTATATAATCTTACTGTATTTTGTTTTAAAAATTTCCATCTGTGATGTTGAAAAATCTTATTTGATAGTCTGGTAGCCAAAAAAAAAAAAATGTAGTCATGTGCTCTCCATAGGTTCTTTTTATTACGAAACTTCAGTGAATAAATCATGTGTGACTTTTTTTTCAGTGTGCAAACTTCTACCTTGGGATGCAGAACAAATCTACAAATTTAAATAAAACTATGATTTCAATATCATTAAAAGCATTAGTAACAGGTTTTTCTTCTTTTCTCATCGTTATGAAGAAGTCTGAACCAGGGGAATGAAAATAATTGATTTTAGAGCCAGAGGGAACTTTTAGAAATTACCTTGGTATCCCATTTATTTTACATTTGAGCAAATGATTGAGTGGAGAAGTTATCTCTCCCATCACTAATGAACCAGTAGCAGAACCAGGATTAGAAAACTAGTCTTATGGTGACCAAATTGGCTCTTTAATATGTCGAGTGCCAAGGAATTCTGATTCTTTAGGCCTGTCTCCTTTTAGTTTCGTTTATATATTAATCTCATGAAACCCCATTAGAGTTCTCTGAAGTATAATCGGAGTGTTTACTAAACTTCAGTGGCTTACCGCTGCCCTTGGAGTGAAATAACTCTGTAGTGTTGAATTTTTTCAGGAGATTTCACAGCCTGGCACAACCTACTTTTCAGCTTTGCCCCCCACTGCCTCTCTGTAGCCAGGTCAACCCCAAATGTCTACTTTCACTTTTCTAATACCTTGTGCTCTAGGTGTTTTTGCTCATTTTCTCTACGTTACAGTACTACTAATCCTTTAAAGTCTAGCTTAAATTTTACCTTTTCCTTGTCAGGGGAATTAGAATCCCTGTCTTTGGGATTGAGCACTCTGGATGAGTTAGCATTTATTATGTTGCCATGTTTATTAGTTTTTTCCATTTCTCGGCTATAGAATCCTTAGGAACAATCCATAACTTTTTTTTTTTTTTCATTTATTCTCACCAGCCTTGAGGCTGCTATGAAACTACACACTCAAGGGGAGCTCAACATTTTAGATGAAAGTGATAGAGCACCAGATGCCCTATCATAAAGTAAGAACATGTCTTGTAAAATAATGCATCCTTGATACGACAGTCATCCCAACTACTTTCGATCTTGGCAACCTCTGCTTAATGGCCGGGCTCGGCACCATCATCCGAGTCTAGCCTTGAAATGAACTCTCAGGATAAGCTTGATATTTGGAAGTACATCAACAGTAGGATTTGTCCTTCAGGCATATTTGAGAACCGTTCATTATAAGTGTCATTGAGAAAACTATAAAAAGTGCTTTATAAAGAAAGCCAACACCTCACTACACCAGTCTGTCCAGTTATAAGTCAAACAACCACACTGTTCAGAGCAGGTGCGTGTGGGCTGTCAGCTGCCCTCTGTCCTGGGCCCCTAGATCATAGGGAAGGGACAAGGATGTCACAGCGGTGCATCTTTCTCCAAACTAGACCACAAACCCAGATGGCTCTGTTCCTCCCAAATCAGATCCAGCCCTTGAAAGGGAAAGCTTGTTCTCTTCATAAATTCCCTATGGCAACGCCACGCCACACTGACGAGCATTTTACGGTATCATGTGGTTTCCAAACCAGATCTTATACAGTAGACCAAGGAAACTCAGGGTCCACTGGGAACATGCCATCCATTCAGCCATGTGGAGCTCTGGAAAACCACCTAACTCCTGGCAGCCAGGAGTGCCACGGGACCAGGATGAACCACCAAGGGCCTACAAAATTTGTGTTCTATCACTTGAGGCACCAACTAATGAACAACTGTAGATGCCAAGGTCCAAATGCACCTGGATAATTTCTGACAAAGACTAAATCATAAAGCTAAATAAACGCTGGCAGTATCCAAGCGTGTTTCCACCTAGCTCCACCCTCGGTGACTTGTGCACAACTTCCTGTTCGTTACAGACGAGTTACACGAAGAAGGAAAGTATAAACAGTCATGTCTGCTCGATTGAGAACAGCGTCAGAACGCTTTTCAAGGAAGGGGGACCTGGCTGGCTCAGTGATAGAACGTGGGACTGAAGCCTGGGGTTGTGGGTTCGAGTTCCATAATGGGTGTAGAGATTATTTCAAAATAAAATCTTTAAAAAAAAAAAAATGTTTTCCAAGGCCAGATCCCTTTCTTTGCTAAACATTAAAGTCCATCTACGCTGACCTGGGATGCACGGGGAGGGTGGACCCACAGAGTTTAATACCCAGCCTGTGTCAATGGTCTATTATTCAGAGTGTGGCCCACAGTAACCTGGAACCCTGTTAGGAATACGGAATCTTGGCCCTCACCCAAGGCCCCCTGAATCAGAATTTTCATTTTCACAGGACCCTTAGGTAATTCATATACAAATGCAATTTGAGAAGTGTTGAAGAGGACTCAGAGTTCTGGTTCCATGGCGTCAAACAAATAGCTAACTTCCTTGGCCTTCAGAGAAGGAAACACTTGCCCTCCTGATTCATGCAACTGTTATGAAACCTTAATGGGAAAATCATGTTGAAAAGCTTAAATGCTCTCCGTAAATAGGATTCACTAACTTTGTAAACTGCAAAACCAAAACATCTCTGATAGGGTGAGGGGCCTTCCTCATCAAAAACACTAACAGTAGCCTCTGTATTTGACGTGGCAGGAAGTCACCTATTTTTTAGGGTCACTTGCCAGTCATACATCTCGAACTATAATTTTACTTTCCCGACGTTCTTCCTTCTGAACGGCTTTTCAAAACTTATGGGACTGTGGATCCAACCCAGCTAATTAGGATTGCAAGAAGAAGACCTATAGCATTTGGAAAGCTGAAGAGAAACCAGGGGATACCTTGGTCACAAAGACCGCTTGTCCACACAGTAATCCCTGCTCTAGAGCCTCTTGTGACCTCCCTTTTATTACCTCACGTTGAAATTGCCGTAGCTGGGGAAGCAGTACAGGTAATGCTACCTCAGACATGAAAACGGCCCTTGGTAAATATATTGGCTCATGAAATTTGTCCTTAGAAAAGACTTGAATCCCTGTTAGAAAACAGAAAAACACTTAGAGAAAATATATGGAATTTGATACCTTCACTCATTTCCAAAACATACTTAGATTTCGGAGAAGTTGCAAAGATACTACAGAAAGTTTCTCTGCACCTTCACTCAGCTTCCCCTAACGTGAACATCTTACACAACCACGGTCTACTTGTCGAAACTAAGACTTTAACACTGGAGTGACATCATTAACTAGATTAGGACTCTATTTGGATTTCACCAGTTTTCCCACTAATGTCCTCTCTCTGTTCTAGAATTCAGTCCAGGCTACCACATGCCAATTTAGCCTTCACTCCTTTTTTATTTATTTATTTTTTTAAATGAGCAAACTGTGCTTAATATAGGATATTGTGCTTTGGATTTTTAAATACTGTGGTTATAAGAAATTTCCAACATAAAAAATAACATGTCTACATGCCATCATCGATATGCCACAGTTATTAAAATTTTGCCACATTTGCCTTAAATCTCTTTTTTAAGGTATAAGTAAAATGTTAAAGATAGGACAAAACACCTCTCCTTGCCTTATGAAGTCAACGTAGGTCATTCACATGTATTTTTGTACCTTTACTACACATAAATAAATTCATAATACATACTCTTGTGAACTTTTTAAGATTTACATAGGTAATGTCAAACTGTACATTTTATATGCAATTTTACTTTTGACTCAACACAATTTTGAGGTTTCTCCAGTAGACCTGATTCATTCATTTTAATTGCCACCTGGAGTATACTCATTATGAATAAGCCGCACTTACGTATCCAGGCTCCTGAGATGCTGAGGCTGTTTCTACTTGTTCATTGTTGTACTCTGGGCTGTAATGAATGTGGATGTTTATACATTGTTCCCTCGTATAAATATATATAGAATTTCTCTCATCTAGGAATGAGCACTGGGTGTTATACTATATGTTGGCAAATCGAACTTCAATAAAAACAAATGAAAAAAATAAAAAAAGAATTTCTCTCATCTAGAAGTGGAACTTTTTTTAAGATCTTATTTATTTGACAAGGAGAGAGAGTACAGAGGGGAAGGGGCAGAGGGAGAGAAAGGATCTCAAGCAGACTCCCCTCTGAGCATGGAGCCTGATGCAGGGCTTGACCTCAAGACCCTGAGATCATGACCTGAGCCAAAAATCAAGAGTCAGTTGCTCAACTGACTGCGTGACCTAAATGCCCCTAGAAGGGAGATGTCTGAGCATGAGGTATGTGCATCTTCAAATGTATTAGGTATGGTAAACTATCCAAAAAATATTCTGAAAAATTGTTTCTTTTTTTTTTTTTTTAAGATTTTATTTACTTATTCATGAGAGACACAGAGAAAGAGACAGAGACACAGGCAGAGGGAGAAGCAGTCTCCCTGCAGAGAGCCCAATGCAGGACTTGATCCCAGGACCCTGGGATCACAACCCAAGCCAAAGGCAGATGCTCAACCACTGAGCCACCCACGTGTCCCAAAAATTAAGTTTCTGTCAGCAATATGTAAGACTTTTATTTGAGAGCTCACTAAAATTTTATTTTGCCAGACATTAATTTTGCCCTTCTAATAAGAGGGTAAAGTTGGCTCAGAGTTGTTTTAATATACATTTGTCTAATTACTAGCAAGGTTGAGCAACTTTTCAAGTGCTGATTCTGAAGCCTGGATTTGTACCTAGTTTTGTTTTGTTTTTGTCACTTTTCCCTGTCTGATCTTGGGCAATCTTTTTGATTCTATTTTTTCAATTACAAATGAATTAAATGAGCAAATACAGGCAAAGCACATAGAAAAGAGACTGGCAAAAAAAAGAAAAAAAGAAAGAAAAGAAAAGAGACTGACATTTTGAGATGCCCCAGATTCACCTGATATTTCCTTCCCTAGACTTGGAACCATCTGCCATGATTCTTTTTACCAGGGTATGGTATTTCGAGATTACTGTCTGAACTCTAGGAATGCTTATTGCAACTGTTTTCTCATTGTATTCACATTGTTTCTAAGGCTTTTAGCGAATGAAACTAAAAAATATGTATTTTTAAGGAAAGTACATCACGATTTTATATTGGTATTTCCAATCCAAATTGAAGATGACACATTTTCACTTGTGTCTCGTATTCTTTTTTTTTTTTCTTAAATTGAAAATCTTGGTTCCTAACAACAATCATGTAATTACTTAGTTGCTTTATCCTACTAAATATACAGCAGTTTCAAAATATAATAATAATTTTATTAACAATATGATTATTGAAAACAGTCTTCTAAAAAAACGGTCTTTGCAGTTCTTTTTATAACTAGGCAGTGTTTCATGAGGGATATGGAGCCAAATTATTAGCTTTTAAATTATGTGAAATTTCTCTGTGCAATTATGCCACTAACTTGATATGCACTTAGGTTCATTTGTTCTATTTGGCTTTTCTTTTCAGTAGTTTTTTTAAACAGCATTATTGAGATATAATTCACTTGCCATAAAATTCATCTATTTAAAGATGCACTTAAATGGTTATCAGCATATTCAGTAATGCAATGATCACCACAGTAACATTTTCATAGCTTCAAGAAGAAATCTAGTACCTCTTGGCTATGACCACTCAAAATTTCCCCACAGCCCCCACTCCATAACCTAATGCAACCACTAATTTATTTTGTCTCTATATTTTCCTATTATGGACATCTCATATAAATGAAATAATTTAATACGTGGTATTTTGAGACTAGCCTCATCCACGTTAGCACGTATCAGCACTTCATTCCTTTTTAAGGCTGAACAATGTCCCATTATGTGGATATGCCAAATTTTGTAGATCCATCCGTCATTTCATGAAGATTTAGTTTTTTTTCCACCTTTGATGATTATCAATAATGCTGCTATAGACATTTGTGTACACGTTTTTGTGTGGACATATATTTACATTTCTCTTGACTATATACCTGGGAGTAGAATTGCTTGGTCAAATGGTAACTCCGTGGTTCAACTTTTTTGAGGACCACTAGAGTGTTTTCCAAAGTGGATGTATCACTTTACATTCCAAAAGTGTATGAGGGTTCTGATTTCTCTATATCCTTGTCAACTCTTGTCAAAAGATGTCAACATCCTTTGTTATTAGTGTCTTTGTTATTCTAGCCATCCTCGTGGATATGAAGAGATATGTCACTGTGGCTTTGATTTTCATTTCCCTGATAGTTATGTGCATTTTCTTCTTTAGTGAAATATTTTTGGAGATCCTTTGCTTATTTTAGTTTAGTAAGAACAATCAATATAAGATTTCTTTGTCCTCTTAAAAATTGAGTAATTTATTTCTTGTTATTGAGTTGTAAGAGGCCTTTATATAATTTTAGATACTAGTCCCTTATAAGATACATGATTTGCAAATATATTCTCTCAGTGTGTTGTCCTTTTAACTTTTTTGATAGTGTCTTTTGAAGCACAGAGTCTGAAATCTAGATGAAGTTCAATTTATCTATTTCTTTTGTTGCTTGTGCTTTTGTATCATATCCAAGAATCCATTGCGAAATCCAAGGTCATGAAGATTTACCCCTCTATTTTCTCCTTAGAATTTCATAATTTTGCCTTTTATGTTTAGGTCTTTAATCAATTTTTAGTATATGTGCTGCCAAAGTGAGCACTAGGTCTTTAATCAATTTTGAGTTAATTTTTGTATATAGTATGAGGTCACGGTCCAATTTTATTATTTTATGTGTGGCTATCCAGTTGTCCCAGCACTATTTGTTGAAAAGGCTACTGTATCTCCATTGATTGCCATGGCATCCTTGTTGAAAACTCAATTGACAATATATGGGTTTATTTCTGGACTTTCAATTCTGTTCCATTGATCTATATGGCTAGCTTTATGCCAGTAACAATATCTTGATCACTCTTGCTTTGTAGTAAGTTTTGAAATCAGGAGGTCTGATTTCAGACCAATTTAGGTCCAACTTTGTTCTTCCTCAAGATTATTTTGGCTATTTTGGTTCCTTTGCATTTCCATATGAATTTTAGGATCTGCTTGTCAGTTTCTATAAAGAAGCCAACTTGTATTTAGGTAGGGATGATGTTGAATCTGCAGATCAATTTGGGGAACATTGCCATTTTAACAATATCAAATCTTCCAGTCCATAAACATAGGACATAATTTCATTTATTTATATTTCTTTCAACAATGATTTGTAGTTTTCAGAGATCTTATTTTATTTCTTTAAAGATTTTATTTATTTATTTGACAGAGAAAGAGAGAGAGAGAGCGCAAGAAAGGGGAGCTGCAGGAAAAAGAAGTAGGCTCCCTGCTGATCAAGGAGCCCGATGCAGGACTGGATCCCAGGGCCCTGGGATCGTGACCTAAGCTGAAGGCAGACACTTGCCCGACTGAGCCACCCAGGCACCCCTCAGAGTATATATTTTAAAGTTTTGTTAAATTTATTCCTATTATTCTTTTTGATTTCATTATAAATTGGAACTGTTTTCTTAATTTCATTTTTTATTTTTTCAGTGCTACTGTATAAAAATACAATTTCTATCTTTATATTGACCAGTGTCCTACAATCTTACTAAACTCATTCATTAGTCCCAATAGTTGTTTACTAGATTCCTTAGGATTTTCTACATACAAGATTGTGTTATCTGCAAATAGAGATGGTTTTACTTCTTTCCTTTCCAATCTGAATGACTTTTATTTCTTTTTCTTGTCTAATTACTCTGGCTGGAACCTCTAGTACATTATTGACTAGACATGGCAACAGTGGTATCTTTGGCTTATTCCTGACCTTAGGAAGGCATTCAGCCTTTCACCATTAAGTAGGATGTTAGCTGTGGGTTTTTTGTAGATGCCTTTTTTTCAGGTAGAGATTCTTGTTTGCTACTATTTTGTTAAAAATTTCTGCATTGATATTTATGAGAGGTCATGGGATAGTATAATTTTTGTTTCTTGAGTGTACTTGTCTGGTTTACTATCAGGGTAATAGTGACATCAGAGAATAAAATGGGAACAGTTCTTTCCCCTTCTATTTCCTGGAAGAGTGTATGAAGAATTGGTATTAATTATTCTTTAAATATTTGGTAGAGGGATCCCTGGGTGGCGCAGTGGTTTGGCGCCTGCCTTTGGCCCGGGGCGCGATCCTGGAGACCCGGGATCGAATCCCACGTCGGGCTCCCGGTGCATGGAGCCTGCTTCTCCCTCTGCCTGTGTCTCTGCCTCTCTCTCTCTCTCACTGTGTGCCTATCATAAATAAATAAAAATTAAAAAAAATATTTAAAAAAATATTTGGTAGAATTTTCCAGTGAATTGTAATAACTTTGCAATATATACATATCTCAGATCATTATGTTGTACACCTTAAGTTTACATAATCTTCTGTGTCAGTTATATCTCAATAAGGGGGATCCCTGGGTGGCTCAGCAGTTTGGCGCCTTTGGCCCAGGGCGCGATCCTGGAGTCCCGGGATCGAGTCCCGCGTCTGGCCCCCTGCATGGAGCCTGCTTCTCCCTCCTCCTGTGTCTCTGCCTCTCTTTCTCTCTATGTCTATCATAAATAAATAAATAAATCTTAAAAAAAACACTGGGGGAGAAAAAGGGAATTCATCAATGAAGTCATCTGAGTCTGGACCTTTCTTTGTGGGTAGTTTTAAAATGACAAACTCAATCTGTTTTCCATTTATATTTTCTATTTCTTCTTACTCAGTTTTTGTCTTCTTAGGAATTTGTTCATTTTATCTAAATCATCTAATTTTTTTAGCATATAAATGTTTATAATATTCCCTTATAATCTTTTTCATTTCTGGAAGGTGAGTAGTAATGCTCCCTCTTTGATCTGAACTTTCTCTCTCCTTGATCAATCTAGCTAAAGGTTTGTCAACTTTGTTGTGCTTTTCAAAGAACCAACTTTTTGGTTTATTAATTTTCTCTATTATTTTTCTATTCTCTACTTCTTTCATTTATGTTACATAGCCGCTGATATTCTTGGCTTGCTTGTCTCTGCATGGAAACTCTGCTTTATGAATGAGCTGGGGCAAGGGGAATCAGACCCCAGTACTTTTGGTGTGCCAAACACAACATAGAGTCTCTGTCTCATGAGTGGGAGCTGGGTGGGAGAAGGAAAACCCTGTATTTTTGGCTGTATCCATCTGGAATGGAGTTTCCATCATTCTGAGTTTCAAAGGAGAGGGAGAGGATCATGGTTCAGATGTCACAGATTCTTACTGTTATTACTAAGCTTTAGCGGGTTTTGTTGGATAAATGTTTCTTCATTTGCTAAATGGCCTAATGACCATTTCTAGAGAATGAAGATTTAAAAGTGATCTCCACCAATGTCACTGTGGAGAGGGACCACAGAGGTCTTAATATTGCCATGCCAGAAGTACACCCTTAAGGGTTCCTTTTTAATTTTTAAATTTGATCGTACAAATATATCACATATTTACAATTCTAAACTTAAATCTATTGAACAAGATATATTTAGAGAAATCCATTCCTATTCCTGCCCTTTCCACTCTGTTGCATCTGCCTACTGATAAAGTTAATTTTTAAAATTGAGATATAATTAATATGTTTTAACAGTCATCCTTTTTAAAGAGTACAGATTCAGTGGGTTTTAGTGTATTTTAAAACTTGTGCAGCAATCGCTAACTAATTTTAGAATACTTCACTTTCACCAAAAGAAATCTCCTTTAGCAGTCCCCTCAAATTCCCCACTCCTCCCAGCCCCTGGCAATCACTAATCTACTTTGTTTCTTTGTGAGTTTGTCTATTCTGAACTTCTCGGATCAATGGAATTATTTACAATATGTGGCCTTTTGTGATGGACTAATTTCACTTAGCATAATGTGTTCAGTGTTCCTTTTTCATGGCTGAATAATATTCCATTGTGTGGATATAGCACAACTGTTTATCATTCGTAAGTAGATGGGCATTTGGGTTGTTTCCATTTTTTGGCTATTATTAATAATTCTGCTATGAACATTCATATTCAAGTTTCTGTGTGGACATATGGATGTTCTTTTCTCTTCAGTATATATCTAGGAGTGGGAATTGCTGGTTATAAACAACTTTTTTTAAAAATTTTTATTTATTTATGATAGTCACACAGAGAGAGAGAGAGGCAGAGACATAGGCAGAGGGAGAAGCAGACTCCGTGCACTGGGAGCCCAACGTGGGATTCGATCCCGGGTCTCCAGGATCGCGCCCTGGGCCAAAGGCAGGCGCCAAACTGCTGCACCACTCAGGGATCCCTAAACAACTTTTTTTAAAAGAGTTTTTGTTTTATTCCATTAATTCTATCTATCATCTACCTATCTAGATATGCATCACATCTACTTTCTTGGATAAATGGTAGCATTATACACATATGCTTTTCTTCACTTTCTTTTTTTCATTTAAATCATATCCAGGAATGGGGCACTGGGGTGGCTCAGTTTGTTCAGCATTTGCTGTTAGCTCAGGTCAGGATCCAGAGATCCTGGGATCGAGCCCTGCATTGGGCTCCCTGCTCAGCAGGAGAGTCTGCTTCTCCCTCCCCGTCTGCCTCTGCTCGTGTGTGCTCTCTCTGTCACCCACTCTTTCTCTCAAATAAATAAATGAAATCTTTAAAAGAAATAAATAAAATATAAAGAGGAAAACAAAATTAAAAGTATACATGCTGGGCATCAGGCCATATCAGTATATAAAGATATTCCTCACTTCATTTTACAGCTGAATGATCAGGATGTGCCATGATTTATTCGCCTTCAACCAAAAACCTTTTCATAGATATTTGTTTTATAGTCTCTTGCTATTAAAAATTGAACTGGAATAAATTGCCTTATAGTATATGCCTTTTGCAAATGCATATTTTCATTCAGTTCTTAAATTTAATTTTTTAATTTTTTATTTTTTTTAGTTCTTAAATTTTAATTCCAGTATAGTTAACATATAATGTTATGTTAGTTTCAGGTGTACAACAATTCTTTTTTTTTTTTTTTGGTGTACAACAATTCTATGCATGACTCAGTGCTCATCATGATCAGTGTACTCTTTAACCTCGTCACCTATTTCACCCATCCCCTCTCCAACCTCTGCTCTGGTGACCATCAGTTTGTTCTCTATAGTTAAGAATCTATTTCTTGGTTTGCCTCTCTCTATTTCCTTTGTTTGTTATTTTGTTTCTTAAATTCTACCTATGAGTGACATCAAATGGTATTTGTCGTTCTCTGACTTATTTCACTTGGCATAATACTCTCTAGCTCCACCTATATCATTGTTAATGGGAAGATTTTATTGTTTTTTTTATGGCTGAATAATATTCCATTGTATCTATATACCATGTTTTCTTTATCTAGTCATCTATCAATGGACACTTGGGCTACTTCCATAATTTGGCTCTTGTAGATAATGCTACTAAAAACATCAGGGTGCATGTATCCCTTTGAATTAGTATTTTTGTATTCTTTAGGGAAATACTTAGTAGTGCAAATGCTGGGTTGTAGGGTGGTTCTAATTTTAAGGTTTTGAGCAACCTCCATAGTGTTTTCTACAGTGGCTATATCAGTTTACATTCCCATCAACAGTGTAAAAGGATTCTTTTTCTTCACATCCTTGCCAACACTTGTTGTTTCTTGTGTTTTTTATTCCAGCCATTCTGACAGGTGTGAGGTGATATCTCCTTGTACTTTTGATTTGCATTTCCCTAATGATAAGATGAGTGATGTTGAGCATCTTTTCACGTGTCTGTTAGCCATTCTTCTTTGGTAAAGTGTCTATTCATGGCTTCTGCCCATTTTTAAATTGGATCATTCATGTGGGAAATATCAGAGAGGAAGACAGAACATGAGAGACTTAACTCTGGGAAATGAACAAGGGTCGGTGGAAGGAGAGGTGGGCGGGGGATTGGGGTGACTGGGTGATGGGCACTGAGGGGGACACTTGATGGGACGAGCACTGGGTGTTATACTATATGTTGGCAAATCGAACTCCAATAAAAAAATATACAAAAAAAAAAGAAAAAATAAATTGGATCATTCCTATTTTGGGTGTTGAACTTAAAGTTCTTTATATGTTTTGGATACTAACCCTTTATTGGATATGTTACTTGCCAATATCTTCTCCCATTCAGTAGGTTGCCTGTAGGTTTTGTTGATTGCCTTCTTCATTGTTCAGAAGCTTTTTATTTTGATGCTTATTTTTGCTTTTATTTCCCTTGCCTTAGGAGGCATATCTAGAAAAATGTTGCTGTACTTGATCACCGAGATATTACTGCCTGTCCTCTCTTCTAGGATATTTATGGTTTCAGGTCTGACATTTGGGTCTTTACTCCATTTTGAGTTGATTTTGTGTATAGTGTAAGACAGTGGTCTCGTTTCCTTCTTCTGCGTGTTGCTGTCCAGTTTTCCCAACACCATTTGTTGGAGAGACTTTTTCCCATGATATATTCTTTCCTCCTTTTTCAAAGATTAATTGACCATATAATTGTGGGTTTATTTCTGGGTTTTCTATTCTGTTCCATTGACCTATATGTCTATTTTTGTGCCAGTACCATACTATTTTGATTACTACAGCTTTGTAATATACTTGATGTCTGGAATTGTGATACCACTAGTTTTGTTTCTCTTTTTAAAGATTTCTTTGGCTGTTCAGGATCTTTTGTGGTTCCATACGAATTTTAGGATTGTTTATTCTTAGTTCTGTGAAAAATGCTGTTGGTATTTTGGTAGGGATTGCATTACATCTGTAGATTGCTTTGGGTAGTATAGACACTATAACAATGTTTGTTCTTCTAATCCATGATTATGGAATGTCTTTCCATTTCTTTGTGTCATCTTCAATTTCTTTCATCTGTGTTTTATAGTTTGAAAAGTACGGGGCTTTCTTCTCCTTGGTTAGGTTTATTCCTAGATATTTTATTGTTTATTGGTACAATTGTAAATGAGATTGTTTTCTTAGTTTCACTCACTGCTGCTTCATTATTAGCATATAGGGGTACAACATATTTCTGTACATTGATTTCATATTCTGTGAATTTGCTGGATTCACTTACCAATTCTAGTAGTTTTTTTGTAGAGTCTTCAGGGTTTTCTATATATAATATCATGTCATCTGCAAATAGTTTAAGTTTTAAGGCTTCCTTTCCAATTTGGATACCTTTTATTTCTTTTTGTTGTCTGATTGAGACTAGTACTTCCAGTACTATGTTGACTAAAAGTGGTGAGAATGGACATCCTTGTCTTGTTCTTGACCTGGGGAAAAGAATACCCCATTGAGTATGATGATTGCTGTAGGTTTTTCATATAATGCCTTTATTTTGTGGA
The DNA here is from genome assembly GCF_018345385.1 of Vulpes lagopus. Classification (NCBI taxonomy): domain Eukaryota; kingdom Metazoa; phylum Chordata; class Mammalia; order Carnivora; family Canidae; genus Vulpes; species Vulpes lagopus. The sequence goes on along the minus strand of NC_054842.1, from coordinate 45,907,928 downwards.
GTCATATCCCCTCTAGACCTGCTTTGTTGAGGATTTTTATCATGAATGGATGTCCCAAAGACTTTGGACCTCTGTGTTTTCATTTTTATTTGTTTCCATGTATTTTTTAAAATTTCTTTGATTTCTTGATTGACCTATTCATCGTGTAGTAGCATGTTACTTAACGTTTATGTGTTTTTCCTCTTTCCAGATTTTTTCTTATACTTGATTTCTAGTTCCATATCATTATAGTCAGAAGGTGCATGGTAGAACTTTGTTCTTTTTTAATTTGTTGAAACTTGTTTTGTAGCCTAATGTGTGATCTGTTCTGGAGAATGTTCCATGTGCAATTGAAAAGAATGTGCACTCTGCTCTTTTAGGGTGGAATGTTCTGGATATATCTGTTAAATTCATCTGATCCAGTGTGTCATTCAAAGCCACTCTTCCTTGTTGATTTTCTGCTTGAATGGTCTGTCCGTTGATACAAGTGGGGTGTCAAAGTCCCCTATTATTATTTTATTACTATCAACTAGTTCCTTTATGTTTGTTATTAGCTGCTTTATGTATTTGGGTACTCGCATGTTGGGTGCATAAATATTTACAATTGTTACATTTTCTTGTTGGATTGTCTGTTTAATAATTATATGGTGTTCTTTGGCTTTGGTTACGCCCTTTGTTTTAAAGTCTATTTTTTCTGCTATAAGTATTGTTACCCCAGTTTTCTTTTTACATCCATTTGCTTATAAAAGTTTCTCCATCCCCTCATTTTCAATCTGCATGTGTCTTAGGTCTGAATTGAGTCTCTTTCAGGCAACATTTAGATGGATTTTTTAAATTCATTCGGTCACCCCATGTCTTTTGATTAGAGTGTTTAGTCCATTTACATTCAAAGTAATTACTGATAGGCATATATTTATTGCCATTTTATTATTTGAGGTTGTAGAATTTCTGTGTTCCTTCTTTTCACAGAGAGATAGAGAGAGAGGCAGAGACACAGGCAGAGGGAGAAGCAGGCTCCATGCACCGGGAGCCCGACGCGGGACCCGATCCCGGGTCCCCAGGATCGCGCCCCGGGCCAAAGGCAGGCGCCAAACCGCTGCGCCACCCAGGGATCCCTCTGTGTTCCTTCTTGTCCTCTTCTCTCACATATGTTGGTTTTCTGCAGTGATATACTAGGAATTCTTTCTCTTTTTGCATATATATTATTGGTTTTTGATTTGTGGTTGCCATTAGGTGTGTATATAACATTTCTTCATAAAGCGGTCTATATTTACTTGATGGTGCTTAAGTTTGATCCCATTCTTTTGTCCTCTTCTCCCCACGCTTAGGGTTATGGTGCAATACTATATATCCTTCTATTTTGTGAGTCCCTTGACTGATTTTTACAAATGTATTTAGTGTTTCTTTCCCCCCTTCCTACTTTTCCTACTCTAACTTATGGTCTTTCCTTTACACTCCAAGAGTCTCCTTCAACATTTCTTGTAGGGCTGGTTTAGTGGTCATGAACCTCTTTAGCTTTTACCTGGGAAACTCTCCATTTGTCTTTCTGTTCTTAATCATAGCCTTGCTGGATAGAATATTTTTGGAAGTCCTGTCAGCACTTCAAATATATCATGCTACTCCCTTCTGGCCTGCAAAGTTTTTGCAGAAAAATTTTCTGATAGTCTTATGAGATTTCCCTTGTATGTAACTATCTTTTCTCTTGCAACTTTTAAAATTCTCTCTTTATCACTACCTCTTGGCATTTTAATTACTATATTTTGGTGTGGACCTCCTTGTATTGATTTTGTTGGGGGATCTCTGTACCTCCTGGATCTGGATAATTGTTTCCTTTCTCAGATTTGGGCATTTCTTTAAATGAAATTTCTTTAAATAATTTTTGTATCCTCTTTTCTCACTTCTTCTGGGATCCCTATAATGCTAATGTTATTATGCTTGATGAAGTTGCTGAGTTCCCTAAGTCTATTCTCATTTTGTATAATATTTTTCGCTCACCTGTTCAATTTGGTTACTTGTCATTACTCTTTCAGGTCATTAATTCATTCCTCTGCTTCTTCTAACCTGCTATTTATTCCATCAAGTGTATTTTTAATTTCACTTATTGTGTTCATCATTGATTGGTTCTTTTTAATGTTTTTTTTTTTAAAGGGTCTCTCTGATGTCTTCCACTCTTTCCCCAAGTCCTATTAGTATCTTTATGGTCATTACTTTAAATTCTCTATAAGGCATATTACTTACACCTGTTTCACTTATGTGTCTTGCTGTGGTTTCGTCTGTTCTTTTATTTAGGACATGTTCCTCTGTCTCCTCATTTTCTCTACCTCTCTGTGTCTCTTTCTCTGTGTTAGGAAAGTCAGCTACGTCTCTTGCTTTTGAAGGTAATGGCCTTATGAAGAAGAGATTCTATGGCGTCCTGTAGTGTAGCAGCCCCTGTTTCCTGAGACCTGGCAATTCAGGGAGTATCTCTTCTGTGTGTTGTGTGTACACTGCTATTGGTTCCTGGCCTCTTTCCTTTAGTTCAGTCATCTGCAGAGGCTGTCTTTGCCTATTGAGGGCAGTGTTTGCTCCCTGCTGTGTGGGGCACATTTTCACAAGGTGTGCACTGGTATTCTTATGATATGAGACCTGCCACTATTGCTGCCAAAACAGAGGTCCTGCAGAAGGCAGGTCAGGAGACAGTGCTGGTGAGATTTGTGCCGGTCTTCTGGGAGGGCCTGCAGTGCCAGGACTGAGGCAATCATGACTGGTAAGGGTAGATCTGCCAAAGTGCAGGGGGGCGGAGCTTGATGTAAGCATGTTAGGCAGCAAATGTTCACACTGCACTGGTTCCTACAGGTGGCCCTGTGTTCACATTGCGGGGCAGGGGAGGGAAATGGCACCTGCCAGTTTCTTAGTTCCCAGAGGGGTCTCCCTGTGATCCCTGATTTTTGGGGCAATGCGCTGACATGAGTAAATCACTCTCCATCTCACACACCACAGATGTTTTTCAAATTGCTGCTTCTATGCTGTATCTCTGCTGGCTGTGAAGCTGTCCCTTTAAGGGTGGGGACTCCACTTCCTAATTAATGCCCTCTAGATTCTCCCACAGCCCATTAATTTCTTAAAATTCCAGGCTTTAAGTTCTGCTGGTTGTAAGAACTCATGAATTTCAGCCCTTCTTGCCTTCAAGGCCAAAAGTTATAGGGATTTGTCTTCCCTGTGTGGGCTCCCTGGTATGATAGTCTGTTTCTCACCCTTCTCTGAGACCTGCTTGTCTCTCAACGGTGAATGGCCATGGTCCCTTTTGCTCCCAAACCACATTTTAACCCTTCTTACCTTCTTCAATATGGCCTCTTCTCTACCTTTAGTTGCAGAGTCTGTTCTGCCAATCTTCAGCTCATTTTCTGGGTTATTTACACTGATGTGACTGTTACCTAGTTGTATCCATGAGATGAGGCAAGCTTAGGGTCCTCCTACTTTGCCATCTTCCCAGCATTCAGATGTGTAAATATATTTTTGGATAAATTCTTAGAAGTGAGGATTTGGGGTCAAAGAATATATCCAATTGGACATTAGCAAATTTCCTTCCATTCTATTTTACATTCCTAGCCAGTATCCCTATGTAGTTACCTTGTGATATATAGGATTGAAAAATGACAATGTATTCTCTATTTTTGGTGCCAGTCCTATATTGTTCCTTTGGTCAAATTGTTAATTATGTTGTTAAGGAACATTTTTTATTAATTTTTAAACTTCTTGGTAAAAATTTATGGGTCTGTAAATTTTTAATGTTTCTGTACACTTTTACTCTAAATATTTTGAGGATATGTTAGGTGTATTTTAGTTCAGGAATATCATTTTGATAGTTTTTTTTCATTATGTAGTATATATCCTAATAATGCTTTTTGACTTAGTCTGTTTTATTTCATGTTGTGTGTAAATATATATTCATTCACCTTTTTTTTGGATGTTGTTTGTATAGTGTCTTTTTCTATCCCTTTATGTTCAATCTTTCTATAGCATTATGTTTTGTGTCTAGTTTAAATAGCATATACTTGGATTTTGATTATGTTTTAACTTTTGTTATCATCATAATCACTGTTTTATTTTGCTTACTTTTAACTTCCATTCCTACCTTCTGTTGGATTGTTTGGGACTTCAGAATTCTGGGGCTTTTTAAGGGTAAAATATACCTTAGTGGCACAAAATTGTCTTTATTATAATTTTTACCTGTGGCTCTTCTATTTCAGAAATTGGAGACTATATTTTCATTAAGTTGTAGTTCCTTCCTCCTTTTCCAGCTTAGGGAAAATTTGAGAAAAACTTATTTTGTAGAAGTTATTTGAAATTATTTTCCCTTTAAGTCATAGTTTAAGTGTACATAAAACACACAAGTATCTTACAGTGTATAAGACTTCTGGAAAAAATAACATTTTTATTTTAATCTTTTATACTCTATAAATATTCCATAAATACCATAAAAAGGGACTCTTGAATATTCCTACTAGGAAATACACACTGAAATATTTATGGGTAAGATTCATGATATATGTAATTTATTTGCAAATGGTTCAGGAAAATAACTATACATACATAGACAGATTTATTAGAAAGAAAGGGAGAGAGCGAATGATAAAAGTGAATGGTATATAAGAAACAAGAAATGTTGGTGAGGATGTGAAGAGAAAGGAACCCTCTTGCACTGTTGGTGAGAATGCAAACTGGTATAGTCACTATGGAAAATAGTATGGAAGTTCCTCAAAAAGTTAAAAATAAAACTACCTTACAATCCAAGATTTGCACTACTATTTTCCTAAAGAATACAAACATACTAATTCAAAGGGGTATATGCACCCCAATGTTGTTAGCAGCATTATCTACAATAGCCAAATTATGGAAGCAGCCCAAGTGTCCATTGATAAATGAATGGAAAAGAAGATATATGTAGATACAATGAAATATTATTCAGTCATTAAAAAGAATGAAATATTCCTATTTGCAAAAATATGGTTGTGCATGTTGTGCATGTTGCCCAAGTGCAAAATAAGTCAGTCAGGGGGAGGCCTGGGTGGCTCAGGGTTTGAGTGTCTGCCTTTGGCCCAGGGTGTGATCCTGCGGTCCAGGGATCGAGTCCCACATCGAGCTCCCTGCATGGAGCCTGCTTCTCCCTCTACCTGTGTCTCTGTGTCTCTCATGAATAAATAAATAAAATCTTAAAAAAAAAAAAAAAGAACAAACTGTTGGTTGCCAGAGGGTAACCAGTTGGGTGGTGGAGATTAAAGAGTATACTTGTCATGATGAGCACTGGATAATGTATAGAATTGTTGAATCACTATAGTGTATACCTGAAACTAATATAACACTGTGTGTTAACTATGTTGGAATTAAAATAATAAAAAAATTTTTTTAATTAAAAAAAGAAACAAAAGTGAATAGTATAAAATGTTAATAATAGGTGAATCAGAGTGAAGACTATATGTATGTTTTGGATACTTTTTAAAAAATTTTTTGCAATATTTTATAACTTTGAAATTATTTCCAAAGGAGGAGTTTTAAATTTCATACTTAATAAAAGGTTAGAAAGATAGTTTCTCTGGTGAAATTTTTCATTCATAGCCAGTGGAAAACAAACAAACAAAACACTAATACATTAATATTTCTGATGATTGGGTGCCACCCAGTGTTCAATTTCTGCAACTGCAAAACTAACAAACAAACCCAGTTTCTCAAAACTGTTTTTGGAAATAGCTTATGTTGATTTCTTTATGATGGAAACATAAGATTATGTTATGAAAAGAATGTGTGCAGTATCAAAATTAGTAAAAAAAAAAAAAAAGAAAAAGACACAAGCTACTAAACTATGAAGAAAAAAATCCATGTGTTGTGATATCGAATGTAGATTTCTGCCTCCTTTAAATTTTATCAGTCTCAAGAAGACATCAACGTAAATAGAATATTCAGAAGGACTCTGATCAGTGGACAAACTAGTCAAAACTAAAGGTTTATACGTAATCCATGACAATTATATGGCCTAGAATTTCTTCAAAACATCCATAGACTCAAGGTGAAGTGGCCACAGCAGGGAAACTAGTAGTATGTTTTTTTTTTTTTTTTCCCTAAATGACAGATGTTGTGGGATATTTGCCTAAGTAAATTCCATTACAATACAAGAACAAAGTTAACATTTGATTGGAAGTTAATTTAGTATCATAAATTTTTAAAGGAACAGAATCCTTTAAAACAAACATCGAAGATCAATCTGTTGAACCAACTTGACTCAGGGCAGCAATGTTTCAGGCTTCTTCATGCATCGTGGCTGTCATCCAAATTCCAACCCGCAGAAAGACCAGAATGTAAAATGTGGAGTTCAATTTGGATACACTCAGTGTCTTCACCATCATCCCCATCGTCAAACAGGATTCTGGCACCGTCTCCAGGTTCCGGCCTTTGACTGTAGCTTGTCCTGGAGGTTGAACATATGCCTTCACATCTCTGGCTTTATCAGCAATACAGTGTAAAATCCTGTAACTCTGCTGTCTAGGAGTCTTGGAAACTCACTGATACAATGTCTGAAGTTCTTATCCTCACCTTTCTTTTTTAATTTTTTCTGACTGTCAAAACCTATTGCTTCCAATTGCCCATTTCCCAGCATTTAGATCATGTGGGCCTACTGGTCCCTTGTCCTTGAAGGCTACTTCTCTTATTTCAGGTCTACTCTCATTCTGACCTCTGCACCTCTTTTCACCTTTGTTATTGGGCAGGGCTGCAATGGAGGTCTGGGTCTCTAACTCCGTCCCTGGTGCCGGAGGAGCAGCAGCCATGAGGGGCTGCGTGACCGGTAGGGGAGAGCTTCCAATTAGGGCTTCCTTACTCCCCATTTGCGCCACTCCACATTTTTCAGAGTTAAACCTTCCTTTTCTGTTGTCTCAGCAAACCCTTTGAAAACTTAACCTGGTGTATTTGATGGAGTCTAAAATTAATCTTTATTTCTACCTTCTCGAAGGAAGACCTTAGAATGCTTTGACTCCAGTCATCTCCCTCTTCCATAATTTATGCTAATATTGTAGAGTGAGGTCTTGTGCTTTTCTTTCCCCCCAAATTAGTCATTATTGTTTTGTTTTTTAAAGATTTTATTTATTTATTCATGGGAGACACACAGAGAGAGAGCAAGAGGCAGAGACACAGGCAGAGGGAGAAGCAGGCTCCATGCAGGGAGCCTGATGTGGGACTCGATCCCGGGTCAACCACTGGGCCACCCAGGGATCCCTTCATTATTGTTTTTTGATGAGCGTGTTTTTACACTGCTCCATGTTTATCAATTTCTTTGCTCACTGTTCTTTCTTGCGTCTCATTCCTCCTGGGTTCCATTTCCTTCTTCCAGAAGTACATCCCTCTGTAATTCTTTCAGCAATTAACAGCGAGTGATAAATTCTCTTTTCGTTTCTATGTAAATATTTTTATTTTTTCTTCTCTCTCGAATGAGTTGGTTTCTGATGTCCACAGTGACACTTATTTCCCTCTCACAGTCAGAAGACAGTGTTCTATCGTCTGGCCACTCTGGCATTGCTCTTGTAAAGTCAGCTCTCAGTTCACTGCTCTTTCTTTGTGAGGTACATGTGCTTTCTCTAAGGGATCTTGAGTCTCAAAAGACTTTCTTTGTGTTTTTGGTGTTTTCCAGTTTCACTACAGCGTTTATTTTTCCTGATTTCCATATCAGAATGATCCTTAAATCTGGGCATTTATGTCTTTTAACCAAGACTACACATTTTTCTGCCATTTACCTCTTCAAATTTCTCTCTCTTCATTCTTTCCTCCTAGAATTCCTATTCCAACGATGCTTAGCCTGCTCACACTGTCTTCTATGTCTCCTCATTTTTTGGTCATAATCCCTTTTCTTTATCTCTCTGTATTTATCTTTTACCTCGTTTTATCTCTCTGTGATATTTTAGGTCATTTTCTCACATCTATCTTCTAGCCTGATAATTATCTCTTTAGTTTTGTTTAATGGATTTTTTTACTTATCAGTTGTGTGAATATATTATTAAATATTATTATATTATTTATCAGTTGTGTGAATATATTATTAAATACTATATATTTATTTCAATAACTATTTCACTTCTTTTTTTTAAAGATTTTTTTACTTATTCATTCATAAGAAACACACAGAGAGCAGAGACATAGGTAGAGGGAGAAGCAGGCTCCCTGCAGGGAACCTGATGTGGGACTCGATCCCAGGACCTCAGGGTCTCAACGGGAGCCAAAGGCAGACGCTCAACCACTGAGACCTCCGGGTGACCCCCTCCCCTTTTAAAGATTTTATTTATTTATTTGAGAGAGAGAGAGAGAGTGAGCAAGAGAGAGAGCACAAGCCTGGGGGTAGAGGCAGAGGGAGCAGTAGATTCCCCACTGAGCAGGGAGCCCAACATGGGGCTTGATCCCAGGATCCCGAGATCGTGACCTGAGCCACAGGTAGATGCTTAACCTACTGAGCCATCCAGGCACCCCTTCTTTTTTAACTTCTAAAATTTCTATTTAATTCTTTCTCAAATTTTCTCCTCAATCTGCCTGTTTTTAAGAAGTATTTTATTTAGTTTTGATTATTTAAAAATATTTTTAATAATTTCAAAGATAATTATTTTATTCTGCTTCAGTTTGTCTTTTTAGTCATCTCAACTTCTGGTACTTATGTTCCCTGACTGTCCCTCATGGTGGAATGATTTCTTATGTTTAACAAGTTTTTACAGTAAACTCATCTTTACCTGGGACTATGAGTCCAGAATGAAGACAAACTTCCTTGAAATCTGCCTGAGTTGGTAGACAAATTTCATTCTGATCCACTCTTTCACCCTTAGGGATCCCTTTTAAAGGGCTCAATGTATTTACCTCTACCTCCTTCACCCATGTGGAACCAGGTCCCTTATAGCCTGTAAATGTATTGGATTATTTTTATAGTTTATTTAGCAATTCTTTGATCGGAAGGGTAGATTTTTCTAGTCCTCTTTTTGGAAATGGGAGACTGGACCGTGTTCCAGGATATTTAAGACTGATGAATAACTGGCCCCTACCTCAGAAACTAAAAATGCATTGTGTATTAATTAGTTGAATTTAAATAAAAATTGGGGCACCTGAGTGGGTCAGTGGTTGAGCTCTGCCTTTGGCTCAGGGCGTGATCCTGGGGTCCTGGGATCGAGTCCCCGCATCAGGCTCTCCGCAGGAAGCCTGCTTCTCCCTCTGCCCCTGTCTCTGCCTCTCTCTCTCTGTGCCTTTTGTGAATAAATAAATAGAATCTTTAAAGAAGAAAAAGACTTTAAATAAAAATTAGATAAAAATGCCAAAATCAGAACTTTCATGAAGATACAATATGAGCACATATTAAAGACTTATTCAACTTATTGTTAATGAAGTAGTCAGTGGGATGTTAACTAGTTCAAAGAAGTCAAATGAGCACAAATTTATATGGAATAAGGCAATGTTTAAAATGAATTTATGAACAGGAAAACTGGCTTTTTCCATGGAAGGGAGGGAAATCAATCCCAAACATCCGCAAACAGAGTATGTTTGCGTTTCTATAGACAAGACCTACTTTGCCCAGCTATCACTAGTCCACGGGTTTACAGAGCTGTAAAAGAGCTGACGGGCAGTGAAAGGCTGGAGTCAGATTACCTGCACAAGGGGGCTCTAAATAGGGCTTAGTTTTGCCTTGAAGAATCCCAATCATCTTTTCTGCTATTTCCAAATATTCTTAAAACTGCCAGTCTCTCTTTACTGAGTCTCGTCTCAAGTGTCTTGTTGTGGACTGCATGCTGCATCCTCTGCAATCCATATGTTGAAATTCCACCCCCCCAGGGTGATGATATTAGGAGGTGGGGCCTTTGGGAGGTGATTAGGACAGGAGGGTAGAGCTCTTATAATGAATGGGATTAGTGGTCTTATAAAAGAGGCCTCAGACAGTCCCATCACCTCTTCCACCATGTGAGGACACCTTGAGAAGACGGCCATCTCTGAACCAGAAACTGAGCTCTCATCAGACACCAAATATGCTGGCACCTTGATCGTGGACTTCCCAGACTCCAGACTGGGAGAAATAAATGTGTAAGCTACCTAGACCGTGATATTTTTTTGTTGTAGCAGCTCAGACTAAGATCTCTAATTTCAGCTAGGATATGACTTTTGGGCTCCTGTGTTTGCCTTTTCATTGTTCAATTTTAGCAAGAGTCCTGCTAAGTTAGTTTGGCCAAATCCCCTATCCTTGATATGGGGTTGGGTTCCTTGGCCTCCACCATCCCCCACGTGATGTCTGAGTACCCAGCCTCCCTTCAGCAAGAATCCTGCCAAGTCGGCTTAGCCAGAGTCCCCCTGACCCCTGATGTTTCCTCTTAGCAATTTTCCATTCACTGACTGCTTCCCACCCCATACTTGGCCATAAATTCCCACTTTTCCTTATTTGGAGGAAACTGTATTTGGAGCAGAGCTTGAACTCTCTGGCCCCCTGCAAAACCCCATTTCAGTGGTCCCTACAGCTGTAGAAATGGTCCGAAATAAAGTCTACCTTATTGTTCTTTGATGAGTGTCGTGAATAAATTTTGTTAAACACAACCTTGGATTTTAAGAGTAATTTTGCAGAGAAGACCTTACCTTCATAATGATTTCTTTATCTTCATAATAAAACCACCAGCAGTATGTCTTCAATCTTTTGCTCAGTCGACGGAACCTAACTTGAGGGTGGGAGTCAGGGAGAAAGAAAGAAAAGGAATTCCTTTAATATTTCTTCCATTGTCCTCCTGAAATTTCTGAGAAAATAGAATACATCAAATAAATATTTGATTGTAGTCAATCTTGGGACCTTAATATATCAGGTTCTTTATTTATAGAAGAGTGGGTGACAGGCAGCAGGGGGGCAAATGTTGGTTTATAGAATACACACAGGGTACAAATACTTTAGGTTCTGGGGACAGACACTCCATTCTCCATCCACCTACTAGTCTAAATCATTCCTTGTGAAGCATATTTTGAAAACCATGATAGGAGTTTGAGAGATAAAATTGCATTCAGGGTTTTCCTTTAGATTTCAGGGCTGGACCCTATGATTCTGTTTCTAGGAAGGAGGATTAAGCAGATTTGGCTCCTATATTATTACCAGAGGGCTGAAAGCACTGTGGGGTCACCCTTCCTGCCCAGCCCTGGGAACTCTAAAGAAATTCCAGGGATGAAAAATCCTTGTGGGGTGGGATAAGTCAGGAGAGATGACTTCTTTCTCCAGCAATGGGAGAGCAGTGGGCACTGCTTTTCATTGACTTTATGCCTTTGTCTGTGGGGCAACAGCAGCGTCCTGCTCAGAGAGGCACTTGACAGAGGCCAGTGGTAGTTCAAGTAGAAGAGATTAAGGGGATGGGGTCAAATGCGGAGGCATCCCGTTTCCTTAAATGGGGGGAGCAATGAAAAATTGACAAGAGAAGACTGTTAAGTTTGCTCTGAACACATGTGTGAAGTAGAATTCCGAGGGGGGGAATTATGAGGTTGAAGGATCTGTGCCGACTGTAATCAGTTTCCTGCAGACCCTGTGAATTAATGTAGGAACGTTTATTGGGTAACATGGAAATCATTAATAAGTGCAAGGAGCAGGATGTAAGATAATACGTGTACTGATATGGCCATACTAAAATGGGAAAGAAATGTGGATACCAGCAGCTTGGGTGTTTTTTTTTTTTTAAGATTTTTTATATATTCATTTGAGAATGAGAGCCAGTGCAAGCACGAGAAGGGGTGGGGGCAGAGGGAGAGGGAGAAGCAGACTCCCCGCTGCCCCGCTGAGCAGGGAGTCTGATGATGATGATGTTGATGATAATGATGATGATGATGACGACGATGCTGCTGTTGCTGCTGCTGCTAATACTGACCTGATCCCTGGACCCTGGGATCATGACCTGAGCAGAACGCAGACACTTAACTGACTGAGCCACCCAGGCACCCTCTTGGTTTCTTTTTTTTTTTAACCAGAATAGGGTCATTTGCATATTTTTAAAAATTGTTTATATTTTGATCACTGTGATCAAATAATAAAATGATAATTTTAAATAGCAAAAATAAAGCACGAGAAAAAACATGCATTTGCTTATCGTTATCCTAATTATGACCTAGAGTGCCATCTTCCACATTCTGCCCTTGCATATAACCTTGACGTCTAACGAATAATACATATCAGGCTATCTACGTGATAGTGAGAAATACCTATGGCAAGATAATATACGGAGTTTTAAAATCATGTTTGTTCTCTCTGAATTTCAAGTCCTGAGGGCTTTGGGGCTTCAGGGATTCTTGAAAGATTAAATGCAGAAGCAACCAGAAGTCAATGTTCTTCAGTTCTTTTGTAAGAGCCTAGAGGAGCAATAGAGCCAGGGGTTCAGGAGGGTGGGAGCACCCAGAGGCACGGCTCCCTGGGGTCCCTCGGGCTGGCAAGGACCCTTTTGGAGGAGATGGCTCAGTGCTTTGCTGAGAGCCTGAGCAGAGCCACTGCCAGTGAGGACCCCGAGGGAATCAGTGGGGTTGTGATGGGCTAAAAGTGAGACCCGTTTCCAGTTCCATAGACGCTTCTCAGGAGCTGCATCCTTCAGGAAGGGGACAGACCCCAAGGTGACCAAGATGGCATCTCCCTCCACCGCAGTACTGCTGATGGTCTGAATGAAGCTGACAGAAAATGAAATAAGCCAGGGTTTGTGACTTGAATCTCTTTGAATTGAGATCCAAACTGCAGAGCAGATACTTTGGCAGGGAACTAGGAGGGAGAGTCTGAGAGTCTGTGTCCAGTGGGTGTGAGCTGAAAGCAGATGCTTGAAATGTTGGATCATCGATTATACCCAGAGGTCACTGGGTACAGCTGTGGTTCTCCAACTTGCGGGTGTTCTGGAATCATCTGGAGGGCTCCTTAAAGCATAGAGTGCTGGGCTCCACTCCCAGAGCTTCTGCTTGGGAGAGGTCTGGGTTGGGCCTGAGAATTTGCGTTTTTAACAAAATCCCAAGTCTGGCTGATGGTGCAGGCCCCAGGGAAATACTCTGGTAACTGGCGAGTATAACGTGTTGTTCAGATACTTTGACATAAAACATCTTGACGCTGCCACTGTCTAATGCGACGTGAAAGTAGTTTTACCGGACATTACTGTCCCCTAGACTTGGCTTATTTTCAGATCTCAGAATGGAACTTTTGGAGCTTCTTAGATTCATTTCAAAGGCCCATTTTGGAGGAAGTGGTTGCAAGGCTTTCACTGCCTTTATAAAGGACCACAGTGTTAGGAGACTTCGATGACATAACGAAAAGGGTCATTTGTGGGACCTCTATCGGTGTGTGAAGCTCTCACACATGCCACGTGGTCAGGGTATTTCTCTTAATGTAAACTTTCAAAAATATGTCTTTGGGTCTTTTAGCAGAAGTCCTGTGAGCTAAACCCAGGAGTATTTTTTCCGTTTTATGGTCATAGTCACAGAGCTGGGATTAACTCCATGCTGTACGTGTAGGTGTGACATCAGTGATGCTACAAAGGGGGCGTGACCAGGGAATAACGAGGGGGGACCCCACACACAGCAAAGGCACCTGAATCACCCACGTCTGTAAAGAGGCCTCATAGACCCTGGCTTCTCCAGCCTGTCTCCTCCCAACCGCCTTCCTGATAAGCCTTCAACTGGAAAAAGGAGGAGGCCTCAGCCACAGGGGAAACACTCTCCTAGATCAGTTCCGAAACTGAGTGGGGCCCACCACTGTTTCCATAACTCAGCCCATCCCCTGGAAGCTCCGAGTGCCCTGTTTGTCACCTCAGGGCCTCTCTGACACCTCGGCGCCTGCCTCCTGGCGAGCTTGGGAATCAGAACCCCACGCGTGCTCTAGTCTTGAACTGAACAAACACATACAGGGTTGGCCTTTTCTGCAGGTGGAGGGAAAGAGCAAACAGAGGGGAACAGGGGCCCAGCGAGCAGCAAAGAAGTCGGTTTGGATTGAGGGGAAATGGAATGGCTTGGCCTAGTGGAAGGCAATTCCAAAATTTCATTCACTACCTGAGCTCTGAAATGTGAAGAGAAAGGACTCGAAGGGAATGGGCCGTTCCTAACATTTCATATAAATGACATCACACAGCCTGCGGCCCTTTCCTTCACTCAGCATGTTTTCAAGGTTCATCCATGGTGTAGCAGATAGACCAATACTTCATTTATTTTTATTGCCAAAAAAATATTCCATTGTTTGATACACTACCCCACTCTTTTCCATCCATCAGCTGACTTCCATCTCTTGGCCACTATGAATAATGCTGCCATGAACATTTGTGTAGAAGTATCTGTATGGGCAGTGAACATACATTTTTTTTCCCTTGGGTTTATTCCTAGGAGTGGAATTGCTGGATCATAGGATAATCCCGTGTTTAACTGTTTGAAGAATTGCTGAACCGTTTTCCGAAGCAGCCACAGCATCTTATGTTCCCACCAGCAGTGCGTGAGGGCTCTTGTTTCTCAGCGTCTTCACCAACCCTTGTTATTATTTGTCTTTTGGATTTTAGGCATCCTAGTGGGTATGAAATGGTATCTCATTCTGTTTTTTTGTTTTGTTTTGTTTTGTTTTGTTTCCATTCTGGTTTTAACTGACGTTTCCCTGATGGCTAAGAATGTTGAGCAACCTTTCAGGTGCAGGTTAGTCATTTCTGTATCTTCCCTTGGGGAAATGTCTATTCAGATCCTTTGCCTATTTAAAAAAAAAGTTAGTTGTTTGCCTTTTTATCACAGTGTTGTAGTAGTTTCTTGTACATGCTGCGCAGAAGTCACAGAAGTCTCTTATCACATATAGGATTTGCCAAAGTTTCGTCCCACTCTGTGGATTTTCTTTTCACTTTCTTGATAATGTCCTTTGAAGCACAAAAGTTTTTCATTTTAATGGTGTCCACCCCATTTACTTATGCTTTTGGTGTCATGTCTAAGAAATAAGCCAGAAAGTCTTATGTCTCTGAATCATTTTAAGAGTTTTACAGTTTCAGCTCCTACATTTAGGTGTTTGATCCAATTTTTAGTTAACTTTTGTTGATGTTGTGAGGTGGAGGGGGAGACGCTCTTGTATGTGGATATCAACATGTCCTGGCATCATTTACTGAAGACTATTCTTTTCCTATTTAGTCTTTTTGGAACTCTTGTTAAAAACCAATAGACTGTAATCTTGAGGGTTTATTTCTGGGACTCTCAGTTCTACTTCATTGATTTAGCATGTCTACTCTATGCCAGTACCACACTGTCTTGATTATTGTAGCTTTGTTGTAAGTTTTGAAATCTAGAAGTTTGAGTTGTCCAACTTTGTCTTTTTAAAGATTGTTTTGGGGCAGCCTGGGTGGCTCAGCGGTTTAGCGCTGCCTTCAGCCCAGGGCGTGATCCTGGAGACCCGGGATCGAGTCCCACATTGGGCTCCCTGCGTGGAGCCGGCTTCTCCTTCTGCCTGTGTCTCTGCCTCTCTCTCTCTCTCTCTCTCTCTGTCTCTCATGAATAAATAAATAAAATCTTTTAAAAAATAAGGATTGTTTTCGCTATTGTTGGTCCCTTGCAATTCCATATGAATTTTTAAATTTTTGCAAAGAAGCCACTTACTACTTTGAATTTTTTGCCTTGAATTGGTAGATCAGGGTGGAGAATGCTGCCGTTTTAACCATATTAAGTCTTCCGACCCATGAAAACATGATGTCTTTACATAGTTTTAATTAGGTTTTCTTTCATTTCTTTTCTATAGTGTTTTGTAGTTGTCAGCGTCTAAGTCTTACATTTTTGTTACATTTATTTGTAACCATTTTTTTCTTTTTGATGCTATTGTAATAGAATTGTTCATTTCATTTTATGTTGGCTCATCACAGATGTATAGAAATATAATTAATTTTTATATATTGATTTTTGTATCCTGTACCTTTTTGAACTCATTTATTAATTCTCATAGTTAGGATTTTCCACATATAAGATCATGCCGTCTGCAAATAGAGATAACTGTACTTCCTTCTAATCTGTATGTCTTTTATTTCATTTTCTGGCTTAACTGCTCTGGCTAGAACAGTCCAATCAATAAAATGTTGGATGGAAGTGTTGAGACTGGACATCTTTGTTCTCTTCTTGGTCTTAGGAAAAAAGCACTCAGTTTTTCACCATTAAGAATAAGCTGTGGATTTTCTGTAGATGTCTTTAATCAGGTTGAGGAAGTTCCCTCCTATTCCTAGTGTGTTAAGTGTTTCTATCACAAAGGGCTGTTGAAATTATGAACATTCTTGTACATTACTTGGGCTGAACCTGGGTACGCGTTAAGGACTCACTTCTGTTGTGTACATACCAAGAAGTGGAAATGCTGAGTCATAGGGTATGCGTAAATTTAGCTTTCATAGACACTGTCAAACAGTTTTTGTAAGTGCTTCTATTAATAAACACTCCCATCAACATTATATGAAGATTCCAGTTGCTCTATGGGATGGTGCTTCATTAAACCACTGGCTGAGATCTACTTCCTCACCTTTGCCATCAAAACTCCCTACTTCCTAGTCTCCCTGTGTGGGCAGTGGTAATGGGAAATGGTAACCAGACTTTGACAAATGTAGGAGTTGCCCTCATTCACCACTCCCAAGGCAGCTTTGGTGGGAATTCAATCCATAGGATGGAAGAAAAGGGTTTATAATATCTGCCAACACAAGATGTGAAAAAGAAGTCTTTTAATTTTCTATTTTTATTAGTACTAATGTTAAGACAAATTTTCATAGTTTTGTCATTTGTGTTGTGTGATTTTTCTGTTCAGATCTTTCACTTTTTAATTTTTTTAAACAAAAATGTGATTTTTGAAATAGCTTTAAGCCCTCTTTATTTATAAAGACATTATCTATATTTTCATGTTTTAAAATAATATTTTTCCAGAATCACTGTCTATCTTAGTGGCTTTTCATTTTTATGAGTGTAGATGTACCCGTTGTTTACTTATGATTTTTGGCATCGGTGCCATCTTAAAAAAGGCCTTTTTCATCCACAGTTATACAAAGATATTTTTCTTAGTATTCTTTATGTGTGTTTTAAAACATTTATTTTATAATGTACTGAATTTATTTTCATGCATGGTGCGAAGTAAAGATTCAGCTTTATGTTTCTTTAATATGGTGTTAAAATTTTGACAGTGCAAAGAATCCACAATGATCTGTGACTTCATCACTTGTGATGGGGCCAGGGTAATCTCTGTGCACTTATTAATAATAAGAGAGCATTGCTGCAGATTGAGAAGGGGGTCTTTTTTCCCCAAGCAAAGTGGTAATACGTGTTCATTGTAGGAAATTTGAAACCATGGACATAGCTAAAATCTAAGTCAAAAAGGGGAAATTACAATCACCTTTATTGCAGCCTTGTCTCAGGCCTGGCTCCGCTCCTGTGTGTTGCTCACATACACACTATAGTTGTGTTCCATGACACCAATTTTAACTTTTCTCCCCTGTTCTCAGGTGGATGGGTAACTGCAGTGGCTCCTGCTGACCTCAGCATAAGTCCCTGAGGATATGAATCACCTTAGTTAACAAAAGAATTATGGAGTTAAAAGGGACTTGATGAGGGGCACCTGGGTGGCTCAGTGGTGGAGCGTCTGCCTTTGGCTCAGGTCATGATCCTGGGGTCCTAGACCGAGTCCCCCATCAGGCTCCCTGCATGGAGCCTGCTTCTCCCTCTGCCTATGTCTCTGGCCCTCTCTGTGTCTCTCATGAATAAATAAATAAAATCTTAAAAAATGAAAATAAAAAGAGACTTGAGTGCTTTTTGCCTTTTGACCTTGCACAGGATTACGCTTCAGAAAAACTTTGTTCCAGAGAATTCCAGCACCTCCCTCCAAAACTCTTCCCTGGCTAATTCTGGAGACAGCAGTTTCTTGCAAACATTCACCCCAAAGCTCTCCATGAAATTCAAGCTCACCCCTTCTGGTTCCTTCCTCAGATCAAATAGGCAGCAGCTGCTGACCATCCCTCATAGGATATTCATGCACACACATCCAGATGGTAGCTGTGCTCGGGGTCAGAGGCACAGTCGTCCCCTCTCTGCAGGGCAGCAGTGGGGGCCCTGGATTGACTAGTTTTTTTTCTTTTTAAACTTGTCTCTTTTTTTCATAGCAAGAGCATTGTTTAGCTCAACATTTATGAAAGCAGATGCTGGGGCAGACTGCCCAGGTTATATTTTGAGGGCACTTCAGTCAGGCTAACCGTTCTTCCTCAGCTTCTGTTTCTTCTCATTATTCCATTAAAAGCCACTGTCTAATAGGACTTTTTTGGAATCCAGGTATAAAGAAAAAGTACAGCGTTTTTATGTGGTACTTTGGCCTTTTGGATTATTTCTATTTTTTTGCCTTTTATTTTTATTTTTAATTGTGGTAAAATATGTATAATTTACCATTTTAGCCATTTTTTCAAGGGATGCCTAATTTTTTTTTTTATTAAAGGTATATATTTTTTTTCATTAGAGATTGAGAGAGAGAGTGTGCACAAGTGGAGGGAGGGGCAGGGGAAGAGGGAGAGGCAGGCTCCCAGCTGAGCAGTGAGCCTAATGTGGGGCTTGATCTCAGGACAGGATCGTGACCTGAGCCAAAGGCAGACACTTAACCAACTAACTGAGCCACCCAAGCACCCTGAATTTTCTTTTTATCGTAGTAAATAACACATGGCATAAATCCACCATCTGATTTTTAAGTGTACATTTTAGTAGTGTTGAGGACATTTGCAATGCTGTGAAACAGACCGCCAGAATTTTTTTATCTTGCAAAACTTGAACTCTATATTTATTAAGCAGTAACTCCTCATCTTCCCCTCCTCTCAGACCTCGGCAACCACCATTCTACTTTGTTTCCATTAAGTTGACAACTTTGGATTCCTCATATAAATGGATCATATTATAGTATTTTTCTTGTGGTGACTGGCTTATTTTAACATACATTCTCAAGGTTCACCCATGCCATAGCATGTGCCAGGATCTCCTTCCTCTTTTTTTTTTTTTTTTAAGATTTTATTTGTTTATTCATGAGAGACACACAGAGAGAGACATAGGTAGAGGGAGCCCGATGTGGGACTCAATCCCGGGACCCCAGGATCTCACCCTGAGCCAAAGGCAGATGCTCAACTACTGAGCCACTCAGGCCTCCCATCTCCTTCCTTTTTAAGGCTGAGTAATATTCCACCATATGTCTATACCACACTTTGCTGAACCATTTATCCACTGATTGACACTTGATTTGCTTCCACCTCTTGACTTTTGGGATTTGTTTTTGCTAGAAGGAGTATTTTTGTGTTTGGGGACAAGATAGATTTGAAGGAAAAGTAAACAGAAAAGGGAGTCTAGGCCACAGAGGTTATTAGTGTATTTACTCTAAGCAGCTATAGAGCCTTAGAAACTCTTTCCGTACCAGTACATTGGGTTAGGCTTTGTGGGCCTCTGATCATTTGTGTTACCAACCTGGTACAGTCTCCAGCTATTCTGTGCTTAATGTCTAACTAAACATGACTCATTTGGCTAAGTTGGGACAATGCAGCCGAGAACAAAATGAACAGTTAACACAGCAGCATCAGATATGGACACTTATTAGAGGTACTATTTCTTTCTAGTTGAAATTTTATGCAATACCGCATGTTTGCAAAGTACTGTGTGATCAGTTTGGCCAGGCAAGCATCTTAAAAATCTTCTGAGGATTTACATTTTAATCAGTTCAGTGCCCTACCTAGGACAGTGAAATTTCTAGATCTAACAGGAGATGAAAAGATAGGGTTACTCCTGGCTTGGCAGCGTTGGGGGTGTGTGGGAGGGGAGAGAGACATGGGATGGAGAGGGCCTTCTTGATACTCTTTTGTGAAATTTAGATGCTACAAAGCAAAATTTCCTCCAAGGCCACAAAAAATGAAAAAGCAGCATTTGGACACATGACTCTGAGTCTCTAATCAACTCCTCAGCTCTGTCTAGAGTTCAGTAAACTCTACTTTAAATCATTTCCAGTGGCCATTCTTCATCATCGCCAAGGGAAGCAAATATAAGTCAAGTGCATCAAAAGAATGACAGCCAATGCCCAGCCAACCCAGGTCAAATAACCAAGGAAACTAATTACACATTTCCAGGAAGGAATTCATCCCCAGACCCTAGAAGGTAGCAAATGCAGCAGCCTTAGTAGTTAGCCACAGACCTTGTCAATATGTTTATCACCAGTAAATTTTAAAGGCACCTGTCCCCAAAGAATAACTAAACAAAATTCACGGTAGGGCTCAGGGTCTCACTGTGAGCTAGGAAAGTGTTAATACAACACAATTTAGCTGCTTTGACATCTCTGGCCATTTCATCTTTTCTCTGGCTCATTTTGCCTTCTTACCTGCTTATTCACTGCAGTAGCTGTAATCACGTGTTATTATTACACTCTTACCATCGGATTTTCTAGCTGTGCTTTAAGTACTTTGGGGACTTTGGCTTCCTGTGGACTTGGCTTCTCTTCTTCATGCAGCGTGATCTTTACTACACTCTGCTTTTCAATCCCTTGCTCCTTCTAACTTAAGTGCAGTGTTATCAAGCTTTCAGAGTAGGCCTGCACAAGAGTGTAAATTGACTTGCTGTCTCCACTGGCTCTTTCCATCATGCTAAAAAGCTAAAGAGCAGGAAGCTGAAGAGTTAGGAATTTAAACTTCAGATCACCACAACTAAAGGGCTAGTCCCCTATGTCAGCTACTCTCAAATTTTAGTCTGCATCAAACCACCTGAAGGGCAGGTTGAAGCAAAGGGATGGAGGCCCCACTCCCAGAATTTCTGATTGAGTAGGTCTGGGTTGAACTCAGAGAATTTGCATTTCTGACAAATTCCCAGGTGATGCTAATGCTGCTATTCTAGGGACCATACACTAAGAATTAATGCTCAAGGCTAAGAATATTAATATCAGAAAGAACCACATCTCACAGTTATTGGCCACTCATTATATGCAAGACACTATTCTAAGTGCTTTGCACATTTGTCTTTAAAACAATTTTGATTTTTTTCTGTTTTCAAATGACAGCACTGAATCAGAGAGGTTAAGTAGCTTTCCCAAAGTCACACAATGAATAAGTGCTGGTGCTGGGCTATGAACCTTGGTAGTCAGTTTCAGAGCCCACAGGCTTTAAATTAAACTCCATAATATCAAGCAAAGCATCTGAGGGCTTCAAATGAATATATTTGCATACATTTTGTATTTACCTATGTATGAACCTGTAAAAACTCAGAAATGATTAAGAAAAACAATCACTCTTAATAATAAGCCAGTTATTCCATTTCCCCCCAATTCTGTTCATTTTACTTACTATCCCCCCACCCCCCGCCGTTGTGGGCCAGAATGAATAAAAGAGGAACATCATAAAATTTTCTAATTGAAACATTTAAAAAGATTCACCTGTCAAGGTAAAGAGCATCTGTACATATTTCTTCTCCCTTTCTTTCAAATCTCCCATCAATCTTTAGTCATAGAAGCATTTCTTGCATGGACTTTGATCACTTGTGAAGATGTGGCTTATTATTTTGCTTCTTCCCAGAGAAGGGCCCTTTGTCTCTCTCTCTGCTCCACTGATGCTTTAATCTGAGCTTTTCCAGGAGCTGAAACTGAAAAACATTATTGATTTGAGAGTTTGCTGCTTGAGTGACTGTAAATTGTGATAAATTAGCTCCACTTGGGTCTCCACACCTGTGACCACGATAATTTAGAGCAAAACTAAGGTCTTGAACTAATACTAGCCGTATTTCTTCAAATCTAAGATGCCACTGTTTGTAGGAAGGACCATTATTTTATGAATGACTAAGAATGAAACAGAACGCTGCCAATTAGGCTGTGGCACAGCTGAAGTCCTTATGCAATAATTGAGCACACAAACCTCTCGTTACTTTGACAATTCTTTCATCACTTGGCAAGATCTCCAAATTCATTCAGGTGCGTATCTTGGTGTGCGAAATGCCAGTGCTTCTCAGACTTGACTGGGCACACGAATCTCCTGAGAGTCTTGTTAAAATGCAGATTCGGATTCAGTAGGTCTGGGATGGAGCTGAAATTCTGCATTGCTAATAAGCTTCCAGATGCTGCTGCTGCTGCTGGTTGTACACCAATATTGGGGTAGCAAGTTGACAAGCAATCTTTACACAGACCTCCTTAACAGAAGGGAACTTCTCTTCATCTGTTCATGGATATCTTCCTTTCTTAGGTCTCCTAAAGCACTTGCTTGTTGCTTTGCAAGAAAATGTAGAGCTGCAGGGCGCCTTGGTGGCTCAACCGGTTGAACTCAGGTCCTGGGATCAAGCCCCGTGGTGGGGCTTTCTGCTTCTCCCTCTCCCTCCTCTTGTTCTCTCACTCTCAATCTCTCTCCCCCACATCAAATGAATAAATAAAATCTTTGAAACGTATTTTTTTTAAAAAGGAAAGAAACTATAGAGCCGCAGTAACTCCTCCAACAACAAATATTTGCTCTACAAATATCAGACTTAAGTCCCACACCTATACCACGAGGCCTTCCTTTGTAGACAATGACTTTTTGTTTCAGTATTGAATCGTAGTGTAAAGATTTTGAAGACACTCTGAAAGGCAATAAAGCTTAACACATCTAGTAGGACAATGCACACAACTCAACAGAAGTGAAGGTAATATGGACAGCCATGACCAAGTTCATTAACGCACGGGCCGTGACAACTATGTCACAGCTGCTGCCAGGAAGACAGTGAATACAAGATGCCATCATTTCATAGGACTCATTCTGATCTCTCTGCAATAATAAAATATGAAAAAAATAGAATATATGAAAACTATAATGATAGTACATTAAAAGAACAAGAACAATGGGAGGGCAAGGAAAGACATTGGACATGAAACTGTATATCAAACCTTGCATTTTAGACGATAGATTTATTAAGTATTTAGTATAGATAAGGCACTGTGCTTCGAGAAATTACAGTGAACAAGCAGAGCCACAGTTCCTGCCCTCATGTAGCTTACAATTCAGCAGGGAGGCTGATGTTAAAAAAAAAATACAGCCGATCCTCCTCAGAAACACAGTCAGTCCTTGTGGATCCTGTATTTGCAAATTTGCCTGCTAGGGCCATTACAAAATACTACAGAGGGGACGTTTAAATAGAAATTTGTTTTCTCAGAGTCCTGGAGGCTACAAGTCCAAAATCAAAGTGCTGGAAAATTCCATTTTTGATGAAGTCTCTCTTCCTCGCTTGCTGATGACCAATTTCTCATTATGTCCTCACACGACCTTTTCTCTAACCACCTGCAAAAACAGAGAAAGGGTGTCTCTTCCTCATATGAGAACACCAGTCCTATTGGGTTAAGGCCCCACCTTTTTTTTTTTTTTTTAAGATTTTATTTATTTATTCATGAGAGACACAGAAAGAGAGAGGCAGAGACATTTAGGCAGAGAGAGAAGCAGGCTCACTGTGGGGAGCCCGATGCGGGACTTGATCCCGGAGCCTGGGGATCACAACCTGAGCCAAAGGCAGACACTCAACCACTGAGCCACCCAGGTGTCCCAAGGCCCCACCCTTATGATCTCATTTAATCTGAATTACCTCCTTAAAGGCCCTAGCCCTAAATATAGTCACATTGGGAGTTTGGGCTTCAACATATAAATTTTGGGAAGTCTCAATTTTGTCCATAACAGCCTATTTCCTAAAATCTATCTGTAACCCTCAAATCAATGCTTGCCATGCTTTCATGGTCATTAATAGACATGCAGGGCTTCAAAAAATTTGTGTTGTGAGACACATGTTTCCAGTTGAAGTTGAACAAGGTGACTGCTGTCTTCTTGTTTCAGTACTCATACTCGGAACAATGTCTTTTTCATGGCCTCTTAGGGCCACTATTTTTGCATTTTTGTGCTTTTTGTGGGTGATTCTACTGTTCGAAGTGAACCTTAAGTTCAGTGTTGAGGTGCTGTCTGGTGCTATGAGTGCAAGAAGGCTGTGATGTGCCCCATGGAGAAAATGCATGTGTGTTAGATGAGCCTCATTCAGGCATGAGTTGTATGGGTCCAATCTTAACGAATCGACAAGATAAATTAAATAAGATGTCTTTATTTATTTTTTAAAGATCTTATTTATTTATTCATGAGAGACACAGCGAGAGAGGCAGAGACACAGGCAGAGGGAGAAGCAGGCTCCATGCAGGGAGCCCAATGCGGGACTTGATTCCAGGACCCCGGGGTCACGCCCTGAGCCGAAGGCAGATGCTCAACTGCTGAGCCATCCAGGTGTCCCAAAAAGGCGTCTTTAAAGGAAATACATGGCACACAACATTATATATCCATCAGTTGATGAAAATGTGATCCGAGTCTGGCAGGAACCTAACTCTATACTTCTAGGAACAGCGGTTCCGTATTCACTAATTCAGTTTATGGCAACTTCATAGACCCTAACTAGGAGACTTATAAGAATCGAAGTAATTACACCATTAATTATTTAATTATGATTGTGATATGAAGAAGCATCATAAGGTTCTGTGAGAAGGCTCCATAGGCCCTCATATAAGGGCCTGTATTTAACATAGTGTTCATTCAACATATTTGTAGAATGAAAGAAAATATTGCATATCAGGAACACAGAATAAAGGGATGAGAGAAAAATTAGCATTGAAGGCTCACTATGCAGTATATATGCTCCCTGCATTCGAAATGTGGTGGTCTTCCAAAGATATTTATTTGTTCATTTATTTGTTGGTGTTTTCAACAAGAATAAGACTTATACACCTGTAGGACTTTCAATGCTGTGTGTTTTGAGTTACAAATTTTGTAACTCCATTAAAAACTATAAACATATCCCGGGGCACTTTTAGATGAAGATTGGTGGTTTGGGAGACTATCAGACACTGGTAGAAAGTAATCCCAGGAGTTGAAAAATTAAGATGCCTTCCCCATTCTTGGTTCCTATAAAGAAACAATTAAAAAAGAAAAGAAGAAGAAGAAGAAGAAGAAGAAGAAGAAGAAGAAGAAGAAGGAGAAATTTAAAAAAAGAAAGTCATTGATCAGTCTTTAAAAATTTTCATATTTAATTACTTTTTCTTTCCAGTTTGAAAACATTTTCTCATTAAAGAATTTGATCTCATCTATCTGAAAGAGGAATTGAAACAATTGGTTTTTCCAGTTCCATTAATGGCTTGTGTTTTGATTTCCAACCACCAGGTGGAGACCAAACAAAAATAATTAAAGTATTTCCAGTGTCTTCTGCTTGATAGGGAATGCGAGCGATTCCATAATCTAAATTGGGGGCACAGAGAATTTTTTTTCCTCTTGTGAATGAGCCCCTGATATCTTAGGGAATAAAATCTCATAGATCAGAGACCACATGCAAACTCAAAGCAAACATAATTTTTTTGAGGAGAACCATCAGGTGTTCAATCGATCACTTTTAAAATTAAAATCGGAAACATGTATATTTTAAATAAGTTTAACAAAAGTAAACATATTTACATTTCTTGCTACATTATGGCCAGCTGGAGGATGGGTGAGATGAAGTAGAAAAAAAAAAAAACAGAAAAAAAAAAAGAGAAAGAGGAAGAAAGAGAGGCAGAGAGAGAGACAGCTACACAGAGTGAAACACAGAGCGGATGAAGGCTGAGCTGAAACACGGAATGGGAGCCCAGTCGGGCTGTGGGTCCAGGGGCCAGCCCCTTGTTGGTCCTTCTTGTCCCTATGCACGGAGGGTACCCAGGTCAGCAATCCCATAGAGCTCTTTCAGAGGCTGATTAACCTTCAAGCATCCCCTTTCGAACTGGGATTTGCGTTTTATTGGCAAACCTCAGAGTTCAATTTTCAAGTGAAGATTTTGTTTTTCCCCATCAAACTTGTAAGATCTTCCCAGCTCATATAAAGAAATCCTTTGAGTTTTTTTTTTTAACTTCCCTCTGTAACTTTACAAGTGTCTTTTGGGGTAAGATATTTACTATTCACAAGCAGTCAGATAGCTTTCTGGTTTTTTTTTTTTAAGTTAGGGGTTTCTCATCCCATCATGTTTGAAAGTTATAATTAATTCTAGTGGCCACATAATTATTCTGAGTCTTATTGACAATCAAATGTATTGTCTGCGCATGTGTGAGAGCCATAGTGGGTCACATGCATGCTGCCTAATTAGAGCCTTATGAAGATGTTCTATGACAGGAACAAAGATAAAATTTCTCTTCTCGGAACATAGAGTAACAGCAGATCCTGCTTCCTGCCTCTTGGGGGATCCAAAAGTTTCAGTCACTACAGCTTACCACAAAGAGGGGGAAATGGCCCAATGTCTGTAGCGTACTTCTCCTTATTTACCAGGAACTGGACACAAGAAAATTAGGAGTCAGATCCCAGCTATGGGCAGAACTTCTCCATGAGGGTCTCATTGTTCAGATGAAGTGTAGCCAACTCTCTGGCACAGTTGTCATTGTAACTAGAAAGTAGTGGGGACACTGGAACCAGTCTCATCATTTTAGAAAAGCCCATCTCATAGGTACTGTGAGTCACCACCATGTATCACATTTAATGCTTCTGTGAAATTACATCATATGAAAGTTGGTAGCCTTTTTTAAAAAAGTGGTATGGTATTCACATATCATCCTATACCTTTTGGAAATTTTTTAAAAGGAGCAAAAAAAAAAAAAAAGCCACTCATTATTTAACCAGCATCTACTTACTTTTTAACTCCTTTAAACAAAACAAAATTGTCTTATCAGAAGCCAGTTGTGTGGCCTTGGAAGTTTCTGGGCATCTGAGTCTCCAAGGTAGAGTAGTTTGGGAAGATGATATACTCAGAAGCCGGAAGAAGTGTCAGAACCTTTATTTGCATTTTTCCCCCATCTGAAACGTAAAGGAAAATATGAAGCTCTACTAATATCTTATATATGGATCATGAGAGTACAAGTATATAATTTACAAACGTACAAATTTGGCAAGTGCATGCTCAAAAATGTTTTACTTTTAATGCATGTGATCAAAAAAGTGTGTCACTGATCTAAACCTTTCAAAGATTAGGTTAACTTTAGGTTTTTTTTTTTTTTTTTTTTTTTTTCCTTTTTCAAATTGCTGACTGCAGCCTATTGCTGGGACGTGCAATTCATTTAGTGGATTTTTAAAGAGTGAAGTAAAATATAAAATACCCGAGTGTACTTCTCATAGCAAGAATAGCAAGAATGAGTATTTTTCTATGAAACTTTTCAGATCAACACGTGTGAGCACGGGGTCCAATGTGAAATGTTTCTCCCATTGTGGCTTGTGGTTAAAAGAGGGGGAAAGCAACTGGACTTGAGTGGTTCTCAAAGAGTCGTCCCTGGGGTCGGCAGCAGCATCATATGGGAACTTATAGGCAAATCCTTCAATCCCACAATTGCAGATTGACTGTATCAGAAAGTGGGAATGGAACCTCACCATTGTGGTTTAACGAATGCTCCGATAATTCTGAGGTTCTAAGTTTAGAGCCACTGGCCTAGAGCATCTCTAGGACACATCTGGTCATAAAAATTTAAGACCCAGCTAGATATTCATTAAACTGAGGCAACATTTTTCACATTCACCTGATCCTAAGAGTCACCTGGGTGACCTAGAATGGCTTCAGGGGTCCTAACCAAACAGGTCGGTGATGGGGCCTTGGGATCTTATTTTTAACAAATGTGTCTGGTGATGCGTGTGACCAGATGAGTTTGGGAGACACTTTACCAAGAAACGTGGAGAACAGAGCCTGCAGAACCTATTCTACAGAGCAGAAACTGTTGTTAGAGAAATCAAGGCTAAAGCAGGGAAATAAAGCAATTCAAACTGGAACCCTATAAACTAAGAATCATCTAAACATTTCTAAACTGAACGAAATGACTTTTCTTTCATTCTGAGTGAGCGGAAATGGAGATTCTCTTCTGAAAAGCTTGCCCTGGAGTTCTGTGCAGCACTTTGGCTCCTGAACACAGAGGATGCTAACAAAGTGCTAATGCACCGAGCCTTGCATTCCTACGACATGTGGTCCCTGGGGAGGCAGGCAGCTCCTGGACTCAAAGAGTTTGGAGTAGATGTTGGAGGAGATGGTCTCAAATTCCTCCACGGCTAAAGCAGGCAACATTTCAAATATATTGGTGGGATAGAGACTCCCTTTTATTTTTTGTATTATTATTATTATTATCATTATTATTATTTATTTTTTTTAATCCTTTTATTTTTTCTTAAAGATTTTATTTATTTATTCATGAGAGACACACATGGCGGGGTGGGGGGGAGGGTGGTGCAGAGACACAGGCAGAGGGAGAAGCAGGCTCCATGCAGGGAGCTTCATGTGGGACTCAATCCAGGGACTCCAGGATCATGCCTTGAGCCAAAGGCAGATGCTTTACCACTGAGCCACCAAGGTGTCCTGAGACTCCCTTTTAAAAGTAACTCTCATAATTGACTTAGTTTTGCTACTGCTAAAACTACATTCACTGTTGATTGTAATTAAAAATAAACTATAAGTCAGAAAAATAATGCCTGCACATTAAATATATTCAATAAAAATGTGTATAAAAATCGGAAAATTCTCTGACATTCTCTCTCATTTTCAGCCCCCCGGCCCCCAAGTAGCTATTGCTAACAATTTGGAGGGGATTTTCTGGCTTTTTAGTATACAAACATATAGTCTTTAAAAAACAAAATTACTGTTGATGTTATTCTATAGTTTTTCAGGAGACAGTTGATCGTGAATATTTTCTCATGTTCTTTTCATATCTAGCCAAATCTGAACACCAGCGGATTTTAAATGTCGAATTTCATATACCAAACTTACTTTACCTCAGAACACTTTTAAAATTAGAATATATTTTGACTGAATATCCACAAGAACTCAAGGCAGCCAACATGTGCTTGGATTAAAGGAAGCAGCTAAACAATGTCTCCTGAACACATTAATACTGCAAGAAATGATATAAATTTAATTTATTGCATTAAACAAGTTTATAACAGGAAGAATAATAAGAGTGGAAAAAATTAAATCATTGCATTTTACAAAGAACAAAGCATACTAAGATTAAGCAAAATGTTTTCATTTTATATGTTGTTATAAAATGTGACATAAAAAAATCTTAAAAATACCATTTTGGGGTTATTTTATGACATAGCTTAATAGCCTCAATACTGTTTTGGGGTAAAAAATCTTACATGTGGTAAAAGATCTGTTGCTAATATGCTGTCTCAGCACAATATTTTAGAAAATCCCATTTTAATTTTTTAAATTAATTTTTAAAGATTTTATTTATTTGAGGGAGAGAGAGAGTGTGCACACAGGAGAAACCGAGCATGCGGGGTGGGAGGGAGGCAGAGGAAGAAGGAATAGCAGACTCCCCCCCTGAGCAGGGAGCCTGATGCAAGGCTCCAGGACACTGAGATCATGACCTGAGCAGAAGGCAGATGCTTAATGACTCAACACCCAGGCGAACCTAAAAAATCCCATTTTTAAATATAGGAACATTGTAACCAAGGAAAGAAGTGCATAAACAGTACCAACATTTTAGAGTCTCTGTATTTTTTATTTAGATGCTCTGAAAATCTTTCATTATCTCCTGTTTGATAGCTCTCTGATGATTTTTCTAGAAACTGACTGTACAAGCATTCATTTTTATGTTGACCTATTCAAGCACTTTGCTCTTTTAATTTGCACAAAGCCTTTGAATCACAAGACTGGTTTTCATTGGAAACTTTCTTTTTCAGCCTTCAGTCCATAAGGAACAATTCCGTATATTGTGAGTGCTTAATAATACCATAAACAGCAAATAAAAACCTCAAATGTGCATGGCAACTGTGAGATAAGGCACTGGGAATGGAGCGGAGCACTTGTCATCCAGGAGAGAATGTGCAAAGAGATGGTCGGATGTACGAACTTCCCAGGCACGTACTTACATAGGAAATCTATTTCTCCTGCAATTTCTGTGCATTCTAAGGTAGGAAGCAACCTTAGTATTCGCTGAAGTCTTATGGTTTAAAAACACAATTGTCATATTTAGCAAGGGAATAAAAAAAATGCTAATAAGAAGCTGTGGATTTAACTTCTAGGTCGTCTTTTTCTGATATTAGAATCCAACTTTTGAATCTGGATAATCAGCTCAGAACTCAGGCCCAAGGGGGAGATACTTCTCTAGTGAGATGTTTTTATTAATTTAATTAATATTGAGGGTGGGGAGGAGAAGAAACACTCTAACATCACTTTGTTTTTGTTTTTTTTTAAGATTTTATTTATTTTTTTGAGAGAGGGAGAGGGAGAGAATTAGCAGGGGGACTGGCAGAGGGAGAGGGAGAAGCAGGCTCCCCTAGGAACCCAAAGTGGGCTTGATCCCAGACCCCAGATCATGACCTGAGCAGAAGGCAGGCACGCAGGCACCCCTCCAACATCACTTTAAACAAGGCCTTATAACTTTCTTTTATAGCTTACAGAGCATTTTTCTATATAGTATTTTATTCAGTCCTTAGAAACAACCTATAAAACAGGTTTCATTGCCTTTTTACAGATGAGGAAACTGAGGCTCAGAGTGGTAAAGTGATTTGTGCAAGGTCCCTAAAATTCTAATTTGTATTTGTGTGATGTCAAAGCCTATGCTTTATCCATCGTGGCAGGATTTCCTATGCTTCAGTCATTTGCCCACCATTAAAGTTTCCATTGCATGTATTACTTTATTACTGAAATACTTTATTTCATTGCATGTATTAGCTTTATTTCTTGGTTAAGAACTTTAAATATTTAAAATATTTAAATATTAAATATTTTTATTTATTTATTATTATTTTTTAAAAATATTAAGTATTTTTAAATTGATTCATTTTTTTGGTGTGTTTTACATAAGTATATATATATTTTTTTTTTAAGATTTTATTTATTTATTTATTTATTTATTTATTTATTTATTTATTTATTTATGTGAGAGAGAGAGCACAAGCAGGGAAAAAAGCAGAGGGAGAAGCAAGCTCCCTGTTGAGCAGGGAGCCTGATGCAGGGCTCGATCCCAGGACCCTGGGATCATGACCTGAGCCAAAGCCAGATGCTTAACCAACTGAGCCACCCAGGCGTCCATATAAGTGTATTTTAAAAGGATATTTTATATTAGTGATCTTCAAAGCAGCAAATGAAGACTTTATACAGGAAACTAAGCAAAAATACTGGTAAGGCGATTAATTTCCAGATCCTCAACTTCCATAGTATTCTTTTTTTTTTTTTTGAAAGATCTATTTATTTACTTGTGGGACAGAGAGAAAGAGAGAGGGGTGAGGGGAAGAGGGACAAAGTCTTCAAGCAAACTCCCCTCTCAGTGCGGAACCAGATGTCGGCTTGATCTCACACCCTGAGATCATGACCTGAACAGAAACCAAGAGTCAATCTTAACAACTGACTGAGCCACCAGGCGCCCCTTCCGTAGGTATTCTTTACTAATACGAGTCTACCTGGGGACAGACACGCTCTCCCCTTCTTTTCTCTCCCTGTCCTACTCTTACTGAGAGGCCTTGCTCTGGAGGATAAAAATCTCTGGAGTCTAAACAATTTGAAATATCACCTTTTGTATTGTTTGGGTAACAATTCCCTTTGCAAAGCAGGAATTTCTCAATTTTTATTTCAGCAAAATTGAAGAGAGACTTAATGGAATTTTCAACGTTGATCACCAAAAATAATAACCAAGGAGAAATCACTATGTGGACTTTGAGGTAGAGCTCAAATGACTTCAAGGATTGATGATCGATGTCGCCATAACAAAACTCTCATTCCCATCTACTTATGTCAACAAGGTTTTTCAGAGCTGGCATCTACAAAAATGAAAAATAAAAATGGAACTAATACTAAATCTGCCCCATGCAACAAGTAAATAATATTCATCCATGGATACATTAGTTAACTTAAAAATGATCAGGAATAGTGCTCTTATTAAGATATTCCAGTAGAGCTTTTTTAAGTTTAAAATTTATCATGATTTTTAATAGTTTTTGGGCCTTTTTTTTTTGATTAATTGTATACTGATACAATGATATACTAATAATTGAAAAAAATCTTAACAGCCAGAACTTTACAGTCATGGGTAATAAAAATTGTTTCAGTCTGTTCAGGCTGCTATAAGAAAAATACCTTAGACTAGATGGCTTGCAAACAACAGAGATTTATTTCTCACAGTTCTAGAGGCAAGGCGGTCCAAGATCAAGATGCAGGCCCATTGAGAGCCTGGTGAAGACCCACTCCTGGTTCATAGACAGCCATCTTCTTACTGTGTCCTTACATGGTGGAAGGGATGAGCGATCTCTCTGAAATCTTTTTTATAAGAATATGAATCCACTCTTATGACCTAATCACTTCCCAAATGATGCCATCACACTGTAGTTAGGACTAGAACCTATGAATATGGGGGGGACACAAACATGTAGTCTATAGCAAAAATGTATTTTGATTCTTATAAGCATATTTTTATTGCAGTGAGTAGGGTTATAAAGACTTTGAGGCATACGAATGTATTAGATGGAGTCAGGTCTCTTAACCACAATACATTATGGGGCAGTTAATTCTCTGTTGTTGCTTTCCTGTGTTCTTAAGAATAATTAGCATTCCTGGCCTCTACCACTAGACATCAGTAGCATACCCCCCAACTCCCCAAGTTATGACAACAAAAAATGTCTAGCTATTGCCAAAAGTTCCTTGTGGCACAAAATCACCAGTGGTTAAAAACCACTACATTATGATATAATTTTGTGGGGGGAGCGAAATGGAAAATGGAAATTCAAGAGAAATCATGTGCAGTCTCTGCCTCTTAAAGGAGAGCTTGTTCATCTTTATTTAATAATGGATATCTACTCACTATGAGATTTAGATTCTACAGCTCTATATCACCATGTAAATGGAAAACCAATTTTCTTTGCTATTATGGGTTAGATTGTGTCTCCCACCCCCTGCACAAAAGATATATTGATGTTCTAACCCCTATTCCCTCAGAATATGACATTATTTAGAAATTAAGAGATCACAGAGATAATCAAGTTAAAATGAAATTATTAGGATGGGTCCTAATCTAGTCTGATGGTTTCCTTCTAGAAAGGGGAAATTTGGACACAGACACAGACATACACAAAAGGAAGACAATGTGAAGATGGCCATGTGCGATGGGAAGCAGAGACGGGCTGATGGTAAACCAGGGAACGTCAGGGATTACTAGTCACCACAGGAAGCTATCAGAGGCGAGGAAGAAGTCTATCCAGAGTCCCAGATGAAGCAAGGCCCTGCCAACACCATGATTTTGGATTTCTAGCCTCCTAAACTACATGGCAGTAAATTATTATTATTTTTTTTGATCACCCAGTTTGTGGTTCCTTGTTATGGCAGCCCTTATAGACGAATGTACTTGCCATAAAAATAAAACCATAAAAACGAATACAATAAAAACAAGACAAGGCTCTTAAATGTTATTAAATTCCAGCTAGATGCTTAGGAGTCTACTAAAGACAGGCCTGGGCCTTACTACCTCTTTGTTAAGAGGGAAACATGGCCAATGTTATGACCATGTTAACAGCAGCATTATTTGCAATAGAAAAAAGATGGAAGTAACCAGAGTATCTGGATGATAGATGTATCCATTGTATCCACTGGTGGATGCCTGGACAAACAAACAGTGGTACATACACATACAATGGGATTTTATTCATGCTTAAGAAGAAATTCTGACACGAGCTACCACATGAATGAACTTTGAGGGCCTTCTGCTAAGTGAAATAAGCCAGTCACAAAAGGACAAGTACTGTATGATCCCACTTACCTGAGGTTCTTAGGGTAGTCCAGTTCATGGAGACAGAAAGGAGAGTGGTGATTGCCAGGGGTAGGAGGAGTGAAGAATGGGAACAGAGTTTCAGTTTTTCTTCTTCTTCTTCTTCTTTTTTTTTTTTTAACATTTATTTATTTATTTATTTATTTATTATTTATTTATTTATTTTAGTGCTTTATTTTAAAAAAATATTTATTTATTCATGAGAGACACAGAGAGAGAGGCAGAGGGAGAAGCAGGCTCCATGAGGGGAGCCTGATGTGGGATTCGATCCCAGGTCCCCAGGATCGTGACCTGAGCCTAAGGCAGATGCTCAACCACTGAGCCACCCATGTGCTCCAGAGTTTCAGTTTTTTAAGATGAAAGTTCTGCAGATAGATGGTGGTAATGGTAGCAAGACATGTGAATGCAGTTTATGCCACAGAACTGTACTCTTAAAAATGGTTAACACGAGGGGGCACCTGGATGACTCAGCTGATTAAGTATCAGACTCTTGATCTCAGTTCAGTTCTTGATCTCAGGGTCATGAGTTCAAGGCCTGTGTTGGGTTCCACATTGGGTGTGGAGTCTACTTTACAAAAAAAAAAAAAAAAGATTAACATGGTAAATGTTATATTGTGTATTTTAGCACAATTAAAAAGAAAAAAAAAGAATAGCCAATGTTAAAAGAGATGTTAAAGGCTGAGGAACAGGGAGGCCTGGGTGGCTCAGTTGGCTGAGCGCCTGCCTTTGGCTCAGGTCGTGATCCCGGGGTCCTGGGATCAAGCCCCTTGTCAGGCTCCCTGCTCAGTGAGGAGTCTCCCTCTCCCTCTGCCTGCCCCTCCCCCTGCTTATGCACAGTCTCGCTCTCTTTCTCTGTCAAATGAATAAATTAATAAATCTTAAAAGTAAAAAGACCTGGTAACACAAACTTGAGGTGACCTCATCATGCAAATTAGAAGTTAATTGAAATTCAGATAACTTTTGATGTGGGTCAGTATTATTTTTTTGCTGGATGAATGTCTACACAGTACCTAAATTCATCCCACAAGGTGGAAACGCTACCCTACGTCACATGGTAACTTCCTCTGAAAAGGGTTTCAAGCCATACAGAGCCAGGACCAGGCCTTAGACCTAGGCCTTTTGACTCTTTTAGTTCAGTACACTTCGTTTCCTTTCTTTCTTTTTAAAATTTCAATATACTTGACATGCATGTTACATTAGTTTCAAGTGTACAACATAGTGATTCAGCAAGTCTGTGCTTAGGTGTGTGTAGCTCCCATTTGTGCCCATACAACACTATCACAACACCATTGACTACATTCCCTATGCTGTATTTTTTATTTGCATGATTTGTTATTTAGTGTGCTTTCCCTGTAACACAAAAGAACTTCTATTTTGGAATAATCACACCTGGACCTCAGATATTGGACCAGAGAACAAATTGTGAGCCCAGTAGCCCTCTGTTAGGTTGGTGGTTGGCAATGAAGCATGACATAGGGAAGGTTAGACAAAGGAACTTTTGAATATTCAGTTTCCAGGGAGGAGTCAGGGGGCTTTGAGCAAAACTAAAGTGCCAAGGAGAGAGACAGTGACCAGAAAAAATAAACATGGTTTCTCTTGTTTCATTGTGATGTAATTGAGGTGGAAAAGTAAAGGTCCATATGTGAAGATTACCGCAGGCCTCTTGGAAAAATGAAGTTATTTGATAGTTATCTGTATCACTTCTGTTTTGTTTGATCATTCTGAGGTGCCTTGCAGCTTGGGTAGTTATTAAATGATAGCTGGAGACAGATGCTTAAAGATATTTAATCTAGAATTAGGAACAAGAAAGATTGGGGATGAATTTGTTAAGTGTGAACAGGAGTAGAATGCTCAGACCAAATATTATTTGAAACACTAATTGTATGCCTGGATTTAGAAGACACATTTTAAATGTGGGTTTGACATTAGTTTGGGAATTGTCTTTAATCAGGGATTGTATAAATTATTTGAAAGCTGGGCCTCATTAAAAATGCATTAAGTAACAATCAGATACTGTGGGTCTGCTAATGTGATACAGTATGAAGCACAGAACATCATATAGGAAGCTGCTCGCCAATAATGTGGAACTTGAACCTGAGCAGGACTCTGGAGATGACTCCTATTTACAGGAGACAGGGGAGGAAGGAGGGAAGAAAGATTCAATAATAACATTTGAGCTAAGATCTGTGTTAAAATACTTTAGCAAGGAAAAAAGTAAAAGGAATGTGCATTAGTTTCCTGGGTTTGCCATAACAAATCACCACCAACCGGGTGGCTTCAAACAACAAATTTCTTCTCTTTCAGTTTTGGAGGCTACAAGTCCAAGGTATCGGTCGGACAGGATTTCCTCTAAAGGCTCTAGAGGAAAGTTCATTCGTTGTCTCTTCCAGCTTCCACTGACTTCCGGTCATCCTTGGCTCATGGCTTTATCACTCTGAGCTCTGCCTCCATGGTTCCATTGCCTCCTCCTCTCCTATGGTAAAATTTCCTCTCTTTCTTGCAAGTATACATATGATTGCATTTAGAGTCCACCTGGGTAATTCAGGACATACACCTCCTCTCAATACCCTTAACTTAATCACACCTTTGCTGTATAATACACTTTTTCATATAAGACAGTATTAGCCACAGGTTGAGGATTAGGATGTGGACATGTTGTTGGAGGGCCACCATTCAGCTCACTGTGGAATGGAAGGCAAAATCTTGATCATTGATAAATTTTATTATTTATTTATTTGTTCTGCTTCATTGAGGAATGATGACAAATATATATATTTAAATTCTATAACATGATGATTTGATATACCTATACATTATGGAATGGTTACCAAGATCAAGATAATTAATGCATCCATTGCCAACTTACATAGTTAATATTTCTATCTTTCTTTGTTTTTTGTTTGTTTGTTTCTTTCTTTCCTCCCTCCCTCCCCTCCTCCTTTTTGTAGTGAGAACCTATAAGATCTTCTTTCAATGACTTTCAAGTATACAACACTGTATTATTGACCATAGTCAACACGTTGTATATCAGGTTCTCAGAACTTATTCATCTTGATAGTTAATAAATTTGAGTCACAGACGTAGAAGAGGTTTCAGTTTGGGACAAGGTTGTACATTTTCAATATGTAAAAAAAAATTGGATTTCCACCTCTGGTAATGACAAAGTAACTGAGATCAGATTTAGCCTTTTGTTAGAAACAAGTAGAAGACTAGACAT
Source organism: Vulpes lagopus (assembly GCF_018345385.1). Classification (NCBI taxonomy): domain Eukaryota; kingdom Metazoa; phylum Chordata; class Mammalia; order Carnivora; family Canidae; genus Vulpes; species Vulpes lagopus. The sequence goes on along the minus strand of NC_054842.1, from coordinate 45,870,981 downwards.
AATAGATGGTTAAACAATTGTTCCCAAATGCTGAACAAAGGACATTGCAGAACTGTGATCCCTGACAGAAGGAAAATAAATGAGATGAGCCCTGTGGTCACCCTAATTTTCTACATAGAGGTAATTTTCAGACGATTGCACAGGAAAAGAAAACTCAAATAGGGCACAGCAGTCTCAGTGCGAAGACTGAGACTGGAGTTTGGAGAAGCTGAGGTGGTTACAATTTGTAGAGCAGAGTGCTGATGAGAAAAGAGCTAAATGGAGACATAGCTCAGAAAATTGCAGAGGTCCTACTAAAATATTGCTCAATACCAAATTGTACACCTGCAGAACAAAATTCTGTAAGAGAGGCAAGGAATTACCAAGAAGCTGAGAAATAAACACCCCAGAACTCATTCTGAATTCCAGTCAACCAGGGTATTAAACTGTCATTGACCATCCAGGTCTTCTCATACTTTAGAAGTGGGGCTAAACTAGCTCAGAGTGAAGGCTACTCTAGGCCTTCCCTTTAAAAAGCTTAAAAATCAGGGGCACCTGGGAGACTCAGTGGTTGAGCATCTGCCTTTGGCTCAGGTAGTGATCCCAGGGTCCTGGGGTCGAATCCCACATCGGGCTCTCTGCAGGGAGCCTGCTTCTCCCTCTGCCTGTGTCTCTGCTCTCTCTCTCTGTGTGTCTCTCATGAATAAATAAATAAAATCTTTAAAAAAAAAAGGTTAAGAATCAGCCTAAAAAATATCAAGCTTTTCCTCAATCTGCTTAACTGTCAGAACAAGTCTGATTTTTTTTTTAAGTCAACAAAATCTAGAAGTCAAGAATGCAAAATTTACAATGCCTAGTATCCAGTCAAATATTACTAGACATGTGAAAAAGCAGGACAATGTGACCCTTAATGAGGAGAAAAGTAAGTAAATAGAAACAGACCTGGAAAAAAAAGAAAAAAGAAAGAAACAGACCTGGAAATGACAGACAATGTAAGTAGCAAGCAAGGATTTAAAATATTTATTATAAATATGGGCGAGAAAATAATTATGTAACTCTGTATGGTGATAGATGTTAGACTTATTGTGGTGATTGTTTTTCAGGATACATGATATTGAATCATTATATCATAAACCTGAAACTAATATAATGTTATATATCACATCTTAATTTAGAAAAATAATAAAATTTTCTGAAGTTTGACTTTTACCACATATAAATGAAAGTGATGATTTAGCATATCTATGCTACATTTGAAGATAATTACTTGTAAAATTCTTTGCTTTTTGCAAGATAAAATTTATCCTATTGTTTTAATTCTGCATGATTTTGCATAGCATGCATATGTACAGACCAAACAAGAAGAGCTTAGATCAAATGGCAAATATTTTCCCATTATCAGTCTGTAATAAGTCCCAGGAAAGTATTTTGAAAGACTTTTTAGAAGGTGACATAGTATCAATAGGGAAGAATTCCTCAGAAGCCAAGAAACAGAATAGCACAAGTGCATAATTACGCAGTTTGTAAAACAAAACCAAAAAAACCCTAAAGATAAAACTCTGGTTTTACCTTTTGTGAGTCTCAGTTCTCCACTTTTTTTACAGTGAGATGAGTTCATGGCCACAACTCAGCAATCCTCTTGTCCTAATCACCTGGTGTGAAGGCAAAGGACTCAAGAAATGTTGGCTAATGACATTCTGAAGAAATTCTCATGCGATTGGACAAAGATATACAGATAAACAATTTTGGTTATAGGAAAAAATCAAGTGCCAATTGTCCACTAATAGGGAAATGTTATGGTGTAAACTATGCAACCATTTCAATGGTAAAGATGATCTCTGTGGTGATATAGAAGGATGTCCATTGATTACTATAGATTTGTGGAAAGCAGGTTGAAGAAGAATATGTTTGGTATGATCCCATTTATGTGAAAAAACTACACACACGCGTCTTGTGTGATGCACGTATATTTGAATTATATGCACATTAACTGCAGAGTTAGCAGAGATTAACTGCAGAGTAGGGTTGAGAGTGCGTAGGTAGGGGAGGTTTGGGCTCTTTAAAAAAATAAGCTTTTTTGGGGGAATTTTTCAATGATCATGTAGTACTTACGGAAATATACATTTAAACAAGTTTTAAATTATTATTTTTATTACAAATTATTGTTGTTGTTTTTAAAGTAGGCTCCATATCAACAATGGAGCCCAATGCAGGGCTTGAACTCACAACCCTGAGATCAAGACCTGAGGTGAAATCAAGAGTCAGTTGCTTCACCAACTGAGCCACCCAGGGGCCCCAGGAATACACATTTTTTTCTTTTCTTTTCTTTTTTTTTTTTTTTTTTTTTTTTTTTTAAGATTTTATTTATTTATTTGACACACACACACAGACAGAGAGAATACAAGCAGGAGGAGTGGCAGGCAAAGGCAGAGGAAGAAGCAGGCTCCCCGCTGAGTCAGGAGGCTGATGCAAGGCTCCATCCCAGGACCCTGGGGTCCTGACCTAAGGTGAAGGCAGGCATTTAATGGACTGAGCCACCAGGTGCCTTCGGAATGCACATTTCTTTTCTTTTTTTCTTTTTTAAGATTTTATTTATTTATTCATGAGAGACACAGAGAGAGAGAGGCAGAGACCCAGGCAGAGGGAGAAGCAGGCTCCCTGTGGGGGGACCTGATGCGGGACTCGATCCCGGGACTCCAGGATCAGGCCCTGGGCTGAAGGCAGGCGCCAAACGCTGAGCCTCCCAGGGATGCCCTGGAATACACATTTCTAACGAATGAACAAATAGCACCTCTCCCCTGCACCGAGGCTGCAGAAGTCGGAGGTGTCAGTGAGCTGACTGCAGCGTGGTGGTATTCCAGGTAAGGCGACTTACCTTTCTTCATTCCGAGGAGGATATATTGTCACGTGTTATTCTCACTTTATGTATCCCATGTGGTCATCTTTTGAATCACAGAGCTGCCTCAATGAAATAAAATAGATGAATCAATGAGTAGGAATGATTTGTATGCAGCTTCAACATTATTTGTTCCACAAAAGGAATGCTCTTTTTCTGGTGACTTCCAACCCATTTGAGTCCAACAGGGAGAAAAGCATGGGATACGGCAACCACAGCCTGCAATCTAGTTCTACCACCAACCTGATCTGACATCTTTGGCGGGTTACAAGCTCTCAGGATTCCCTGAACCTCTTCCCCGATCTGAACTGAGCAAAATACTTGCGTTTCCAAACCTTACAATAGGATAGTTAGGAGGAGGAGATAAAAGGCGAAAAAAAGGTTTTGGAGGTGACCTGAATTATCATAGGTGCTATTTCCAGGGCTTCAAAATCACTCAGCCTTTTCCCTAGACCTTCTGGTCAAAAAGTGATGAGGAAACAGAGCCTGGCCTCTGTCGGATGGCCAGCCGGACGTAGAAAGGAAAGCAAGACAAACATTTATTGCACGTACCCAGCAGGCCAGGTCCCAGGTGAGTGTGTACATATTTCATACTGTTTAATCCTCACAACAAACCTATGATCTGGTTATCTCAGGCTGCATTTACAGACCAGAAAACTCAAGAATAAAGAATATTTAACATAAATGTGAATCCTCATTCATTCGTCCACGTAGCTCTCCATCCATTTAATGAAAGTACTAAGTACTGCAGCTGTAAATAAAAAAGGAGTCTCTGCTCTCACTCAGCTGCCTTTGGCTATCAACGGGCAAAGGTAGATTCTCATTTAGTTCTATACCTCTCAGCTCCCGGCTCTAGGCGTTAGCAGCCTTCTGTGCCATGTTTCTTAGTTAGATTTTAAGACCCACATATTGGCCCCAGGACTCTGATGCCTTTTCTTCTCCTCTGACACTCTCTACATTGTGCCAACATTTTTTCATCTTCATTTTTTCATTTTTCATCTCTAACATTAGATCACTTTTTTTCACACCATACACAAAAACAAACTCTGAATGGATTTAGGAATTAAATGTGAAACCTGAAAAAAAAAAAATCTTGTATTAACTAGTGTTTTTTCCCCCCACCCCCCAAGGTGTGATTATCTAAGCAGAGGAAACTTCCAGGAAAGCTGCATTCCCGGATGAGTCAGCTGTCATCACAGGCATTGCCTAATGCCGAAAGGGGATGGGTTCGGGGAAGCTGAAGTCAGTGAAAAAGCCAAGACTCACAGGTTTGGAACTCGAGGTCCTGGAAGCAAGAAGGCGGATGTGTCTCTGCAACTGGGGCCAAGTCTTCACTTGTTCATTTTTTTTTTCTGGAGCACAGGACAGAGTAGTCTTCAGGAGTCCCATGTATTTTTATTTTCTTTTTAAAGATGTATTTATTTGAGAGAGAGTGTGTGTGTGAGACAGAGAGTAGGAATGGGGGAAGGGGCAGATGGGGAGAGTGTCCAAGCAGACTCCGCTGAGCTGGGAGCCAGACCTCGGCAGATCTCCAGAACCATGAGAGCAGGACCTGAGCTGAATCCAAGAGGAGGATGCTTAACGGACTGAGCAACCCGGGCGTCCCCAGAGTCACATTGAAAAAGAGGCCGATATTTCAAGGAAGGAGGTTCTTTTTGATCTTAGTGAGTGCTTCAGGAGGACAGTCAAAGGGGGGGCAGGATAGGATGGAGGAGGAAAGGGGAGAAGCAAGGGAGAGAAGTAGGACCTAAGAAGGGTGGATGAGAGGAGTGGTTGCTAGGAGAGCTGTACAGACCTAGGTTCTTGTGTCCACCACCTAGGTTCTTAAGCTGATGTCCCAACACTTAAACCTCTTCTTGTGTCCGGGGCAATATCATGAAAATGATAAAACTGAGTTGCAGGGAGAGTCAAGACAAGGTTAATAAAGATGACAGGACACATGGGCACCAGTGTTGCTGCTCTTCACTGCATTGCTTAGAGGACATGCTGCATAAGCTAAATATCCCTCATCCCATGCTGTGTCTCTTAGGAAACCTCCCCACTTGGAAGGGTGACCATCTCCAGGATCCATGTGGTCGAAAGCAAACACACAAAAGTCCGCTGCTCATTTGTGTAACTCTTCATTCTCTGCAGGCTCAGGGCACCCTGCCCTGATTTTCCTGTCTGCCAACAGTGCCTCCGAGCCAGCCCCCACCCTGCCCAGAGGTGGACTTCCTACCTGTGTTCTCTCAAGGTACTCCTGCTCGGAAGTTACACCCAGACTCAGCTGAAAACAGGCCAAGTCTTTAGATTGCCATTTCCCATCTCCCAGCTTTTTGGGAGTTACTGTTTCCTGGCTTCTCCCTACCAACACCTGAAATAGAAGTCCTAAATCAACTCACTTAATTCTCTCTTCTCAGAATAAAGATCAGAGTAAGTCTTCCTTAATCACTCCTTATTTATTTTTATTCCTTTGTAGGTGTGCAACTCATTGTTTTGAAAACTGAGAAATAAAAGGAAAGACATAAGTCTCTGTCTTCCTTAAGGAACCATACCTCTGTGTAACTGAATAGCTGATGAGGGTGAGTTTCTCCTTCGAGACGTGACTTCACTGATGAGTAAGAAGGAATGATAGAATTAAAAGGTTACTGGTCTGGACAGTGATTATTAATTGATGCCCAAATCACAAAATAGGGACAAGCAGACATTATATGATGGAAGCGTACACCACCACTTATGAATTAATCTGGGCAAAATATGAACCTGAATCTCATTAGGCTTCTAGATCTAACTAATCTAACTCCAGGGGGCAGATGATTGTACCAGAATGTAATCAGGAAGAAATGGAATTTGGAAAAGCTACAGGACAAATGACACTGATTTTTAAAGAACTTCCAGGGAAAAAGAAGGGAGTAGGGAATCTCTAGATTAAAAGAGACTTCAGAGGTATGCCAACCAGTTGCCCTGTATGGACCTTACTTTTATCCAAAATCTGATAAATGCACTATAAAAAAATTTAAACAAGGAAATGTAGACATAAACTAGATTTTTAATGATAATCGTTAATTTTGAAGTGGGATAATAGCATTATGGTTATGTTTTTTTAAAGAATTCTTATCTTGTAGCAGTATGTGCTGAAATATAATAGGAATGGAGGAAGTGTCATGATGTCTTGAATTTCTTTCAAAATAATCCAGAGGATAGTGGGCAAAATTGGTGCAAGTGTAAATAATACGAGATTGGTCATGAGTGGATAATCGTTTAAGCTGGGTGATAGGTATATAGGAGTTCATTATATTGTTTACTTTGTACACAAAATGTTTGACTCAACATTTTCACAGCAAAATGATAAAAAAAAATCTAGAACATAAACCACTGGAAGAATGGATATGGAATGTATAACTTACCAACGATCAGAGAGGGAAAAATGAATGAGAAAACAATCATTTGAATAAAAGCCAAAAAAACGGAGAAGGGGGGTGGCTAGAAAGCATTTTAAGGAGAAAACACAAAATAAGATGGCGAAAATATAGCCAAATATGCCTGTAATGATAATACATGGAAATGGATGAATCTATTAAAAGACAAATTGCAAATTCAGCTCTCTCATATATATATATATGTACATATATGTATAATTTTTTTTATAAGAGGAACCCCTAAAAAGATGAAAACAAGGGACATAAAGGAGTCGACAACCATCTTGAAGACTAAACAGATGATAATAAACCAAAATTAGGTAAAACCATTCAATAAGCCAAGGGCCGAAACTCACTGGATGGAGTTAGCAACACAGGGATCATTGGGGACTGTGTGAAAAGGGCTTTGTGGGCACAGGGGGGTCTCCTACCAGGTCAGGCTGTGTGCAGCCAGCAGTCAGTGGAAGTGGAAGAGCAGAAACGGAGAAGAATTGGTAGAAAAAGCAAGTGGGGAAGGTTACTTATTTATCATGTATTTACGTATTAGGCCTGTATAAACACGGACTCTGGTGAAGTCCCAGGAGAGGGGCAAGGAGAAGAAATGAGAGAGAGGGAGAGGGGAGGGCAGGAGGCTGAAAACAGCGAGACCCAGAGCACCGGGGCGGGCGGGGGGTGGGGGGCATTAGCAGAAGACAAGAAGAAAACACTTTCTATTTTATTTTATTTCTAATTTATTAATTTGTCATTACACAAACAATACATGAATGCATACTCAAAAACATCGAATATTACAGTTAAAGCTAATGCACTCCACCAAACTACTGTTAACAGTTTGGTTAGTATCCTTCCAGATCTTCTCTGTACATTTTTATAATATACAAATAGGTACTTAAGAAGTACACTATACAGTATTTGTGTGTGTGTGTGTTTTAAAATCAATGGTATCATATGTATTGCATGTATTAGCCTTCATTTTCCCCCAAACTTAAAAAAAATTATTGTATCTTAGAGACCTTTCCATGTCAGTATGCGTATGAATCTTACTCTTTTTCATTGATGCCCAGTATTGTATATTGTTCCATCCTCTTGATTTTTTTTTTTTTTTTACCAATTTTATTCTATTACAAAGGTACACTTGACACCATTGTACACGCCACCCTGTGAAAACAGGTATGAAAAGTGTCTCATTAAAAAACGGAAATGTTGGGTGAGAGGGCATTTGAATTTTAAATTTTAGTGGGGACCATTCGATTGCCTTTAAAGGTAGCTGTGCCAATTTACACATTCCCTGACAATGTAGGATTCCTGTTTTTCCGCACCCTTGCAAGACTTGTGATTTACATATATTTTAAATATTTGCCAATTGGATTTGAGATAGTTTCTTATTTTTTTAAGTAAGTGCATTTCCCTTATTCTGCTGAGGTCGGGCCTCTCTTCATAATTTTGTAAAACTTTTTGCTTATCCGCCTTTTCATGGGGAGATTTCTATAAGGGATATGTGACCAAAAAGCCTAAGACCTCCTGCTTGTCTAGCTGGAATTACTTTTTGTGAGCTAGAGATCTAAATTTTTTTTTCCCCCCAAATAGTTATGTCATCCCAATACTATTTGTTGAATAATCCATTCTCCCCCTACTGATTTGAAATGCTACTTTTATCCTTTACTCAGTACAAAGTTGTTTCTGGATTCTCAGCTCTATCAGATTTATTTTTGGCATCAGGCACCTGAGTTATTCTTAACTTGGTTCGTTGAATGGTAGCTGATTTGGTCAGCCAAGATAATGAGTGTGTTCTCTATGAGACAATAGATAATATAACTCATGACACACAAATTCTACTCTAGTTAAGTTTGATTTAAATCAGTTCCATTATCTACAAACTTAGAATATTAAAAAATGTGTAAACTTCTCTCTTTTAGGGGACACCTCACAGGCTCACTGTAGAGATAGGAAGCTTTTCACCAAGTCCCCTCTTTTTAAAAGTATTGTTCGATGTTAAAGCTTTTTGGTGATTTAGAGTTGTTTCCTGGCAATGTCAAAGGGTTTCGTGTGGCATGGCAGTATCACTGTTGATTTACATGAACCTTTCATTCAACAGATTATATGAGGTCCACAAACCATGACACATACTTTGAATAAGCAATGGCACTTTAGTTTTTGCTTTTACATTGGACGATAGCTCCTGGAGTGCACAAATCATGTTCCATTTATCTTCCTATCCCCCAATATCTAGTCCAGGGTGCAGCACCTGAATTGAAATAGAATTGAAGTGCATTTCGACAATGTTTCTATAAAATAAAAAAATAAAACCCAAACTTCTCAAAAAGCAAAAACCTTGAGGGGATTTACAAAGTTACACGTACTTATTTTTCTGTCCATCAGACACCTGATTAAATTACATATTGTTATGTATTTTAGTAGAAACACTAGAATAAGACACTGACCTGATATTATTTCATGCCAAGTGTGAGAAAAATATTCCTTTGCTGTCCATGGACGTCCTCAGGTGTGATCTATCTATAGATGAGATGCTTGTCTGTGAAATGATAAGAAGTGTGATCTGGAAAACAGTTGGATTGCACTGGGCAAGAATACTGTACAGTTGTTACATAGAAAAATGAAAAGGTAACAACCTTTTTTTCTGGGGGGGGAGCAGAATTGCGGCATTTGCCCTATTTTAAAATTCAGTTACTTTTATGATCTAAGTTGGCACACCTTTTCCTTCCCTCTATCAAGGAGGTAACTGGCTTCTGTGGGCAATGTCTTAGTATGTAAATTTAGATGCTCTGTTTTATAGCTCAAACCATGGCATCAGATCATGGGAAAATGCTCAAAACTGCCCAATCTATCAGTTTCTCTGGTGAGAAGAAGAAGAAAAAAAATAAAGCTAACTCGCTCTGTGGAACAAATTTTATGACCAAGTAGACTGTGTCAATGCAAAATACCAACTTCATACTTTACTCTTACCAATCCTGTCTTACTTTTATTTATGATGATTCTTGAAAAAAAAAAAAAGTCTATGACCTTTAACTTGCTTTGTACAGTACCTCACTTAGCATCTTTCATCTGCGAACAAAGCAGGTTAGACCAATTATATCCCACCAAGGAGATCATTAAATAGCACTTGTGCAGTAATATTCTCCGCTGACAAAGGAATACATACATTCAAAGAACACATTTTGCTATAGAAATTCTGTGACTTCAGCATAGAAATACACGTAACAGGGAAGCAACCTAGACGATTGAAAAGGAGAAAATAGGGCGCAAATATACGTCACTAAACAAGAAGTCCTTAGTATTGCTAGAAAATAGAAACAGGAGTTCCGAGGTTTGAGGCGGCCGGAGGTGGGGAGACAGGGGGTTTTGCTAGGCAGCAGACTCCCAGGAAAGAGAAGCCCTCCTGGGTCGAACCGTGTCAAAGAATGAATTAAAGTCGAAGCCAGCAAAACCTATTTTGACTTGGGTTTCGGTATCTGCAGCGGGGCCAGAACCCGCATTCTCCTTTTTGGGGAGGGATAGCCCTGAACGGCAGGCTTGGAACTCCTGCTTCTGGGCCGCTCTAATCCTAGTCACCATAAAAGGACTAAATTTGGTTTACCTGCGGGGATGAACTGACTGAGGCATAAATGTGATAGCCAGGGTTCCTCCATTCCCCTTACCCTTTTGCCAAATTTGTGAAATCCCCCTAAGCAAAGACTTTCAGTTCCTAGAGGTATATGGTTGTTGGAAGGAAAAGTTTTGACTAGAACATTGTAAGACTCGGGGTTCTCAGATCTTTCTTTGGAAGCAGAAAGAATAGGCACCTGACATTGGGAATGGTATAGAAAGATCCAGGACAAACTTCCTCATGAGTATCACAAACCTATTTATCATTTTGCAATTTTGCCTATTCGTTTCTGGATTAGTGTCTTTCCACTTGTGGTTTCAGCTCCCCAATCTACCTCCCATCATTGATAACTAGAAGGATCTTTTTTTCCTAATGCTTATCTGATCACAATCCCACTGCCTAAAATCATTCAATAATTTTTACTCTAGATGCCAACCTACTGGGGCGGAGGAGTCAGCCTTTGCCTGTCTCCTGGGAAACAATTCTGTGGCTATCCAACCTTTTGGGTCTCCTTTAAGCTTTTGAGCACTTTTCGGTATCAGGGGTCACCTCTTTGAGGGGACCTTCCTTCACAAAACCATCCTTCCCTGTGTTTATTGCATTGTACATGTTGGTTCATCTATGCCCTCCAACTGTTGGTAGTTTTTAGAGCTGGGCTTCGTCCTTTTAACAAAATTACTGAAGAGAATTGAGTCATGTTACAAAGTGCCCGCCACTGAGCCTCCTTAAAAAAAAAAAAAAAAAAAAAAAAAAAACCTCATGACTTCAGATCATCTTAAACATCTGTTCCCCTAAAATCAACTGGTATTTTATTTCTGGTTCTACAGAGATACATTTCCATGATGAACAGGTATTTTTGTTACTCTAATTTTAAGGGCTTTCCCTTGCTCTTTTTAAATAGCTCTAGGAATGACTAGAGTCTGGAGCTCGGAGGAACATCACAATCTCCCATCTGTGACAATTCTTTGTGAATAAAAGCAGTTATGAGTACTCATCTCTAGGGACTTGATGTTAAAGCATTGTCTTAATACTTCTTAGCTCAGAACGTCTGTAACAGAATTGGAAATATCCAGTTGTTCTGAACATACAGCTATGAGTTCAAGTAACTGCATACTTCATAACACTTTTTTTGGGGGGGATGGGGTGTAGCAGGCTGTAAAATCACATCATCAACTACCTAAAATAAATTTCCGGGGAAAGTTAGGTTTGTATTGCAGACACGTTGCCATTATCAGAAAAATTTTCACCTATGATTTTCTGGTTGGCTAAAGTAACCAACAGAAAACTTATGTGGCACCTTGGTCTATGGGCATTGCATTGAGAAAATTATAGATGGCATTCCTATAAGACTGTGGCCCAAAATTAGCATCTTAATAAATATTTGAATTATGGAGAGCAAGAGACCTTAAATCTCCTGACGTCTAACAAAGTAATCACTTGGGGAAATAATCTGATGCTGTTTCCAAATACAATGTATCTGATTCTGAAAATAAGCTTCCTTTCACAGCTGTTTTCAGGGGTAGATACTGAGGAGGGAGGTCCAAAGGGAAAGGGCCGGGGAATGGGAGAGCAAAGGACGAGCACTAGTGTCATTTTTGAACACTGCACCATGAGTTATCTTCTTATACTATTAAACTGAAAAGTTTATTAATATTTAAGGCTCTTGATACATATTGTCAAGTTACTTTCTAGAATTACAGAGGAGTTTGCCTTTCTCCATTAGGTCCTGCTATTTAAAAGACAAATGACAATTTGTTAAATGTTAATTTGCATTTTTATACGTTACTAGGGGCTGAAACTTTATAAACTGCCATTTATTTCTTCTGTGAATTACCCATATTTTCTATCGTGGTGGTTTTTAAAAAATGTAGTAGTAATTGCTTTTAATTACCTTTTAAAATTAACCTATCATTTCCTTTGTAATTACTTCTGTATTTATAAAGTGTTTTTTTTTAATCCCAAAAACCAAACTTTATTTTTTCACAAAAATCCCAATACTAGTTTTTCTTTGCCTGTATTAAATATCACACTCTGCACTTTGAGGGGCACATTCGGTGAGCCTTCTGGTTAACATCCCAACACAGAAATTTCATTTTCTAACTCATCTGTGGGTGACTACTTAAAATCTTACTCTACATCTACAGGATAGCTTCTTTCTTCAAGCACATGTCGTTAGTTCCTTGGTTATTTCTAATGTTATTATTAAGATTAAAATTTTGTTTATATTCAACAATATATCTTCTAGCACAACTGGAATAGAAGATATCTGGTGATCCCACATATACCCCAACTTTATGCATTTAGTTTGTGGCTAAATCTGATGGAGTTTTAATTTTAAATAAAGAACACTTATTTATCCTCTTTTAACAACATGGAGAGCTAACTATTGGTTCTCATTAACTCCTGATTAGCTAGCTGGCTATAGACACAAAGCATGTTAATTTTCTACAGGCACCTTTCTGAATTCAAGTAAAAGTTTTGGTAGACAAGGATTTACTTAAATGTCACTGACATAATATGAGTCTTGAGTACAAATATTGCTCACCATTCTTGCATTCTTTAAATTATTTTACTTTGAAAATGTAAGAACTATTATTAACTCATTAATAACACAGGTTTTCATTTAAGGAATCTTGAACTGTGAAAATACAAATCTAATCAAATTAAATTTTGAACACATATAGAGCCAAATATTTCAACAAAACTGCAGTTTAATTTCAGAAAATGTGTTAAAATATATATTTATACATCAATTTCTGACATACACTTAATGTGTTAGTATACACAAAATGATGCTTTCTCTTGAAACTGTATTTATGAAATGTACATTTTAATTTAAATACTCAGTATACACTGCACTTAATCTGCATGTTGCATTTATTAAATACATTAAAATCTGCAATGTAACAAAACGTTTTCTGCATACGAAATTCAAAACACCATTTTAAATGAACAAAAGATGGCTCACTTCATTTTTTTTTTTTTTAACAACTAGTGTATAGTACACTAGCTCAGCTCCAACATACTACCTGTTCGTTCTTTTTTATTTGACATTGTTCACAGACTAGTACATATTACAATAAGAGTGCTGGATAAAAACATGAGGTACGAAAGTGGTTCAAAGATTATAGATCATGCAGATCATGCTAGACAGCAAAGAAAATTGTGACCGAGAAAACACTAAATAAAAATACATAAAGAATGTGCATTATAAAAAAAACTCCATTACACAGCTTTGCTTCTTTGGTTACAAAGTAGGTTGAACAATTTCACAGCTTTTTATTCCCACCCGAAAAAAGAAAGTCATACGAAATGTCAAAAAGCAGAGGAATCGTGGCAATTTCTCTATTAGAAAGTAGAAACAAATGAACAGTTTTCTTCATCAAAATAGCCCAATTATTTATTATATCACAATAACTGGTGACTACCTGTACAGTTGCACTATGTTCTTCATACTTACACTATACAAAATTTACATTCAAGCTGGGTCTTTACTACTGAAAATAAATACCGAAGGTAAATTGCCATTAGTGTTAGAAATATGCCAGGATTCTTTTGTTCAATTATTGCCTAAACGTTTTATCTATTAAATGCAATCCTGTCTTTCAAATCCTTTACTGATACTTATAATTATTCAAAAAAAAATTAAAAAAGTTCTGTGACATTGTTCATGTACATTATGAAAATAGCAGCCCTGTAATAAATAAAACACAAATAAATGAAAACTTACATAGGCAAATGTTACTGATATTGAAAGAAAAGTGGCTCTTTAGATGAACTGTTATTTATAATGTGATAGGAAGGCTCAGGGTAAATCCATGGGTAATAGGAAAAACGGGAGAGCCACCAAAGCTCTTAAAAGACCCCACTCATGCGCACCAGGTAAAATGCAGACTTTGCTTGCTTTAATAAACCCCATCTATTATTCTCCTTGTGTACTGATGACATAAAACTGGACATCAACAGCGCTGCATGACATCTCAAAGGGAGGAAAAGCTCCTGTAGAATGATTGTCTAATACTGAAAAGGCCAAACACACAACCGAAGCATGGCTACTTGCTTTCGTATAAAGTGGAAAGAATACCAGTGGCACACAAGGATAGATTGCTTTCAGTTTTTTTTCTTAATGAGGCAAGAAAGCTTTATGCTGAGGAGACATTCGGCTGCTGTGGAGGTTGCGTTGGCTGCGGAGGCTGTGCTATCACTGCTTGCTGTTGAGAAGTGCTACCAGTATTGGCCTGTTGGGCTGGGAGTTGGGATAATTGATCATTGTTTGAAAGAGATTTTAACAGTGCATTTTCTCGTTCAAGTAAAGAGTTTCTTTCAACTAATTCTTTTATTTGTTCCTTTAGAACTTCCACTTCTTCTCTTACTGCATACATCAAATGGCTTTTCACCAGATCCTGTGAAAAACAAAATTAGCAATGTCAAAAACGGTGAAAGGGAAAGGTGTTGCTATTTGGTTCTGGCCTACTTGGTGCCTTATAAACATGAGGCATTTTTATATTAAGTTTTTGTGCTCTTGCTTTTAATGTTTCTACTGTATCTTGACTGGCCTTAAAGGAGATAAGGGTGGAAAAAAAAAAATCCAGTTTCCAACTAGGCAGCAAGCCCAGGATTTCTTTTCAAAGTTTGGAGTGATTTCCAAAAATACTAGGCTCCTTAAATTGTCAATTACAAGCTCAGAATTAAAAAAAAAAAAGTTTAAAATCACATGCTTAGAGGCTAGACCAAGAGAACAAAGGATATTAAACTAGTTATAGCACTTCTTTAAGAGATAAAGTGACCTACTATTTCCAACTCTAAAATCTTTAAAGAAAAATAGTTTGAGACTAATGGTCCTTATTTATAGTCTATAGTTTTAATAAGCTTCAATCAAAATATTTTATACAATATGAACAAAATATCTTTAAGGGAACAAAAAAATTGATAGTAATAGCAGAAATCAGAAACAGATTCCACACGGTCTATTTATTAGAACTGACTAAAGACAGCATTTATAAATGCATGACAAAGGTTTCCAGCTGAAGTTTTCATTTTAATGCTCTTTTGTCTATAAACTATTTTTGATGCTGAAGTATCTGAAGGCACATAATGCATTCTGATTATGTATGCCCCTCAAAATGGCCCTGATTTATCAATGGTAATGCATGAAATGTGAGATGTTCAAATGGGGGGAAATATTAACTCCACTGGTATTTCTAGATTAGAAATTTGGTGTTTTGTTTCTTAGAATTGATAAAAACCAACTGTTTCTTACAACCAACAACCTATAAAGAGAACTATAAACTTTTACTTACCATTGCTTGTTCTATTTTGTTGTCAATGGCTACAACACCACCTCCCCCAGATGCACTGGAAAAAATTAGAATATTTCATTAAATTATTCTAAAAAATGTAGCCTGCTTTCCAACTCTTAAAATAATTAAAAACATGTTTTACATAAAGCCAAAAATAGTAACTTAAAATAGCTTATTAAGTCTGTTCTCATAATCTCAGTACCCAAAGCTCTCATTTTGAAAGTGAGAGATCTCAGTAAATAGAGGAGTTTTAAAATGCTTCGTAGTTCCAACATTTCTAAATTCCCATGACATATATATGCTACTTTAAAAGCCAACTCCCAGTTCTATTCAGGAGTTTTTAACTCCATGAACTTTTAAAAAGATACATTTTGAATGTATCTCTCCACACTCTCCACATCTCTTAAACTTCATTTACAAATTATATATTCTAATTGACTTTCATGTGGAAATTCTAGTGGTCACTTATTGCATTAAAATTCAGATGAAGACTTTCCTTCTATAGATATTACTTCTCATTTAAAAATTTCTAGAACCAGCTTATAAAGGGCCTTTGGGCAAATGATACTTGCAGGTGGGTTAACAGGATCCCAACATTCTGGCAAATCTACATACTTTCATTGTAGCTTACTAGCCGGCAAAAATCATCTACAATGAATGGTATGTGGTTTAGTCCAGTTTTTCCTGGAAATATTTGGAAGTAGTCTAGCAGTAAGTATATCCCAAGTTCAACTATCACCTTAGCAGTTTTATGATAACACAGAAGGTTCAATAATTGTCCTCTTAAATAGTAAGAATAGTACATATTTATATCCTTTTCTTGGTATTTTTGTAAATTTTGAAGAACAGTTACTAAATTTTCTTGTAAAGACAAAAAATACTTTATCAATACAAAAAAGGTCTTTAAACAATTTTGATACAAAATTTTGCAAAATACTCTTCATAAAGTATATTCTATCTAAGAAAATTTAGATGCTAATGTATCTGAAGACTATTCTATTTTAGATGATATGGGCTCTCAGAGTGATATCAGATTGAGGCACAGGAATATTTCGTCTTATGTAGTGGTGCCTTTGATATTGTAATCCAAGTAGACTTAGTTATAATCCTGGTTCTGCTACTCACTCCCTGTGTGACCATCAGCAAATCAAGTATTTAACTTCCCTGGACATATTTTTTCATGTGTAAAATGAAGAGTTCTTTGTCAGTACCTCAGTGGACTTCCTATTTCTAGATCCTTGAATCAATACACGCAAGACACTAAGTTTGTTTATCTGAGCATTAATCATATTAATTACAGCATACGCCTTCATTTCTTGCTTCTATTTCTAAGATGAAAACAGGTTTTGCATACCTAATAACTAGAAAGGATATATAGATTGTTAACAAATACTTATATACATTAGGCTTTAAATGCTTGTAGAAAGCAGTGCAAAACAAAGTATGGCTATATGTAACTATAAGCTATAGAACAATTATATAAACCATAAGGCTTTGTTATAAAGTTCAGTTCAGACACCACGTGGATATGTTCACCAAATATTGGCTACAATTTGCAGAAAAGACAGTACTAGGCATTTAGGTCAGAGTTTGACCATCCTAGATTACACTCTCCATTTTTTATTTCTATGTCAAGGAAAAGGTAAATTAGTTTTAGTTGTTTCTTGATGTAAATACATTCTTTTAACACATCTCTGTTTTAAACAGAACACCTTAAATACTAACAAGCAACCAAAATGAAACGAAAAATTAAGTCACTAACCCTTAAAAAGGATTTATTGCTTTTTTTTTTGATGATTAGAGTAATATTAGTAAGTTTCCAAACCATTCCCTTAGGCTAAGGAACAATAATTAGCATCTTATTCTTGCTGATATATTAAACTCTAATTCTACTAACTCAGACCTCCTTCACAGCGATGAAGGGCTATGTTTGCAAAGTATAAATGGATCATACTGAATGAAGATGTGTCCCTTAAAAAGTAGTAACAACTCAATTTTGTTAGGCACTGTACTTAATTACATCAGTCAGATACAATTACTATTACTACAGTGATTTCTGGCTATTTGAAGGCTATTTTTTAAAGAATTCTATATAACCTATGGCAGTGGTTCTCAAATTTTAGCATGCACCAGTCATCTAGAAGTAATTCTAAAACAGATTGCTGGATTTCACCTCATTTCTGATTTAGAAGGTCTGGGGTGGGGCCCAGGAATTTGCATTTCTACAGCTTTCCAGGTGATGCTGATTGTGCTACCTGACAGACCATACTTTGAGAACCAATGGCTTACAAAGATGAAAGTTAGAAGAAAAAAAAAAAAAAAAAACTAATTCTATTTTAAAACCTTCTTAACCTGGAATATAAAACTTCCTACCCTTCATGACTTTGACCCCTGTCTTTTAGGGTCTCCTTTCTTCTCACACTTCATCTGGACTATTGTGTTATGTCTTACATAACTCTTTATAATCTGTGAAACATAGGTTCTCTAAGTTTCCATGGCTTTGCAGAACTGCTCCCTCTGCTGCAAATGCTCATGGTTTCCAATTCATCATCTGGCTGTCTTGTACTTGTTCCTTAAGATGCTTCAGTGCCAGGTGTTCTGTAATGCCTTCTGGCTTCCTAAGGTAGAACCAGCTAGTCCATCTTTTCTGTGGTTCTCTAATCCTCACAAACTTTTTATACTGCATAACCAGGAAAGCAGAATAACAAATTCCAGCTCCTTTATACAGTCACTGTGTGAATTCTGGAAAAAATTATTTGACGTTTCTAGATCCCAGGTTTTTAATCTAAAATGAGGATTATATACCTCAATACATAAAACTCCTGTAAGGATAAAGGAGCTTAAATAATACTACCACTGTTAACTCTATCAGACTGAGTTCCTTGAGAGAGGTTCCTTATCTTCACCTCTGTGAAGAAGTGAACACAGTGCTTGGCACTGTAAAAGTTCAAATGCATACTGAAAGAGTCTGAAAGAGTCAAAGAGTCAATATGACAGCAATTAGATTTGAAACAATTACTGGTTTATATTAGAAAGCCATTAAAATATATATTTTTATTTTTTAATTTATTTATTCATGAGAGAGAGAGGCAGAGACACAGGCATACGGAGAAGCAGACTCCATGCAGGGAGTCTGATGTGGGACTCGATCCTGGGTCTCCAGGATCGGGCCCTGGGCTGAAGGCAGGCGCTAAATCGCTGAGCCACCCAGGCTGCCCGCCATTAAAATATTTTGAGTTTGAATAAATTCATAGTTCTTAAAGTATGGTCACTGGACCAACAGTTATCAGTTATCACCTGGGAACTTAGGAATGTAAACATTTGGGTCCACCCCAGACCTACTGCATTACACACTCTTGAGGTAGGACCCAGGAAATGTAGCTTAATAACTTCCAGGTAACTGATAGAAACTAAAGGTTGAGAAGCCAATTTATAATAAAGATATCAATATGGTTGTCTTAAATAAGCAAATAAGAGTATTATATTTCAAGAACATACCTGAACATAGTTTAAGAATATTATTTCAATGAGGGTAGTAACAAGTTGGTTTCTGTTGTGTTCAAAGCCAACATAGTGGTTTGGGCTTCACTCACTCTTAAAAATGAGATCAACTGAAGTGGAATAAAAAATTTTCCTTTATTTGCTTTCTTGACCTAATGTTTAAGTAATATGCCTTGTTTTCTCTTTTACTATTGCATTCATCACTATAACTTGATGGTTATAACTAGTTTCTGAACTTAAGTTCCTAAGACTTTGAACTATTCTGGTAAGCTGTAAGTGCTATATAAAGACAAAGGATAATTTTTAAAAGGAAATACTTGGTTTGATATGGGTCACTCTTTTAGAATAAAAACATACAATGATTATTATTTACTAGATGAGTTAAAAATTGTATGGTATGGAGGAAATGGACAGATATATACAACTGTGGGGAGAAAAGACACTAAGCATGGCTGTATTACCTTTAATATGATGAATTTTTTTTAAGATTTTATTTTTTTTTAAAAAAGTAATCTCTATACCCAACATAGGGCTTGAACTCACAACCCTGAGCTCAAGAGTCACACACACCATTGACTGAGCCAGCCAGGTGTCCCTGAATTTAGTGTTTAAATAAATTAAAATCACATTCACAGGAAAAATAAAACTCAATGAATCAAAGGTACAGCATGATAACTTGGCTTTCAATGTTATTCATTTTAAAATTCATCCCAACTGGCTCTCCACACCTAGCTTTTCTTCCCAGATCTCCTTCCTCTTACCACAATAGATCACTAGCAACCTCACTGAGGCTGGATATGAAATTCTGGCTTCATAAATTCCCTACATTTTCATCTTTCTTAAAGGGTTAACCATTTCATTCATGCTCTCACTCAGGAAGATGATTGTACAAATCATCTCCAGTCTCTATTCAAAAATTAAAATCCATGAAGGTGAAGGGTTAGGTTAACCTGATCTCACTATTAAAAAAAAAACTTTTTATGAGAAATCAACTTTTTTCTTTATCTTCATTAATGTGGGCAGAGACATCAATGGCTATTTGTTTAAAATAAAAATAGAGCAAATTTCTTCTCTTATATTTTGATTACTTTTTCTTTCTGTTCTCCCCTCAACACAAATGCTAATTAACAAAGCAACAAGGTAGAGGAAAACACTTGAATGACTGACCACTTTTGCAGGCACATATTACTTTAGTGAGTCCTTACTACAGGGTTGAGAAACAATCTCATCTTACAGTTGAGGAAACTGAGGCCAAGTAACTTACTCAAAGACATAATGCTAGAGAAAGAATTGAAACCTAGACTTAATGTTAAAACACATGCTTTTTCTACCTCAACAGTAAGACTGTGTGAGAGGAATAAGCAACTGTCTATAACAACCTAAGAGAAATGCAGACTTTTGCGTATCATGGAGAGTGCTTTACTATGTACCAAATGTCATTTGTGAAACTAGCATGAATTCAAAGATTAAATTATGTGCATAATATGCCATTTATCTTAGCTAGCACATTCCTAGAAGAGGCTGAACTCTGAGAACAAGGGAGGTAACTTCTTAGAAAAGGCGCTGTGATCTTCAGACAGCCAGCATAGTTTACCTATTTGCTAAGAACTAAAATGTTCTTTTGGTTTCTTAGAAAGCTGAAGATATCTTAAAATTATATGTATCTATATGCAGATATTATTTAAAAAATTACCCTCTTCTGCTTAAAGACCCTTCTAACTTTGTGTTTGAGTCACAATCACAATTAAAACTCCACTACAGGAATTCCCCAAATTATAAAATCAAATCTTTTATAACAAGAACTTCTTTGCTTGAGCTGGCAAGTCTGATATGCTTATATTCAAGACCCCTTATCCAAACAAGGTAAAAATGATTCTTCATAAACTCACAAGTAGAAGCTACAATCTTTCCAAAAAAAAAAAAAAAAAGTGATCATCGTTCTTTAAGGCCAGTCTTCAGGAATCATGTATTGTTTCTAGTAAATAATCTAGAATCTTCATCCTCCTACCCCCTTCCAAAAAACTGCAAAATAATATAATTACTACTATACTGGATTAATTCTAACCTGGTAACATTTGGCCAAAATCTTTTCTTTTCTTTCTTTCTTTTTAAAAGATTTACTTACTCATTTTTTGGGGGCGGGGGTGGGGTTGGAGATGAGGACGACAAGGGCAGGGAAAGAGGGAGAGACAGACTCTCAAATAGACTCTGTGCTCAGCACACAGCCTGACACTGGTCTTGATCCCACAACCCTGAGATCATGACCTGAGCCAAAATCAAAAGTTGGACACTCAATGGACTGAGTGATCCAGGTGCCCCTACAACTGGCCTTTTTTCTAAGAAATATATATTTTTGTTTTTTAGAAAGAAACTGTTAAGTCACTGATGCAGAAAAATAAACCTAATGAATGTACAGTTCAGCAAGCCTATGAAAGATAAACAGAAAAAAATACATCATTCTTCTCTAAGAAGAATTTTAAAATATTTACAGTTTAACACTTAAGAGCAAATAACAGTTCTTCTAAAAAAAAAAAAAAGCCAAAATAGATATAATTCAGACAAACTTATTCTATGGCCAAATGCAAGCTTCTTTGGTTAGCAATAAAACTATCAAAGTTAACAGTAACTTAACCTAAAAACTAAAAATTTTATGTATTCTAATGACTGACCATCTCTATGTAAAAACAAACTCTGTTTAATTTCATGATTAAATTTACAAAAAGCCCCATGAAGATTTTTTATTAACACAAAATAAGTGATTTTTGTGAATAATAAAAACTATTATTCATGCTAAGCAAGTAGGTAAAATGGCAACTCACAAAACTGAGTATTATTATTTTCTCAAGTAATCAGTGTTACAGTGGTGCAAAAAAAAAAAAAAAAAGCTTTTAACCAAGGAACAATGAAAAAGTTAAAAATATACATAAAGACTGAGATTTGTTTTTAGCATCTACAGAAACCAATTATGTCCTTAGCATCGTTTACATTCATGTAATTAGTTTAAGGTCAAAATCCTGGCCAGAAATGAGTATTTAAAGAGTAAAAAAGCATACATACTGCAGATTACACCAATGTCAATTTCCTAGCTTTGGACCTTATGATATAAGCATATAAGATGTTACCATTGCAGGAGGGGGGCAGGAGACAGGACACACAGGACTGGATGAAGGAGTACGTGAGACCTCACTATACTTTTTTCTTTTTTTTGCAACTTATGAATCAATAATTATTTCAAAATAAAAGTTAAAAGAGATACATACACATGGTAAAAAGTACATCCAAAGAGTATACATAAAAAAGTGTACAGGTGTACAAGGAGAGTCCCTCTCCTACCTCAGACCCCTGTTGTCCAGAGTCAACCATATCATCTGTACCAATGGCCTTTTAAAAAGTCCTTTTAAGAATTTCTGTAAAATACTTCGGAGAAGCCTAACGAGATGCCTCAAAATATAGAAAAATAAAAAACTCCCTTAATAATTTCACTAAAATATAAAGTACTTCTAGAAATCTATTAAATCTATTAAGACTAGACTCCCAATTTGAGAAATGGGTAGATTTCACATAGAAAATTCACAAGACATGAAAAAAAACTCAAGATCTCATTCATAATAAAAATACAGATTATAATGTAATACCATTTCCCTAAACAGACTGGCAAGCGTATTAAAATTTAATACACTGTTAGGCTGTGGGAAATGGGCCTTCTTATAGAATGGTTATTTAAATTGTAAACTGGTATAATCCTTATACAAAGCAAATTGGTTATATCAGTTTTTTTTAAGATTTTATTTATTTATTTATTCATAAGAGACACACAGAGACAGGCAGAGACACAGGCAGAGGGAGAAGCAGGCTCTATGCAGGGAGCCTGACACGGGACTTGATCCCGGGTCTCCAGGATCACGCCCGGGACTGAAGGCGGCGCTAAACCGCTGAGCCACCTGGGCTGCCCGGTTATATCACAGTTTTACATGCACACACATGCACACACACACACACACACACACACACACATGCTCACTCACTCTTATTTACTCTTTGAGTCAGCAATCCTACATGTGGGAATTTATCCTATATTTTTACATACAAGGGAAATAATATATTTACAAGGCTACTCATTATAGCACTGTTTAAAACAAAGTTTAATAATCAACAGGGAACTGATCAACTAAATCATGGTATAGCCATCTATGCAATTGAATACTACCTATTTATAAAAAAAGACCCCAAAGATGTTTTTCTGTGTACTGAGATCAGAACAATGTATCTTAGAGACCTTTAAAAGTAAAAGGTGCAGATGTATGCACATTATCACCTGTGTGAGGGGGACACAGATATAATAGATACAGCATTTGCTTGCATATGGATAAAGAAACCGGAAGAATACACACATACAAACTAAGAAAGTGGTTATCTGTCTGGGAAGGCAGGCAGATGGGGGACAGAGATAGAAGAATACTTTCATTGCACTTTGGAGAATACTGAAGTTAAAAAACAAAAGAACTACCACATTCCAAAAAAGAAAATGACTCACGAAAGTTATTAAGTTATTTCCTGTACAGTGTGAACTCAGGGGATGAACAAATGAAAGACAGGAGACAGAAAAGAGAGAGGAGCGAAGAGGAGGCAACAACTCCATGTTCCTTAGGAACTACTTCATTCTAGAAGATAGGTACTTTGTTTAACATTCAAAATAACATATAAAGGATACTTGTGATTTGTAAAATTTATTTCTTTGGCTTAGGGTGAATTACAATCACTTAAAAATATGGTAGAAAACAATGTTTATAACTTCTAATATAGTTACTTCTGTTCAAAATGATTCTGGAAAGAAAAAAACAAAAGTGCGATTAACATTTGATATAATAGGCTATATAACTTTATACAATAAAAATGTTACATTAAAAATGTTTTCCAGAGAAGGTATAGATAAGATTAATATTAGCTTTACCTTCTTTTTCTAGATCTCTTTACATTTCCAAGTGAGGATATCTTGGGGGAGGTATCTCTAGTATTAGGCAAGTAAAATTCTGATAGTTTTTTTCCTATAGAGTCACTGAGGAAACAATTTAAAAAACCAGCCAAACTAAAATTCTATTAAAACACTCAAGATGGCAGATGTAAAAATTTAGTCTTGAAAAGCTAGAGAATAATACAAAAGTGAAATATGTACAACAATTTTACCATTACAATCCAAATATTCCATATAAACTAAGAAAGTTTAATATTCTATTATTTGAAGTTAAATACTTGTATATAAAAAATGATATCCACTTAAAGCAGATGAGCTTATGCACTAGTTATTTTTTATTAGACTAACATTAGGTAAGGTTTGACAGGATGAAAAAGTTATTTTTTTTCCTTTGAGTCAGGACTGAAATAAAGGGTGTGAGAAAGGGGTAGGAGGAGAGTGGCATTTTCCCTAAAGTTGGTGTGCTTACATTTAGAGCAGGCTCTCCTAAAAGAAACTACATTGTACTATTTACACAGCAGCTAGGTAATTTGATGATAGCATAATTGATTACTGACAAGTGAAGAATATGTATCAAGGAGCTTTGGCCCAAATTAAAAAGTTGACACTATGGTCCTGGTTACTTTACTCCCTGGAGATTGGGAAAAGAGTATATGATTGACAATTATCTAGACTGAGATGTATACTACTAGCACCTAAGACTAAAAAAGGGGAGAGAGATTAGAAAGGATTTCAAATGTTGCCAACTGATGTCTAGCTCAGAGTACCTTACGAAAATAATGTGATTATACTGAAAGGGAATAAAGTGGATATAATTCCATATATTCATTCTAGATATTCTAGAGACATTCTTTTAGTCTGCTAGAAACTAATGGTTAACCAACTTCTAAAAACATCAGAATTAACAATTAAAATATACCTTAACCTAGCAAAAGATCTATACTTTTCAGTACTGACTTGACGGACCATCTTTCATAGAAAGATGGAAAATTGAAATAGAAAAGAGAAAAACTCAATAAAAATTCTTAATATGGGGATCCCTGGGTGGCGCAGCGGTTTGGCGCTTGCCTTTGGCCCAGGGCGCGATCCTGGAGACCCGAGATCGGATCCCACGTCGGGCTCCCGGTGCATGGAGCCTGCTTCTCCCTCTGCCTGTGTCTCTGCCTCTCTCTCTCTCTCTCTGTGACTATCATAAAAAAATAAAAAAAATAAAAAAATAAAAAATAAAATTAAAAAAAAAATTCTTAATATGAAATGAGGACATTAAAAACACAGAAGAGTTCAAATTACTACAGCTGTGTTAAGAAAAAGTCTTCCAAGGAAGGGGCTATGTTTAACAGTCATTTTGTAGAAAAGATCAATTCTCTTTTAAAAGGTTAACAATAGCATTCCTTCCTTTTGACTATGAAGAAATAACAGCACTTTCATCACTAAGGAAACTTTCATGGTGTTAAGTGTATGAAAATGAACCAAACTGGAGAAAGAACAAGATAGAAAAGAGTGTCAAGGGAAATGAAACACAAACAAGCAGCCTTGAATTAACTTCACCCAGAAGTGGGCCTATTATAAAAACAACCTTTTTATATAGATAAATCCACCTAACATTTTTAAAAGTAATTCAGGATTCTTTAGCAATGACATAAAAATGGGTCAAAGGAAAAAATCAGAACTAGCTTACTAATTTATTTCTAACGCCAGCATTTATATTACTTCCTCCCATTCCAAATGCTTGCTCAACTTTTAAACCGGATATCCTACACTCCTTGAGACTGTGTAGTTTATTCTCATTCTTTGCTCATACGGTTTCTTATTCTCTAAATAGTTCTGTGGATATTCTACCTTTCTTTCATAGCTTTCAGCTCAAATATTTTCTTTTCTGTAAAGGTTAGTTTTCCTATCCTTCCAGAAGCATTAGAGGAAGTCATGGCCCACACTACCCTTACAGCTCTAACCACTTATCTATCATAGGCTGTGTTGTAATAGCTGCATCTATCTCATCTATCTCAGTCATATATACATATATCACTTACTACTTTGCCTCTGGGACCTCAATTCTCCAGCTACATTAGGTAGCTAGCTGTACTAGATACCTCCAAAGCCATTTCCCATACCTAATGGCAAAAGTGACTTTTCCCAAAGCAGTCCTCAGTATCTAATGGATACGGATAATGCCATCATTTCAACTAAACTCAAAACAAGTAATTGGGGAAATAGTTCTTAATCTCATTCATTTTCGGTATGAAACTAAACTTGCCATATCTTCTTGCTGCCTAGTATCTAATTCATACATCTAGGTAATCCAAATTCCTTTAGAGGCAATAGGGCATACATGCTAAACAAATTTTGCCTCTAATTTCCTATGTAGCCAAATCTCAGTAACATTTATCTTTCAGACTTTTTTCTTTCTGACGTTTTTACAAAAAATGAGAAATTCTCATCTGTCTCCTCTGCACAATGTCCAATGCTCAATGAACACTGGTTGGAAGAATAGAAGTCAGACAACGTCCATCATTTTATGGAACTTAATATAACCCTCAAATGTGGGCTTCTCTTGGGCATGCCTGTGTGGTGGGAATGGAGGTTGATGAGAAGGAAAGAAAACTCTTTAAAAAAAAAATATTACCTAAGCAAGCAAGGGGGGAGGACACTGCAAAATGCTTGGTCACAGGCATTAAGCAAGGAAAAATGAAATAGTTTTTATAATCAAAGCACAGAGAATCTATGAGAAATCAGAGGGATGGTAAAGGAAAAGGGACTCACCTATAACAAAGAAAATACCAAGGATGGCTGCAATTTTTTTTAGCTTGGAGCAATTAGGTGTGGGCAGACAGTTTTTGTGTCATAGGAAGGTGGCTAGATTTTAGGGGATAAGGAGTGAGTGGAAGAGGAACCACGAATAAAGAAGAGAAAATGAGAACTTTAAGTTTCACTTGGGACTGTTGAATTTTAAGACATCTAGGATATAGATTCTAGCAGAGAAATATATAGAAAGAAGGTTGCTGAAAATAGGTATCTAGAACTCTAGAGTAATCTCTGGCCTAGAAGTCTAGATTTGAGAGCCGTAGAAATGTGGTAGGTAAAGCCAAACTGTAAGAGATGAGCTTGCTTAAATAGAGAGAAAAGAAGTAGGGCCAAAACAATGGAAAACCAATACGTGAAGAGTTAATGAAAAGATGGGCTCAGGACAAAGTGCCCTTCTTGAGAAAGCTAAGTATTTCATTGAATGGCCTCACATTTATCTCCTCTACCTTCAGCACTCTGTATACCAATTTTTTTCAACTCAACAGTTCTTGAAAAAACCCTTTCAACTCCATTTCCACAATGAGCCTAACCAAATGAGCGATGAGATGATCCCCTTGAATACCACATGCCAAATACTAGTGAAGAGCACAGAGATAATTTTGCTCATCTAAAACTTATCTTTTCACTTACACCCAATTCTTAAAGGTACAGAAATGTTATTCATAATAGCTCAATAGAAAAAGCAAACGTAATTGTATGGACAACCTATCTGACAAAGTAAAATTATATCAGACTAGTCCTTAGGATTATCTGACCAAACCCTAGCTTTTGTTTTTAGGTATTAACCAGTCTTTGTTACCTTATGTCTCTTCCCAATCTGTCCCCAAAGTCCAGGGATAGTAATAAATAAAGGTTATCAAGGAACTGTTTTAAAGCAGGATAAACCCAGAAAAATAAAAGTATCATAAGGTTTTTAGAGAGACAGTTGCTTCATTCTGGTTTAGCCTAAAGGAACAGTCACCATCCCTTAATAAAATGAAGAGACTATCATCAGGGAAAACTCTGATTTATTTTACTTTTAATTAATCAATACATGTTTTGCAATGAAGTATTTTAAAAATTTGGATTGGCTTGGTTTTGAGCAAAAATTTAAACTGCTTGTCTAAAACAAATATAAAGTATTGTGTATATATACTTAGAAAAGTTAAAATTGTCTAGGTTATCAGCTTACTACCAATTGGCTTAATTCCCTTTTGCTCTCTACTTCATTCTGGGGCAAGACATCTTACCTCTTAGCAGTTACTTAAGTAAAAGACTAAATTCCCAAGGAATAATAAAGTGGTTTTAAGAGCACAAGCTTCAGGGGTGCCTGTGTTGCTCAGTCGGATAAGTGTCCGACAGTTTATTTCAGCTCAGGTCATGATCTCAGGGTCGTGAGATTGAGCCTGGAGCCCAGACTGGGCATGGAATGTGCTTAAGATTCTCTCTCCCCTTGTTCCTGCCACACTGTCACTCACACACTCTTAAAATAAAGGGGTGAGCTACAGGCT
This sequence comes from Vulpes lagopus, assembly GCF_018345385.1. NCBI lineage: Eukaryota > Metazoa > Chordata > Mammalia > Carnivora > Canidae > Vulpes > Vulpes lagopus. Next base: position 45,843,039 of record NC_054842.1, on the reverse strand, counting down.
TCAGAATTAGACAAGCTATCTATCCATTTGTCTATCAGTTAGCTTGTTTTAAATCCCAACTCCACTACTTACTAGTGGGATGATCACAGCAAGCTAAATACTAAAACCAGTTTCCTCATTTATAAAGTGGGATCATAGTTGTACCTACCCTAAAGGATTGCTGTGACAATTATGATATATTTTTTTTATAATAGTAAACACTAAAACAATTAGTTTCTTCTATTGTTTGGATCAATTTGGGCCGACACTGTATAAGGTTTACTATCCCAGTGTATCTTAGAATGCAAATGAAGCAGTGAGGTACAAATAAAAATAAATTTTGAAAAGAAACAATCTTTATATTTATACCTCACCCAAAGAATGAAATAATTCTAGTTATGCCTTAAATTTATTCCTTTGTACTCAACTAGTCAAATGTTAAAGATTTAAGGCAGTCATAAAATATATGCAAATAAAAATTATTTGACTTGAGATTTAAATTTACATCAATATTTATTAAGCACAGAATTCCTGTGGATTGAACATTAGTGACTGTTTAGAATAAAAAGTCTTAATTTACCGTGGGAAATTTTCCCCAAAGGCCAATGATATATAACTGGACTTATTTCAGTGTGTGAAAATTTCAAAACATGTTTAACTAAACATGTCCCATGCCTTCCTTTTTCAACAGTATTACTAAAAACAGATCAAGTGTGAGTCAAGTACTGCTTTGCTTCTATACTACATACTATACATACATACTAGTTGAAAATCACTGCTTTAGAATTAATTCAAGAAGACATTCTGGTATAAGACAATGAAGAAAAATATAAGAGTAGCACTACTATAAAATCTAAAGGTTTATAAGGTTTTTTCACTCAAGCAGAACTATACTCAAATAGGTACATTTTCAGCTATAAAGTTTCTGACAGCTAACAACTTTTCCTCATCTCATTGTGGATCAAGGTCCTTGAATTCTTCTAGGTGATAACAATACTGTAACATAGCTAGGACAAATGACAAAGTTATAATCACTTTTATACCTCAATTTGTATAAAATCATTTATGATAAATTCTAGACTTACATTATGATCTAAAATTTGTTAAATCACCTTAGATTCTGGAGTTTAGACTATCATCTGAAATGGAATGCTTCACCTACATTCTCTTTGAGTCTTCCATAAATAATTGTTTTTGCTGTCTCTATTTAATATTGTTCACCCTTGAATTAAACCACAAAGGGAGGAACTGTGTCTATGCAGGGGGTTTACTAATTATAACACTGTCCATAAAATTGATATTAAACATTTAATTGAAGAAAAAGATAGAATATAATAGTATTTAATGTTACCTAATTATATTTTTTAAGTTACCACAAACTTATGTTATGTGGGGCTAATCATGACAGGAAAAAGAACTAAGAAATTAGCTAGCTATTTAAATATTAGAAATTATGAAAAGAGCATCCTTGGAACATAGTAAAAATGGGCAGGCCTCCTGAGATAGTTTTTCTCCTTGACAAAGATAGCTTAAATAAAAAGCCAATAAACCTTTTGTCATGTTCCTCTCATCTGGTTGTTATTGAGGAGGAAGAAAGTGCAGTAGTTTCTATGTAACTGGCAACTGAAGTAAGCAGAAAAACGGTTTAAGTTTGAGGAATAGAATATCCAGAGTTCCACTGACTTTCAGGTTACTTCTGACAAAATTATGCCAGTGAAACTTAGCAGTTTCAGATACAGATCATGGTAATGACAAAACTCATAAAAGACTTTTGTGGAAAATACAAGTGGACTCTAAAGACTCTTATCTTTTGGATAAAAACCTAGACAAAGATCTTTTTACATTAGAATCACGGATTTAGGGAAAATAATTTTGTGAACCTAGTGAAAGGCTTAACTGTATAACCATACATCATAAATATCTATCTGTGGGTTCTCTCAACATCATTTGCTATAGACAATCAGAATCAAATCTAAGGAGAAGAAGTGAAAAAAACCCAAAAGCTATGCTGAAGGTGGAAAGAGGAAGCCAAAGGCTTGGTAGTTAAAAAACAAACAAACAAAAAAACTCAAAAAAACAAAGGCTTGGTAGTTTAGTCAGCTCAGAGAAAGAAGACAATTCATATCACCATGTCGTTAAGCATGTCTCATAGACAAGTGGAAGTTCTAAGTGGACTAGATCCAGGAGTCTGAAGAAATTCAGATGTATCAGTACTTTGTTTTTACACATTGTTGGATTAAAGCAGTCCACATAGGAGTCCTGTGAAATCCTTACATCCATCACTAGAATCATTAATTATCAAGTGGGAAAATATCCTTGTGGTCTCTTCAGATATTAAGCAATGTCTCTGTATCCATTTTTGAAAAAGAACTTTAGAACTATATTAACACCAATGACTTTTGGCCACAAACTGGAACCCATATTCTTGACTATGATAGCTATACTATGATAGCTATGAAGACACTGAAATAGAGAATGTTCTCAGTTCAATGTTTTGACAGAATACATAATTCAGCTTATATTTTTACATGAACGTAATCTCTATTAAATGGTTTCAGTGATGGCAATCATCAGATTTTTCTGCTCCACATTTTAGACGCTGTTGTACAGGACAAATTTCTAAAAGGTTTAAACATGAAATGTAAAAATAAAGAAGACCAGGATGCCATGATAAACATCACTGGAGGTGTTCGAAGGCTAGACAACAACCGAGAAGGTATAGTATTATAGACATGAGACAAATATAAGACAAATGGTTGGAATAAATGACCACTAAATTCCCTTCCAACCCAAATTTTAATTCTAGACACAGAAGATAAACTCAGAGGAGATATCGGATAAAAAAAAGGCTTTGCTTCTGGAGTCATACCCAGGTTTGAATCCCACCCTATCACTTTTATAATTTCATACAAGTTATTTATCCTCTCCAAAGAATAATAGGACCAGACAAGAGTATTCAGTGAGGATAATGCATTAGAGTCTGGCACATATTAAACACTTAATTTATTAACTATATAAATCTGTATTAGTAAGGTATAGTGATCAAAATCTAAATATCAGGAAATACACAGTGAGGTGATGTGGTTTTTACATCTGATTTTTGCCTCTACTAATGATAATTTCTAACATTCTTTCCAGTTACTAAATTTTATGATGTCACATTCTAGGGGGATTTTAATGTATTTAAACATCAGACACTGATTTTGTAGACACATTATCAAATAAACCATACACTAGAACTTACGAGTATACAGTTGAATTTAGGAGATAGACAAGTTAGAGGTGTGATAAATGCTAAGAAAGGGAAGATTTTAGAGGGTGTTTTGGGGAAACAATCAACATCAAGGGTCAGGAAAAAACATTTAGTAAAAGAAGTGCCAAAGTTGGGTAGAGAAGATGAAAGGACACACACACACACATAAATGTTCCAAGTAAAAAGAACAGCAGGTACAGTCAGCCATGTTAGAAAACTCAAATAAGGAAGACCAGTTAGAAGATTTTTGCATTTCCACATAAGGATTGGGCCCTGAATGGGGAGGAAAGAGATAGAGAGGCTGAAGAAATACTCACAAGGGATACGTGGCAGTACTTTCCAATTATGGGAGATCAGATGTTTGAGGGTTAAAAGGAGAGATGCCTAGGTAAAAAGTTTGAGCGACTACAGCACATAGGCTTCCTACCGTATACAGATGACACTTAGAACCATCTACATGTTCTTAGCATGAAGAAGAATGTGAGAAGAGGGTCTCAACAGCATGCTGAGGACACCAATAATACTTAAAAGAACAAACAGAAAGGAAAAGCTTGACAAGGAGACTAAGAAGAAATGAGAAGTAGAATGAAAAACTGGAAGGGGCGGTATCGTAGATATCAAAATTATCAGTCCAAAATTTAAAACCTATGACATGTCAATATCAGCTTTGCACACATTAGATAAATATTTGGAATGCTAAAAGCTACTCAACTGTGAGTGCAATTGTTAACATCCATGCATATGTACTCAAAGTCTGGAAGGGAATATGTGAATACTGAGACAGTCACTATGTTAAAAATTTGAATTAGGTGTGATTGTTTATTCTATTTCCCAAAATTCAAAAGTTTTAATTTTGAAAAGGCAAATATATTACTATTAAAGAAGCTGGGATACAAATGTATCATCTGGAAAAAGACTTCTAAGATGGTATTCTCATGTTCTGATGACCTATCAAATTGCTATATACTTTAAACCATGGTCTTAATTTTATGCTTAATAGGCTATTTCAACTAAACTGAAGAGTAAATGAATTCTTACAGTTTCACTTGTCTTTGTTTTAAGCAGTACTATTATTGTGGATTTAACTGTAAGTTCTATGTAGACAGGAATTTTTGTATAAACACTTTAAAAATAAAGTTTTATATAAAGTATTCAATAAAAAAATCCATGTATCTAATATATAGATTTTGTTATATACATGTTTAAAAAGTAAACATAGAAAAGGTATCTTAATAGAATTATTCACAACTAAGGGCAAATGGGAAATTGATATAGCACTTAGTAGGAGGTTTTACATGTGATTTATTTCCCTACCTCAAGAAACATTTGCAGCTCAAAGCAGATTTTTAAACTGCTTCCCAATGTTTGCTATTTATAAATCCTAAATATAAAAGGTGAGTTCTTTTTTCTTCTAAAGATTTTATTTTGACAGAGCGAGCGAGCTCGAGCGAGAGAGAGCACGTGCCCAAGCAGGGGGAGCAGCAAGCAGAGGACAGGGAGAAGCAGACTCCCCGCTGAGCAGGGAGCCCCATGTGGGGCTCTATCTCAGGATCCTGGGATCACGACCTGAGCCCAAGGCAGACGCTTAACTGACCAAGCCAACCAAGTACCCCTAAAGGGTGAGTTTCTTAATGGTTACAGTTGATACAAAATCTGTTTAATAAGTACTGAAACTTTTCTAACACATGTATATTTGCTTATAGTCATAAGCATTAAATTTGAATAGAAGTTATTTTCTAATGCAATAAGTACTTAATTTAAAATCATAAGCAACTTACCAAATTTATTTTTTTGACAGGTGCTTTAAAAGATGGTTTTATAATAAAGGACCACCCCCTGGTACTTCAGTTCAAAGGAAATCAAATTTATGTATTCACATCTGCACTCAATATAAAATTCTTCTTTATCAACTTTAAGTTCCCCAGGGTTACTCTCTGCATACCAGCATACAATTGAGAACCATGATTCCAGTTAGAAAGCTATATTTGAATCCTAGCTCCACCACTAAATGGCTATGTGACCTGATCAAGTTATATAATCTTTAAGCTTTCAATTTCCTTCTATAAACTGAGGATACTGATAATATCTATATAATACAGCTGTTGTAAAAATTAAACATGACAAAAATACTTAGGAGAGTGCTTGACACATAGTAAGCACTAAGTAGCAAGAACAAACAAACAAACAACTACTATGTGGAGAAATCAACATTTGAGCCCAGGGACTGACAGTATGAAATTCTTAAGCTAAAAGTGGGTAGGGTCTGATTTGTTCCATCAGTCTAACGATCACTTAAAATAAACTAGCCTTGGATTAAATTCAATTAAGAGTTATAGAATCAGCATACTCATTAAAAATTTCTTTCCTACATCATGTACTTGGGTACATAACAAGGCTTGTCTCTTAGATGTATTCATTAGCAATGTCATTTAACTGCTTGTGAAAATCTGGCAAATGCTCTGAACTTTTCATCAAAAACTGAATATATATTAAGTTCTATCCAATATTTCACAGGGTTCATGGTCCTTTGAGACGTACCCCATCCACTGACTACTAAAGACGGATATCCTACACTAAAGAAATTAGATTTTCCTAATTACCCAAGTTGGGTGGGTAACGTTATTGTACTAAGTGAAAAATAAAAATTTAAAAGTTTATAGAATACAGGACAATTGTTATTAGTTTGCTGCATTTCCTTCCAGACCACTGACTGGAATACCATATCAGAAACAATTTAGAATATTATTCAAAAGACAAGATGCATGTATGCAAGGGAGAGACTAACATATTTCTGGTTAAGGATAAAGTTTAAACCAGATATGGTAGCCTATTCAATAATTTCAAATAATTTTCGATACACTTATAGGTATGTATGCCATACTTTAATGAAAATATTAATTCTACAACTTTGGACATATAACTTAACCCAAGCTCTTTTTCTTCACTTGCAAGATATGATCTTCAGGTTGAAGATTAAGATCTCATCCTAGTCTAAACTGTATTATTCTAAGAGTCCTCTGCAAAATACAGCTGTGTAAAACAAAGCAGTAAGACACTATATAAAACAAGTATTAAAATTTGTTTTCCAAGCAGAATAAATACAATGCTGAAAGGAAGTATTTTATTTTCAGGGAAAATAAAAAAAGTATACTGACTTCTACTGTATCATTTTCATTTGATATTGATTCTCAAGATAAGAATTGAGAAAATTTTCCTGGCTTTAGAAGAAAATGGATATAAGGTGTTTTTTTTTAAAATAAAAGATTAATATATTATTTCTCAAATACCTCCTGTGATAATAACTAGAAAGTATTTGGGGCTCTTAACTACACTGTAAGCACCTATAGCAGATGCCAGAGCAATATTTAAATAATGTTACTATAATACAGGATGTCACTTTATTTTTTAAACTGATTATTTATTAAACACCACTGCAAAGATACGGCCTTCAGCCTCACGAAATTTGAAAGGATGACATATTCCCAAGTATTTAAAATTCCAAGTTTGAACTTATATTTAATACTATACTCTTAGTTATACAATGTGCTCATTTTGTTCATAAATATTCATCTCAATACAATAACATCAGGTATAATACATAAAATCTAATCCATTAAGTCTTACCAATTTATGACCTGATGAGACACTCTTGTGGACAACATTCAGTCCTTAGAAGCTAGAATAACCCTCCAACCATGTGAGGGCATCACAACTTTTAAACTTTCGGCTTTCGATCATTATTATGTCACATTCCTCCTCCGATGCTGAATTCTAAAAAAAATTCTAGCAAAGAGTTTAAGTAAATAAGTGTTTTAATCAAATAGCCTTTAAAAATCTTTTATAGCAAAGTTTTATGTTTTACCATGATTACACAACTGATATTTTGTACTTAAATATTTTTTTAAAATGTAAAATAATTTCATATTTAATCTGGATACTTCAAACTGTAAATTTCAACATGGACTTTCAGGCCATCAGGAATACTTGTTAGTAAAGAGTCAAGGAGAAATGGAACCAATTAAAGGTTTAAGATCATGATCCAGAAATTATGATTTAACACCATAACTTACTACAGACATTTTTGAAGTCCTACAGAATGGCACTTGAGTCTATCATCTGACTCACATCCATATGAATTTCTAAACTTCTAACACAGGTGGATGGATCAATAATAATCCATACCAATCATTTAAATGCTCAAGACAGCATTCAATTTTTATACCTAAATCCTAGACTGTCTCTACCACCCCAAATTTTAAAATTAGACAACATGATGGAAAGAATAAAATTTTATTATGCATTTTATGTAACAGACATAACAATGTATCCTGTTCAGAAGTGGTCCTATAGCTCATCTGTTATGAGCAAAGAACAAAATTAGGGATAGGAATATTTAATAATGGCAAAAACTACTTCATTAAGAATGATCTTATATTCATTAAATTTTTACAAGAAAACTTTCAATTGGGCATCTATTTTAATTGTTGAAGGGTAATATTAGTAACATTTGTGTAGTGTGAATACTCATTTCTACTTTTAGTTGTCAGTAATCCACAGAAAAAGGCAACCCACATATTTATGGGCATAGTTTTGCCTAAATTAACCCCCTAAATAAAATGGCACAATGGGGCAAAGGAAAGGGGGGAAAGGAAGCCATTATTGAGGAAGATCAATAATATATGCAAAGCTATAGAAAACTCAAAGATAGCATTGTAAGGAAACTCTGCGGCCATCTCCAGAAATATTTGACCCAAATATAGGGGGTTGGAATTATGCTGTTACAGATGTTAACTTTTAATGGAATTTTTCTATTATGCATGGTCTTTAAAAGTCTTCCACACAATCTGAAGATTAGGATTTTTCCAATTTACAAATATAACCTTTCCAAATGTAATCTCACAACACATTTGACTTAAATAAAATCATAAAACTTTACTATCTTTTGTCAAAGCACAGCCTTATTATGTAATCACCTGGTGAAGGCAAAAACCCATACTGATGAGGATAAGCAACAGTTTAAAGTTGTGGTCATTTCATCAACATATTACCAAAACATTTGTTAGCAAGTTTTTATGCAACTTTTGTCTCCTATCAACCAAAATACTACCATAATTTTAAAAAATCCTTTTGATTATTTACTCTTATGGGGCAAGTCCCAAGAGAAGATATAATACCCAGCCACATGCAGCAAAGTAAATGCTTCCTGAAATATATCTATCTGTAATGCTGGTAATTTGGCTTGTCTGTAAAGGCTCTGATAGACTGGCCATTTTAAGGGCAGACTACCAACCCTCTGTTAAAGGGCCTGCCAACAATAAATATTTTTTATGATAAATGCCCGGAAAGCCTCTGGAATATAGAATTAAAACCAGTCATATAAAGTAAATGTAGTTATTTTCCCTATGAAGCTTATAGAAAACAATTTTTAAAGGGTGTGTACATTATACAAATACATGGTAAATTTAGGACTTAAGAACTGTATTACATTTAAAAATACAAAGCTTCCATTATCAGATTTTTCCCCATCATGCACTTTCAAAGTTAGTTTCTACCAACTACAGGGGTTAACTTTGAAGGGTTTCAATGACTTAATTCCAATGTGTAGGAAATCCTTATTAAAAATTTGAAAACTGGGTAACTGAGGTGTTTGTAGAGGAACATAGTTAAGATTAATTCGATACTCCTTAAAATTTAATTTAAAATTATAATTCTCCCCAAAATGAGTATTTAGAAGCTTGTTCTAATATATCAATCATCTTGAATCTCTGACAAGACTGCTATCAAAAACAAATCCTCAATATTTGCTGTTTATCATTTCTTTTTTAATTTGTGAGGAGGAAAAATTCCATTTACCTAAGAGTGAGCTATTAAGTTGTATGGTATAGTTTGGCAAGAACTAGGCTTAAATTTACTATTATTTAGCTACTTTTATGGCAAATTTATACTGATAGAGAACAAAGTAGAGAAAATAGGGGTAAGAAGGTGGATGATCTGCAATTTCCAAGTCATCTGAAAACTTGTATGTGAAATTAAGTAAAACCTACAAAGTTCCTAAAGGAACTTGCTATTTGAATAAATATGCTTTGCTTTGTTTGGTACAAAATTTCACTTTCAAGTGTAAACCACCTTCTTCAAAAAGTTCACTACACTGTTTTGAGAAACCCTAGACATGCTTCCCTAAACATCAGAAATGCTTATTTTTAAGAAGAATTTTAAAGGGCGAAATGGGCCAATCCTGTATGACTCCCAATAAAGTATGTATAGTCTTTCCATAGATTACTTATTGGGAAAATGAGGCTAGGAATATCAAAAATAAGCTTACGAAAAAAAAATTAGTCCAAACATAATATCTAACAGAATACGAACACTGTGTGTTCTAAGAAACTCACATATAAAAAGACATACACAATTATAGGAAACTTCATCTATCTGTGGGTGAGCCAAGATATAATTTAAGATGATTAGCTATGTTAAAAACTAAGTATGAGAAATATACGAAAAGGTGTTTAGCATGTTATACATCATAGCAAATGTACCTGTTAGTGGAAGAAATGCAAAATACATGGCTTAGAAAATTTCATTCATACAGCTTTAGAAAATACACCTAACAAGATAGGTTATTGGTATTTTTAATAGATCATGTTCATTCACAAATGATTTAAAATTCTCATTTTCTCAAAAGGAGTAGAAATAGCATACAGAGGATTAAAATAAATAGAAATGGGGGT